>NC_067473.1:85829849-86147349 GCF_947179515.1 Apodemus sylvaticus | reverse complement strand
CTGTGAGCATCAACTTCTGTATTTATCAGAGTCAGGCAAAGCCTCTCAGTAGACAGCTATAACAGGCTCCTGTTATCAAGATCTTATTGGCATCTGCAATAGTGTCTGGTTTGGCAACTCTATATGGGATGAATCCCCAGGTGGGACTGTCTCTGAATGGCCTTTCCTTCAGTCTATGCTCCACATTTTGTCCCCATATTTCCTTTACATAAGGACAATTGTGGGTTAAAAATTTGGAGATGAATGGGTGGCCCCATCCCCCAATGAGGGGCTTGCCTAACCTCTGAATGTGGTCTCTAAAAGTTCTCCTTCCCCTTTGTTGGGCATTTCTGCTAATCTCATCCTTGTTGGATCCTTGGAGCCTCTTGTTTTCCTGGCATTTCTTTAAGTGCTTCTTAGGCATTACAGATATCTCTGTTGATAATTCTGTTTAAACCCATTCTCTATTTTTAAATGGGATTATTTGGTTAGGTGGGGTATAGTTTCTTGAATTCTTCATATATTTTAGATAAAAACACTCTTTTCCCATCCAGTGGCTGTTCCTTTCTCCTTTCAATAATGTCCTTTGTCTTACATAAGCTTTTCAGTTATAAAATATCCCAATTATTGATTATTAATCTTAATGCCTGAGCTGTTGCTGTTATGTTTAGGAAGTTGTTCCTGTATCAATATGTTCAAGGTTATTCCCCAATTTCTCTTCTTTTAGACTTAATGTGTCTGATTTTATGTTGAGGACTTTGATCCCATTGGACTTAAATTTTATGCCAGCTAATAAGTGTAGATCTATTTGCATTCTCTACATTCATAAATCCAATAGTCCACTACATTGTTTTGAAGACTCGTTCTGTTTTCCTTTGTATACTTTTGTCTTCTTTGTCAAAAAGGAAATGACCGAGGTATGTAGATTTACTTCTGGGTTTTTAATTTTACTCCATTGATGAACCTGCCAATGGGAGATCTTTCCATCTTCTCATATGTTTTCCAATTTGTTTCTTCAAAAACTTATTCAAAGAGTTCTTGTCATATAGTTCTCTTACTTGCTTGGATAGAGAAAGAAAGGCATGGTGTATACTCACTTTTAAGTGGATATTGACCATAAAGTACAGATAGCTATGCTACAAACTACAGACCTAAAGAATCTAAGTAACAAGGAAAGCTAAGTGGGACTATTTAATCTCACTGAGAAGGAAATGGAATAAATATCCGGGTGGATGGAGGGAGAAAACTGAGTGGAGGAAGGGTTGGAGAACAGACCAAGAGGGATCAAGTGGGGGAAGAAAAATGAGTACAGCTTGGAGAGAATTGGAATTGGGTGGGGGTCGAAAGCATCTCTTGACTTGCTAGAAACCTAGAACAATGGAAATTTCCAGGAATCTATGAGGGCAACCTGAGGTAAGACTTCTAGCAATGTAGTGTATAGATCCTAAAACAACTATCCCTGTAACCAGAAAAGCTTCCAATGAAGAGAATAGGACATCAACCAACCAATCAGAAAACCTTAATCCCATGATTTCTTTGGCCAACAAGATATACAGGGGTAAAGATGGAACAGAAATTGAAGGACTGTTCAACGAGTAACTGGCTCAGCTTGAGACTCATGCCATGGTAGAGATCCTGCCCCTGACACTATTGATTTTATTGATGTTCTGTTCTACTTACAGAAAGGGACCCAGCATAACTATGAGTTAGAGACTTTACCCAGCAACTGATAGAAATAGATATAGAGACCCAGAGCCAAACATTAAGCAGAGTTTGATAATTCTCTGGAAGAAGGGGATAGATTAAGGATTAAAGGAACCAGGGAGGTCAAGGGCACATAACAAAGGCAAATCCCTACTTCTTGATGCACCCACTCATCTTAATGCTTATTTGAATGAATTGTAGTTTCTCCCCACTATACAAGTTTGCACTCCCACAGCATTGAAGGGTCATTCCCCTTGATTTGCATCCTCATCAGTATGTGATATTCCTTGAGTTTCTGATTTTGGCCATTCTTATAGGTTTAAGATAGAAACTTTCAGGGAGCCAGGAAAGGGGAAATCATTGGAAAGGTAAATAAAAAAAATATGTTCACATACTAAAAAAATAAAGAGAGAAACTAATACCCATTGTAATTTGCATTTCCCTAATGACAAATGATGCTGAATGTTTCTTTTTTTATTGGATATTTTATGTATTTACATTTCAAATGTTATCTCTTTTCTTTTTTTTTCTTTTTTTTTCTTTTTTTTTATTCGATATACTTTTATTTACATTTCAAATGATTTCTCCATTCCTAGCCCCCCACTACCAGAAAGTCCTGTAAGCCCCCTTCTCTCCCCCTGTCCTCCCACCCACCCCTTCCCACTTCCCCGTTCTGGTTTTGCCGAATACTGCTTCATTGAGTCTTTCCAGAACAAGGGGCCACTCTTCCTTTCTTCTTGTACCTCATTTGATGTGTAGATTATGTTTTGGGTATTCCAGGTTTCTAGGTTAATATCCACTTATTAGTGAGTGTATACCATGATTCACCTTTTGAGTCTGGGTTACCTCACTTAGTATGATGTTCTCTAGCTCCATCCATTTGCCTAAGAATTTCATGAATTCATTGTTTCTAATGGCTGAATAGTACTCCATTGTGTAGATATACCACATTTTTTGCATCCACTCTTCTGTTGAGGGATACCTGGGTTCTTTCCAGCATCTGGCAATTATAAATAGGGCTGCTATGAACATAGTAGAGCATGTATCCTTATTACATGGTGGGGAATCCTCTGGGTATATGCCCAGGAGTGGTATAGCAGGATCTTCTGGAAGTGAGGTGCCCAGTTTTCGGAGGAACCGCCAGACTGATTTCCAGAGTGGTTGTACCAATTTGCAACCCCACCAGCAGTGGAGGAGTGTTCCTCTTTCTCCACATCCTCTCCAACACCTGCTGTCTCCTGAATTTTTAATCTTAGCCATTCTGACTGGTGTAAGGTGAAATCTCAGGGTTGTTTTGATTTGCATTTCCCTAATGACTAATGAAGTTGAGCATTTTTTAAGATGCTTCTCTGCCATCCGAAGTTCTTCAGGTGAGAATTCTTTGTTTAACTCTGTACCCCATTTTTTAATAGAGTTGTTTGGTTTTCTGGAGTCTAACTTCTTGAGTTCTTTATATATATTGGATATTAGCCCTCTATCTGATGTAGGATTGGTGAAGATCTTTTCCCAATTTGTTGGTTGCCGATTTGAACTCCTACAGCAGATAAACAACTTCAGCAAAGTGGCAGGTTATAAAATCAACTCAAGCAAATCAGTGGCCTTCC
Organism: Apodemus sylvaticus; assembly: GCF_947179515.1. Taxonomy (NCBI): domain Eukaryota; kingdom Metazoa; phylum Chordata; class Mammalia; order Rodentia; family Muridae; genus Apodemus; species Apodemus sylvaticus. The sequence goes on along the minus strand of NC_067473.1, from coordinate 86,144,062 downwards.
TATACTCAAAGGATAAGCAAGCGGAGAAAGAAATTAGGGAAATGACCCCCTTCACAATAGCCACAAACAGTATAAAGTATCTTGGGGTGACTCTTACCAAACATGTGAAAGATCTGTATGACAAAAACTTCAAGACTCTGAAGAAGGAAATGGAAGAAGACCTCAAAAAATGGGAAAACCTCCCATTCTCATGGATCGGTAGCATCAATATAGTTAAAATGGACATTTTGCCAAAAGTAATCTACAGATTCAATGCAATACCCATCAAAATCCCAACTCAATTCTTCACAGAGTTAGAAAGAGCAATTATCAAATTCATCTGGAATAACAAAAAACCCAGGATAGCTAAAGCTATTCTCAGGAACAAAAGAAAGTCTGGGGGAATCAGTATTCCTGACCTCAAGCAATACTACAGAGCAATAGTGTTAAAAACTGCATGGTATTGGTACAGTGACAGGCAGGAGGTTCAGTGGAACAGGATTGAAGATCCAGAAATGAACCCACACACCTATGGCAACTTGATCCTCGACAAAGGGGCTGAAAACATCCAATGGAAAAAAGATAGCCTTTTCAACAAATGGTGCTGGTTCAACTGGAGGTCAGCATGCAGAAGAATGCGAATTGATCCATTCTTGTCTCCTTGTACTAAGCTCAAATCCAAATGGATCAAAGACCTCCACATAAAGCCAGACACTCTGAAGCTAATAGAAAAGAAACTGTGGAAAACCCTTGAGGACATTGGTACAGGGAGAAAGTTTCTGAACAGAACACCAATCGCATGTGCTCTAAGAGCAAGAATTGACAAATGGGACATTATAAAATGTTATCTCTTTTCTAAGTTTCTCCTCCTGAATCCCCAAATCCCATTTCCTCCCCACTGCTTCTATAAGGATGCGTCCCCTCCCAACCACCTACTCCAACCTCAGCACACTGGCATTCCCCTAGAGTGGGGAAGCTAGCCTTCACAGGACTAAAGGCTTCTCTTCCTGTTTATAAGCAGATAATGCCATCTTCTGATACATATGCTGGTAGAGCCATGGGTCCCAGCATCTGTACTCTTTGGTTCGTGATTTAGTTCATTGGGGATTTTGGGGGTGGGGTGGAGCTCTGGATGATTGATATTTTTCCTCCTATGGGTTACAAATCCCTTCAGCACCTTCAGTCCTTTCTCTAACTCCATTGGGGTCCTTGTGCTCTGTCAAGTTGTTGGCTGTGAGCATCCACTTCTGTATTTGTCAGGCTCAGGCAGAGTCTCTCAGGAAACAGCTATAACAGGCTTCTGTTATCAAGTACTTTTTGGAATCTGCAATAGTGTTTGAGTTTGGAAACTATATAAGGCATGGATCCCAGGTGGGTTAGTCTCTGGGTGGCTTTTCCTTCAGTCTCTGCTCCCACACTTTGTCTCTTTCCTTTACACAGGAGCCATTCGGGTTAAAAATTTGGAGATGAATGGGTGGCCCCATCCCCCAATAGGGGACCTTGCCTAACCTCTGGATATGGTCTCTAAAAGTTCTCCTCCCCTTTGTTGGGCATTTCTGCTAATCTCATCCTTGTTGGGTCCTGGGAGCCTCTTGTTTTCCTGGAATCTCTTTAAGTGCTTCTTTGGCATTACAGATATTTCTGTTGAGAATTCTCTGTTTAAACCTGTTCTCTATTTTTAAATGGGATTGTTTGGGTAGTTGGAGTCTAACATCTTGAATTATTTATATATTTTAGATGAAAACAGTCTTTTCACATCCAGAGGCTATTCTTTTGTCCTTTCATTAATGTCCTTTAGAAAGGGCTTAAGCAAAACCCACGGTGTTTCTAATCAGAAGTCACTGAAAGAAGAGGCTTAAAAAGAGAGGATTTGGGGTTAAGGGAGTGTGGCACAGTGGTGTGGGGGAAGGTGGTGCCCAGGCAGGCCCTTGTCCCTTGTCATGACCACCTCTTACCCCTGAGGGACCACACCCACACAGGCATGGTATAGAATAGAGTTTATTCAGAGAGAGAGAGACAGAGAGAGAGAGAGAGAGAGAGAGAGAGAGAGAGAGAGAGAGAGAGAGAGAGAGAGAGAAAGTAGAGAATTGGAGTGGAGGCCAGACATGATCATGTGGAAAGAGAGGTGGGGGAGAGCCCAAGGGGCAGAGAGGCGAGAGTATGTAGGAGAGCAGAGAGAGCAAGAGAGAGAGAGGAGGGGCAATTAGCCCCTTTTAGAGTGGGCCAGATCCATGGGGCGGGGCATACCTGGTGATTGCCAGGTAGGTGTGGGGTGGAGCTTAGATAGAATACAAACACCTTTGTCTTACATAAGCTTTTCAGTTACAAAATATCCCAATTATTGATTCTTGATTTTAATGCCTGAGCTGTTGATGCTATGTTTAGGAAGCTGTTCCTGTGCCAGTATGTTCAAGGCTATTCCTCAATTTCTCTTCTATTAGACTTAATGTATCTGTTTTCATATTGAGGTCTTTGATCCCATTGGACTTAAATTTTATGCCAGCTTATAAATGAAAATCTATTTGCATTCTTCTACAGGCAGACATCCAAGTAGTCCACAAATTTTTTTGAAGATTGCTTCCTCCCTCAGAGTTTGAGTTGGATTTTCAAACCTGAGCACTAATCACTAGTTTTCAGCCTTGGCAGTTCCTGGCCCATTGTTGTCCTTAGTAGAACATAGCCTCCTGTTTATTTTAACTGCAAACTGCTAGCTACACCTGAGCCTGAGGTAGAGTGCTGAAGTTCTTTTGATCTGACAGACCTACTGTTTCATGAATTAAGCAGGCTACCTATCTGCCAAGCAGTGTGAAACATTGAAGCCAACACACACTGAGCCTTGGGGAAGAGACTTGCCCTTAAAAATGCATATATATTGTGAGACCCAATAATAAAACACATCTTACACCAGTCAGAATGGCTAAGATTAAAAATTCAGGAGACAGCAGGTGTTGGAGAGGGTGTGGAGAAAGAGGAACACTCCTCCACTGCTGGTGGGGTTGCAAATTGGTACAACCACTCTGGAAATCAGTCTGGCGGTTCCTCCGAAAACTGGGCACCCCACTTCCAGAAGATCCTGCTATACCACTCCTGGGCATATATCCAGAGGATTCCCCACCATGTAATAAGGATACATGCTCTACTATGTTCATAGCAGCCCTATTTATAATTGCCAGATGCTGGAAAGAACCCAGGTATCCCTCAACAGAAGAGTGGATGCAAAAAATGTGGTATATCTACACAATGGAGTACTATTCAGCCATTAGAAACAATGAATTCATGAAATTCTTAGGCAAATGGATGGAGCTAGAGAACATCATACTAAGTGAGGTAACCCAGACTCAAAAGGTGAATCATGGTATGCACTCACTAATAAGTGGTTATTAACCTAGAAAACTGGAATACCCAAAACATAATCCACACATCAAATGAGATACAAGAAGAAAGGAGGAGTGGCCCCTGGTTCTGGAAAGACTCAGTGAAACAGTATTCGGCAAAACCAGAACAGGGAAGTGGGAAGGGGTGGGACAGAGGACAGGGGAAGAGAAGGGGGCTTACGGGACTATCGGGGAGTGGGGGGGCTAGAAAAGGGGAAATCATTTGAAATGTAAATAAATTATATCGAATAAAAAAAACACATTTCAAACAACAATGTTGTTCTAATGTCATTTCTTTCTCACCAACCTCTCAGCTATTCCCAGCTTCTCTTCCAGGAACTCAGTTGGCAGTAGCTGCTGGCAGCTTCAGAAGATGCTGTCTGTTTTCTGTTGTACACTTTTGGCTTCTTTCTCAAAGATGAAATGACCCCAAGTGCGTAGATTTACTTCTGGCTTTTTAATTTTACGACATTGATCAACCTGCCAATTTTTTTTTTAATTTTATTTTTTTATTTTTTAGGAGAAGGGTGGGTAAAAGGGAGAAGGAAGGTATGAGTGTGGGACTGGTGGAGAGGGAGGATGGGGCTGCAATCTGGATATAAAGTAAATAAATAAACAAATAATGGAAAAAATGATTTGCCCCAAAATGAAAAGAAAATTACTAAAAATTAAATTACTGCTTCCTTATAAAAAGTATTTCAATTTAGGTGAAATCAACTTATTGTATATTATTACTAGAAGAGTTTAGGATAGCATATTTGCTTGGTTCATGAGTTCTAGGGACAGTCTTTGAGCAATAAGGAGAACAAACAAACAAAGTATAGCAGCAGGCTGGGCACTAAGAAAGTCTGCTCATCCTGAAGACAACTGGAAGGCACAAACCTGATATACAATGCAGACAGAGATTTGGGGTTTGGGGCAGCACACATGAAGCAGGAGTGAATCTAGAGAAGAGCTAAGTTCAGATATAGAAAATTAATATATGTACCATCTGCCTAGTAATGTGATGGTATCTTTTTTAATTGGGTAAACAGGTGAGTGTCTTTGTTAGTCTTTAGAAGCACTGGGTTCCCTGCCTGAACCTATTCACAATGACTTTGCTCATTGGAGGCTGGCAAACATTTGTTTTGTAATAGGACTGATTATTTTATTTTTTATCTTCCTCTGGGTGTTTAAGAATATAGAGAAAGCCAACATTAACTTTTTATTATTAAGGTCAAAGCTCTCTTGGCTTTACATTAGGGACTCACCTGGGTAGAATCTCTCGGCTTTTGTAATTGGGTCATGTGATGAGATAGTTCAGGGTCAAGGGCTATGTGGATTGACTTTAAAATTCTGAGTCCCTTTTCTTCTGTAATAATTTTCCTCTTTGAAGAGTCTCCACTGGTTAGTCCAGTGTCTGTTTTTCTTTGGCATCTATGATTAACAGGACAGGTCATTTTTTCTGAGCTGCAGGAGCTTTTCATAGGTATCTTGTAATCACATGATAATATAGGTTGGATCTACTTAACTCTCTTTGAAGGAGTAAAACATTGGCTGAATCCCAGCCCCTTTACATGCAATGAGTTGAACCTCCACCTGTTTCTGTTGAAGACATAGATTATTTTAACATATTAAACAACAAATATTTTGTTGTTTTGAAACATTTAATAGAAATTTAACAAAACATTTTTTTGTATAAATGTAGTTCAGCAGATTGAATGAAAGTGGGCCCATTCACCTGCAGACTCTAATATTTGAATGACCAGTAGCCACATGGTGCAAATGGTTAGAAAAGATTAAGAGATGTGGTCTTCCTGGAGTAGATGTGGGCTGGACAAAAAGTCCAAGACAAGATGGTTTTAGTGCAGAATTCTACCAGACCTTCAAAGAAGAGCTAACACCAATACTAGTCAGACAATTCCACAAAATCGAAATTGAAGGAATACTACCTAATTAATGCCATAAAGCCAGTTTCTCTGATAGAAAACACATAGTTAAATGTTAGCCTTCAAAAGATTTGCCTCAGTCCCACTTTTCTTTCACAGCAATGGATACTCTAAAACAACATCGTTATACAAACATTCACAAGACAGAGACATGCAGATATCTGAGTTCAAGGTCATTCTACAGAGTAAGTTCCAGGACAGTCAAAGTTACCCAGAGAAAAAGCTTGAAAATGGGAAGCTGGTGATGATATAATACAATAAGAGGGGCCGTGTTCCAGTCCCAGCACAGCAAGCAGTAGAACATGTCACCACGAAGAAAGTCTATGAGAATCTATTGATGAAGCCTAGTTGCAGCAGAAAACTTTATCCATTTGTACCAACATTGTATTTGTAGCTCACAAGAGATACAGATGGAAAATATTATATGGAAAACTACAGATTCTTCCTAAAATATAGTCATATACATATTATATGACCTTAAAGGGATTTAATATGTGTAGGAAAACAAGACCCCTACTGCACAGAATATACTAACAAATTTAAAGGTGACTGACAGGAATGGATACTTTGTCCACTGCTGACTAGAACCTCCAATAACAATTAAGATATTCCAAAAGGCTAAACCACTCACTATGCACACAACCATTCACTTGTGACTTCCCGCTGCCCACTGCTCTCAAGAATAGCAGCCAGCAACCTGACCACCTACCTCCTGAAGAACAAGAAGAACCAGTTTCCAGCCTTCATGGAAGGGGCTTGGTCTGCCTTTGTTTCTGGGGAGAGAGGGATCATTAAAGATGGAGACTTGAACCAAAAGCCATGTGTTTTGTGTCTCTCCATGTAATTTCTCTTGCAGCCTGTTCCTTACCCATCTTTCCTTCCAGAGAATCCACGATTAAGATGTGTGAGCTGGCCTCTACATATGGCACCAACGTGGCATAACTGGAAACGGAGAGGCAAAATGAGGTATGTTTGTTTGGATTTAGGAGCTCCAAGGAAAAGGAAAAGGAAAAGGAAAAAGTTTATGTATCGGGCACGGTAAGCAACAGGATATTAATTTAGCACTAATAATGTCATTTATTTCTAAAGAATGTTGCTGTAGAAGTGTGTAAAGATACAGGCCAGACTGATTCAGTATGTAGGCCCTAAACTGAGATCAGCTAGGGTGTGAAGACAACATGGAACAGGGAATTTAGTTAGGCAATTGTCTGCAGTCTAAACGGCATCAGGCAAGAGAAATAGGGCATAAAATAATATAAAACAAAACAAAAACAGTAAAAAACAAAAAAACAAAAAAAATATTTCTAGAAACATAAAAGAAAAAAGGAAAATGGATGCAATTGCTTAACAACAAGCATGCTTCTCTGTGTATCTTTCTATGTCGTTTGTCCCGGTGCACTGATTGTATGTCTACATGTACATTTATTTGTCTGTATTTTGTGTGAATGAGTGTTTGTTTCAGGTTAAAAATAAAAATTGATTAAAATTCCATCTGCCGAATACTGCTTCACTGAGTCTTTCCAGAACAGGGGGCCACTCTTCCTTTCTTCTTGTACCTCATTTGAAGAACGGGGAAGTGGGAAGGGGTGGGTGGGAGGACAGGGGAAGAGAAGGGGGCTTGCGGGACTTTCAGTGAGTGGGAGGCTAGAAAAGGGGAAATCACTTGAAATGTAAATAAAAAATATATCGAATAAAAAAAAAAAAAGAAAAAAAATTCCATCTGCTGGGGCCTTGAGCCAGCAGGCCGCAGGCTAATTCAAAGCTGCGTGCAGCAGTGGGCAATGGTGGCGCACATGCCTTTAATCCCAGCACTTGGGAGGCAGAACGCTGCAGGCAAATGGCCCAGGCAAGTGGCTAGAGGCAGCACGCATGGGGGCGCATGGTGTGGAGTGCAGGGCACAGGCCGATACTGGTGGCTAAAATAAACCCAAAACTCCTGCAACAGGATGGGCAAGCAGGGCGTGTGATCAGGTCGTGGGTGCGGTGGCAGCATCGGAGAGGCTGGGAACTTGGGACCCTGATGAGCAGGAGCTTGCACAGGTTGCTCCAGACTGGGGCCACAGGTTGCTCCAGGCTGGGGCCTCAGGTTGTCGCGGGCCAGGCGACAACAGGGAGCACTCAAGCCACGCGGCCTCTGGCCATGGCCTGAGGACTCAGGTTTTCCGCCAGACAAGACAACCTGAGAGAGGTATCTCCCCTCAGCTTTGTCTCTGCAGCCGTGCCTGGGGAGGAGCAAAGCGGGATGGCTGCACTGGGGTGGCACAAAGCAGCATGGATGGCCTCAATGGCCAGCCTGGGTCAGCGGCTATGACTCTGGACTCTAAGTGACCTCCGGTCATGGCCTGAGTGACTTAGTTTTTCTCTGCGGGACAACAGGAGAGAAGTGTCTCCTCTGCTGCTGGCCCGGGCAGCAGGTTTTCCAAGCGGCCCCTAGCATCCCTTACATGAGGAGTGTTTTGTCTTTGCTTCAGTAAAAGAAGCTGAGATCTTACATTTTTTAATATATTTTATTTACAGAAATCTCTTTTGTTTCATAAAAATATTTGTTTATAAAAATGTTTTGTTTATAAAAAACAGGCCTTTGCTTATGGGTTTTTAAAATTTTTTAAATAAATAATTTTCAAAGGCTATTAAAATAAGTTAATTGGCTAAGACTTCTCTTTAAGTTTGCCACAGGAGAACTAGTTGATGTGGTGTTAAAATGTTATAGAGATATTTTAAAGAAATGTTTTAAGTGCCTAATAAAACATTTATTCCTTGTTTCAAGCAGCAATCAAATTAATTATTATTAATGGTTGATCTATTACATGGCAAGCCTTTTTAGACAAAATTAATAATTGTTATCCAAAAAATAAGTTGTTGCAATTTACTTTATATTTCTATATGTATATCTCATAAATTATACATCAACTATGGGACTAAAGTTTATATAACGTCTATTCCTTTAAGTTTTCCATGCTTCAGCACTTGGGTGCTATAGCAGTTATTTTTAAGTTGTTAAAAATCAATCTTTTAATAATAGTAGAAATATATAAAGCTCATGGTTTACAATTGCTTAAAATTGTTCTATTTTTAATATTGCTAATTCTTAATTTTTACAATTGTCTATACAAATATAATTCAAATTTCAAAGGATATGTTCTCTAAATTACTATCCTTTAGATATTTATATGGTAACCCGAAGGCTGGAGAGATAGCCATGGGTGCTGAGAGCTAGACTCTTTTATTTTATCTTTATAATCCTAGAGAGATAGCTCAGCTGCGAAAGGTTAGATACTCATTCATGGAGCATGAGAGCTCAAATCCCAGCGACCATATGGTGGCTCACAACCACCTGTGGTGAGATCTAACGCCCTCTTCTGGTGTGTCTGAAGACAACTACAATATACTTATTTGTAATTTAATCTTTAAAAAGGTGCCTGGACAGGACCCCTTGGGTCAAGGCACATAAAGTTTGTATCCCAAAGAGGGTATATAGAAACATTCAGATGTACAAGCACATTTATTACTTGTATCATCAAAAAGGTAATGGCTTAAAAAATATTTTTATATTTTTATATACATCAAATTATAAAGATTTGTTTTTGATGTCCTCAATTTCTACTACTACCACATAATGGTTTTGATTCTAGAGGACTTAATTAACTTTTACAGATAAATGATACTCATATTTCTAATTTAGAAAATCAAAATATGTGCATATAACTATGATTCATTTTTGGGGCATTCTAGTTGCAACCGCTCTAGCAAAAGGCAACTGAGAATGCTATGTTTATTTTCTATAGTTACATAGTTATTGCCTATGTTATGGTATATGCTTGGTGTTTCAACTTAGATTAGAACAAACATTGGAACTGGCCATTTAATAAATAAAGGCTATTCATTTGAGATATCTTTGACAATTTGATTCTTTATTATCCTAAAAGATAAGGTAATATAAAACATTTTTATAAAACAAAACAATATCTTCTTAAAAAAGAAAAACAGAGGGGAAATGGTATCCCTGTGCATATAATTTGAATTATGTATATATATTTTTAAGGCATATATTTTTTTAAGAAAATTTTAAAATTTGGATGCCAAGGAAACCTTGCTAAATGTATATGGCTTCCTATCACTAGACATGCCAATGCCTAGATGAGATAGAAGAATTCACTTATTGGCATTGCTTTGTCCTTAAGATAGATTAATAATGTTTCTTAGATATGCATGAGGTTATATTTCCTAATATGATCTTTATAGCCTCTGCATAAAAATAATCTTGATTTTCATAGATGTCTCTTCTGAAGGAAGAGCTAGATATTTATAATCAACAGGTGGTTATAGAAACACCTGGGCTCAGCTTAGTTAGCAGAGCTAACAATGATATTAAATGTTTTTCAACCTATAAATAATACTTTTAATCCTTTGACAATTAGCTTGTATGTTGCAAAATTTGTCCTTTATTGGAAACCTATGGCATGTTTAATTTTAATATGCCATCAGGATCTTTTTTTTCACTATTGTAAAACAATGCCCTAACTGCCTTTCCTTATCTCCAGCTCCCCATTTAAGGGTTTATCTATGTGGCCTTATGCCTTATCATTTTTGACAAATGGATGTAACTCGCTATGCAAAATTGGAAAAAAAAAGATTTCTTTTCACTTCTCTACATTTGAGAGAAGCCTCTAAATGTAAATCAATCATTGTTCACAAGTTTTTATACCAAGGGATTGCCATGGTTAAATGGTGGAACTCATTAACCAATACACGGAACGAACGGTCCAGACCCTGTTTTGTTATGGAGAAGATGTTCTATTTATATTTTCTCTCAAAAAGAAGATGGAGCACAATGGCTGCCAGAAAGATTGATATGATAGGTAAATAGAGACCCTAAATCAGCTGGTAAGTATGACTAATTCAATAATGTTATTAAGCTTCTCCCATATTGGGAAGGTAGACTGGCTGCTTTTCCTCTATCCATTAATTTGCAAGCCAGGTTTTATTGCTGAGCTACTAATTTACAACCAAATTAAATACCATGGGCCCTCCAGAGAAACAGTCCAAGCAGTTTTTCCCTTTAATCTCTTATTTTGTGTTTCAAGCAGATATCTTTCAGATACAGCACTCGAAGGTGGGCTGCTACAGCAATGGCTTCCAGGACTCGAAGATGGGCGGCTATGAAAGCCAGCCAACTCATATTCACAGGGCATTTACTTTACCAGTGGATCTCCACAAATGGCGCTTCATAGAACTCAGATCTATGCATGTTTGTTAATTAAAACAAACATGGGAACCAGTTATGAGGTGTGAGGCGAGGCACTGCAAGGGGGAAAAAGGAAATGTCCTGCTTCTGAGTTTCCCTGAAAGTAAGCATGGCTTCATAGGGGTCGACATTGAGAGACTGTCCTTTAGAATAATAAGGCAGTTTATTCCTCCCCCCCCCCTGAAAAGGACATCAATTAATGTTTAAGGGGTTGAGGCCTCTGCTTTCCCTCACTGTTTTTTCTTAAAATTAAAAAAAAAGGAGGAATTGTGACTTCCCCCTGCCCACTGCTCTCAAGAATAGAAGGGAGGAATGTGACTTCCCGCTGCCCACTGCTCTCAAGAATAACCACAAGCAACCTGACCACCAACCTCCTGAAGAACAAGAAGAACCAGTTTCCAGCCTTCAGGGGAGGGGCTTGGTCTGCCTTTGTTTCTGGGGAGAGAGGGATCATTAAAGATGGAGAGTTGAACCAAAAGCCATGTGTTTTGTGTCTCTCCATGTAAGGAAGCAGCCTGTTCCTTACCCATCTTTACTTCCAGAGAACCCAGGATTAAGATGTGTGAGCTGGCCTCTACATTCACTAGGACTCACCAAGAAAATTCTGGGTTGTATAAATTTGAGAGTTAAATTTCTCTGTCTGTCTGTCTTTCTGTCTGTCTGTCAATTATATATACATATGCCATCTATCACCCTTGTATCATTTATCAGTAAATTATATGCTGAACATATATTTCTCTGTATCACCTCTATCTATCAATCAATCACATAAGCATCTAGTAACCATCTGTCTATATATCTGCTAGTATCTATCATCTATTATTTATCCTTTATTTATATACACACATACACATAATTATATGTTTAAATACAATCTGGTGAGTTCATTTATTGTTGCACATACATCTCTTTTTAAGGCTAACACTTAAATTGGACAAACACTTTTGGGGTTTATTTATGGGGAAGAGTATTTCTCTCTGTCTATCTATCTATCTATCTATCTATCTATCTATCTATCTATCTATCTGTATTTATCTCTCTATCTCTCTATCTCTCTATTTCTCTATCTATCTGTCTGTCTGTCTGTCTGTCTCACCAATCAATAATTGGCTGTGACTCTTTATATAAGGTACTCTTGTGAAATTTTTGCATGTCTAGTGACACGCAAATTGACATGTCATCCAAGGACTACATTATAAAGGTCTTGTTTAGGCAACCATATTGTTGAGATTTCAAAAGTCCATTCAAGTGTAGAATTTCACTGTCATATGTAGAATGTGTAAGCTCAGAGCAAGTGTCCTAGCCCTCTGTCTCCATGACCTTATTGTTCTGTTTTCTCTGGTTTTTCCTGAGCTTTATTTGTAGGGATAGTGGTTTATCATTGACTTTACCATTGAGTAGGATAATCGACTTTTTTTCTCCCTTAAACTTTTTCATAGCACCTTAGGATACTATGGCTGGTGGTCCTCAGGAAAGAAGATTCTGAATTAGTTGCAGTTCAGTAACTCATTGACCTGTGTAAAAAATATATTTTAGAAAATTTCATCTTCAAATTGAGAGAGATAAGCAAGAAAAATATCAATTTCTCTACAGCCTATAATGTTTGGGAATGTATAAGATACTCCTTAACACAAATTGGAATGGCAACGTCTCAAACATGGCCCCAGAGTTTTGGTAGATAGCCTATGACTGTTTGGGAAAGAGATTATCCCCCTAACTTAATATTTATATTATTTGTAAAGAACTAAATGTCAAGTTCAAGATATTGAAGCCAATCAAGACACAGGGGAAAGGACTTGGGACCACATGAATATTACATGTTATCATTTTCCATGAAAACATTAGAATAGGATAAAATCCATCAATACTTCAGAGTGCAAAAATTGACCTACAGTGAGCTTTGGCAGAGGAAAGGGAATGAAAGTGATTGAGTGTCACCAGAGTGAACAACATACTGTTAACTTTCATATTCAGTGTGATATTTGTGTTGAGCAGAGATTGTGGTTATTTACTTTCAAAGACACAAAACAGTGGACCTTTACAATCAATGCCTCATAAGTAAACAATTTATCGAATTCATTTTCTACATCTGTCTCTTAAATTATTGTGATTTCTTTCCTTAGTAATATTTGGTTTAATACATTGATCAGTTCCTTGGGTTGGAATTGCTTTGCCTCTATCAAATGAATTAATGAAGCTTACTGGGTTACAAGGCATCATTTTAATGTGTTATTGAATTTGGTTTGCAAGTAATTCTCTGAGTTTTTTTTTTTCCATCTATTAGTATCAATGGGATTAGGCTGTAGTTTCCTATTTGACTAAGTCTGTATCTAGTTTTAGTTTCAGAATACTACCAGTGTCATAGGCTAAGTTTGGAAGTGAACCCTCCCTTTTTATTTTGTGAGATATTTTGAAATGTATTGGCAATAGATCTTTAAAAATTGAAAAGTGAATAGAATTCAGCATTGAGTTCTTGTCCTGGGATTTACTTTGTATTGGGAATGGAAATTCAATCACAATGCATTTAACAGATATATTCAAAAGATTTCTATTTTTCTGTATTTAAGTTTCATAAAACAGGCATTTTGAAATATTAATTTTCCCAGGTTCTCCATCTTTTTAGAATATGAAACCTTTTATATAGTGTTTGTTCTACACTCTCATCTTCTGCTACAATACACATGTGTCAAGTTGTTGGTATGTTTACAAACAAGCTCTCATTATTCTATAATCAGACAAACTTACACATTATCAGACATTCTTACACAGTGCAATGAGGTCAGTGCTAAATAGACAACACACATTAGAGTGAATTTATTCATGGTATCTACATTCAGATGACAGGGTACTTACACTATGCTTAAATAGCTAACGATATCAACTGTTGTTAAAGGTAAGGCATTCAAATGAACATTGGACAGCTTACAGAAAAAAAAATACAGCAAAAACCAAGAAATCACAGATACTAAAATCTGGTTAATATGTTATTAATGATATAAACACATATCAAAAATTAGTAAGCAAAAAAAAAAAAAGAGAGAAAGAGTATCACAGACATGTATGACACTGAGTTCCCACTTATACGGAAGTCTCAAATGAAAACTAAATTACACTTGAAAGTAAGACAATTCTTTTTTTATCTTCTCACTGTTTTTTTTATTCGATATATTTTTTTTATTTACATTTCAAATGATTTCCTCTTTTCTGTCTCCCCACTCCCTGAAAGTCACATAAGCCCCCTTCCCTTCCCTGTTCTCCCATCCACCCCTTCCCACTTCCCTGTTCTGGTTTTGCCCTACAGAGCAATAGTGTTAAAAACTGCATGGTATTGGTACAGTGACAGGCAGGCAGATCAGAGAAAGAGGATTAAAGATCCAGAAATGAACCCACACACATATGGCCACTTGATCCTTGACAAAGGAGCTGAAAACATCCAATGGAAAAAAGATAGCCTTTTCTACAAATGGTGCTGCTTCAACTGGAGGTCAGCATGCAGAAGAATGTGAATTGATCCATCCTTATCTCCTTGTACTAAGCTCAACTCCAAATGGATCAAGGACCTCCACATAAAGCCAGACACTCTGAAGCTAATAGAAAAGAAACTGGGAAAGACCCTTGAGGACATCGGTACTGGGGGAATATTCCTGAACAGAACACCAATAGCTTATGCTCTAAGATCAAGAACTGACAAATGGAACCTCATAAAATTACAACGTTTCTGTAAGGCAAAGGACACTATCAAAAGGAAAAATTGGCAACCAACAAATTGGGAAAAGTTCTTCACCAACACTACATCAGATAGAGGGCTAATATCCAATATATACAAAGAACTCAAGAAGTTAGACCCCAGAAAACCAAATAACCCTATGAAAAATGGGGGTACCGAGCTAAACAAAGAATTTTCACCTGAAGAACTTCGAATGGCTGAGAAGCTCCTTAATAAATGCTCAAATTCATTAGTCATTAGGGAAATGCAAATCAAAACAACCCTGAGATTTCACCTTACACCAGTCAGAATGGCTAAGATTAAAAATTCAGGAGACAGCAGGTGTTGGAGAGGATGTGGAGAAAGAGGAACACTCCTCCACTGCTGGTAGGGTTGCAAATTAGTACAACCACTCTGGAAATCAGTCTGGTGGTTCCTCAGAAACCTGGGCATGTTACTTCCAAAGGATTCTGCTATACCACTCCTGGGCATAAACCTAGTGGATTCCCCAGCATGTAATAAGGATACGTGCTCCACTATGTTCATAGCAGTCCTATTTATAATAGCCAGAAGCTGGAAAGAACCCAGGTATCCCTCAATGGAAGAATGGATGCAAAAAATGTGTTATATCTACACAAGAGACAATTCTTATAGAGCCACCCTTCTCACCTTCTTCCAGCTCTTCCCTAATTCAACTGCAGGGGTCACCAGCTTCTGTCTGTTGGTTGGGTGTAAAGATCTGCATACAACTTTTTCTTCTGCATGTTGGGTCTTTCAGAGTACAGTCATTATAGGCCTTTTTGTGAGCACACCATAGCATCAGTAGTAGTGTCAAACATTAGGGTATCCCCTTGAGCTGAATCCCAATTTGGGCCTATCAGTGGACCTCCTTCTCCTCAGGCTTTTCTCCATTTATATCCCTGCACCTTTTTTTGTTGTTGTTGTTTTTGTTCTTGTTCTTTTTTGTTTGTTTGTTTTTGTTGTTGTTGTTGTTTTTGGACAGAAACAATACTGGGTCAGAGTTTTTGACTGTAAGATTGCAACTCCATCCTTCTACTTGATGCCCTCCATCTTCCCACTTTAGGCATTTCATCTAAGGTCCCTTCCTTTGAGTCATGAGAGTCTCTTATCTCTCGGGTCTCTGATACATTCTTTTTTTTTAACTCTGATACATTCTAGAGGGTCCCCCTACCCCAGACTCCTACCTCCTGAGGTTGCCTGTTTTCATTCTTTCTTCTGTCCCTCAAGGCTACAGTCCTGTTTTCCCACCCAAAACCTTATCATGTTTCCCTCTTCCCCTTCCTTCCTCCTTTCCCACCCAGACACCTTTCTCTCCCCTCATGTGATTGTTTTCTTTTCCCTACCGAGTAAGATTGAGGCATCTTTACTTGGACCCTGCAGCTTGTTAACCTTCTTGAGTTCTGTGGATTGTGTCCTGAGTATTCTGTGATTTGGGGGGTGGGGTAATATCCACTTATTAGTGAATACACATTAGTGAATGCATGTCAGTTTCAGTCTGAATTTCCTCACTCAGGATGATATTTTTTAGTTCCATCTATTTGCATGCAAAATTCATGATGTCCTTGCTTTTAATACCTGAGTAGTATTCCATTGTGTAAGAGGACCATATTTTTGGTATTCAGTAGTCTCCACTAACTGGATCCCCAAGATCTCTCAGACACTGAGCTACTAACCAGGCAACATACAATATTTGATATGAGGCCACCAACACATATATGTTAAAGGTTTGCAGGGTCTGGACTAAGTTAGAGAAGTTGTACCTAACCCTCAAGAAACTGGAGGCCCCAGGGAGGGGTTCTGGTGGGGTGGAGATGGGAGGTGGAGACATCCTCTTGGAGATGGGCAGGGGAAGTTGTGTGAGAGGTAAAAGAGTCAGAGGGTGGACTGGGAGGGGTGAAAACCTGGACTATGAAAACGATTAAATAAAAAATGAAAGAAAAATAAAATGCAAATAAAAGAAAGAAAAATGAGATAATTCAACTTATTCTAATGTGGTGGCTCAAATAAAAATGGCCCCTGAAGTGTTTATATATTTGAATGCTTATTCTTCAGGGGTTGGAATTTTTGAAGACTAGGGGTGGCATGTCAGTGTATAAATATCTTTGATAAAGTGTGTCACTGGGTTTGAGGTTTGAGGATCATACCAGACCAGGCTCTCTCTGTCTCTCTGTCTCTGTTTGTCTCTTTCAGTCTCTGTCTCTCTGTCTCTGCTCACTCTATGTATCTGTCTCTGTCTCTCTCTGTCTCTCTCTCTAGCTTGTGTTCATACACTATGAGTCAGAATGTAACTCTAAGCCTTTCAGATATTATTTTAGCTCCATGTTTCCTGCTATGTTCTTCTACCCCTCCCCTTCTCCTCTTCCACCAAGATCCCTCCCTCACTTTGCCCTCTCTATTTCTCTACCTCCCTAGTGGGATTGAAACATCCTTACTTGGGCCCTATAGCATGTTAATCTTCATGAGTTCCAAGGGTTATGTTCTTCATATTCTGCGCCTTTTGTTTTGGCTAATATCCACTTATTAGTGAATACATACCATGCAAGTCATTTCAGGTCTGAGATACCACACTCAGTATGATATTTTCTTCTTCCATCTATTTTTTTTCCAAAACTCATGATGTCCTAATTTTTAATAACTGAATAGTATTCCACTGTGCAAATAAACCATAATTTCTGCATCCATTCTCTGTTGTGGCATATCTGGGTTGTTTCTACTATGAACTTGTTGGAGTATTTGCCCTTGTAGCAGGGTGGGGAATGTTATGGGTGTATGCCCTGAAGTGGTATAGCTGTATCTTGAGATATATTTTTTACAATTTTCAGAGGAACCTCCAGTTTGATTTCAAGAGTGATTGAACCAGGTTGTGATCCCATCATCTTGGGTTTTTGGTTTGATAAATTTTTATTTTTGTGCCTCACCCTCACCAGTGTATAGCTTACCACATTTGAATCAAACATCATAGGTAGGTTCTTCAAAGCTCATAACCATCTTTGCAGTAGAATGATGGTGTAGCCAAGAACAGACATACCATTGTCATAAAAATCCTTTTACTAATAATACATTTTTATTTGATAGTCTGTAGAACTCTGAGGTTTCTGAAGAGCATCTATGATTCTATCTCTAATACATATGATTTTCTTGTCTCCAGCTCTCTAATATCTACTTAACTTTGAAAGCATCTAAGGAAGCTAAATGAACCTTCTTTTATAATTAACCAAGCTAGTATTTAACATGACCAATAAGTTTCATTCATTGATTACTACCATGCATTTCATATTTATCCTAAATAATTTGTAAAGAACTAGAGTTATATATTTATGTGTATATATATACATAGAGTTTATGTATATATATATATGTAACATATAGAGTTACATATTTATGTATATATATATATATAATATATATATTTAAGAAGCACATAGGTACAATACATTAAAAACTACTTAAAATATATATACATAATATGTTGTACCAAAATAAAACTTTAAATATTTATCAATGTAGAAAATCCATACCATATAAAAGAAATGGCATTTTGACATTCTGTGGCCTAAAAGTAGGCTCAATAATCTTATATTTAACATATCATTCTTATATTCCTGCTTTTCTTTTTCATGCCCCCTTTTTCTAATGTTTGATAGGATAGAAAGAAAGAAAGATGAAAGAAACAGAAAGAGAGAAAATATCTCTGAATATAACCTCCCTTACCCAGTTGCCCCTCTGACATATACTCTTAACAATTCACCTACCAAAAGACTGAAATCCACCCATCAATCTTTTAGGGAATGGAGCCTCATTCTCTTGAAATTGTTTCCTGCTGTCAGGAGTTTGTGTGTGTGTGTGTGTGTGTGTGTGTGTGTGTGTGTCTGTCTGTCTGTCTGTCTGTCTGTCTGTCTGTCTGTCTGTCTCTACAGGCATAGTTTTCTTTTGGGGGCCCAAATAAAATTGGGATGTTGGCCAGTCTTAAAAAGTTGCCTTATCATTTTTTGTCCAGTTTCTGTGTGGTGAGAAGGATCAGAGTTTAAAAGAAGCACTGATTGGAACAGACTGAGAGGCAGGACCCACTGGGCTCAGCATCTTTGAAGCTGTACTGGATGCAAATTTTGATGAAACAACTAATGTGAGGATATAGTTTGGACGAGTCAGAATAAATGTAAGTCAGAATCTCAGCATCTTTTTAGCGTCCCCAACAGTCAAACTTGTCTAGGCCTCTTTTACTTCATTGGTGTCTCTAATCATGTAAATGTTCATACATAACATAATTTTCTACATTAGCATGTGTATGCCAAATCAGCTAATGATGATTCTCTGATCTTTGCTGGAGTCATCTGTCTTCTTTTTATAAGTTATTTTGAACTATGGAAACAAACATATAACCTTCTAAAGTACCTTATGCAGAATCTGTACCTTTAACTCAGTTTATTGTATCTTAATGGGTTGCCATCATAATTTCTCAAGTCTTTTTAAACATTTTCCATGTGGATTTAGATTTTTTGATGTCTTTATAGGTTCCACATTGGATTTTTTGAATATTCTTTACTTTGACCTAAAGATACATATAGATATTCTTGTATGGCTTTCAATCTAGCATTTAATAGTTTGTGTGCCCTCCCACCTCAGCCTTCTGAGTGGGAATTTCCAAAACTCAATGCTGACCACAAGTCTACCACCTATGGTGGAGCTTTCTGACCAAGGTGAAGTCCATTGTTCTTCTAGACCTGCAGTTTCCTGAGAGGCACCAGCTACCTGCTGAGCAAGGACTGGTTCTGTAGGCCTGTTTCCAGTCTTTGGGGGAAAGGTTTTCCTTCCACCTATATATTTGAAAATCCCCATTAAACTTTCAGCCTTGATCACAAAACTTGTCTTGGCTTTATCTTACTATTGCCACCCTCTTTCTACCCCCAGCTTTCCTTCCAGATAACCCAGCATCCTGGTTCGATGTAGCTGCGGCCAGCTGCAAGCTTGGTCTTCTTTTTCTTTAATTCTGTTTTATTCTGATCTCCTTTAAAAAGAATAAATAATATTTTAATCATTATTAAATATATAATTATTTATGTTGATAGTAAAAGCAAAACAAGATGGTGTCCTCCTGGCTTCTTTTACAGGGTTTTCCATTTTTTAATATAGAAAATATTGTCTTTTTTGTCACTCTAATTCTCTTCTTTCTGTAGACACTTTTTCTTTTTATCTTATTTTATCTATTTCTTACACAACATAACCAGTATACCCATACTTTGGTCTTCCTCCTTTTTGAGTTTTATGTGGTCTATGAATTGTATGTTCAGTATTTCTAGATTCTGGGCTAATATCCACTTATCAGTGAGTGCATACCAGGTGCATTCTTTTGTGACTGGGTTAACTCACTTAGGATATTTTCTAGCTCCATCCATTTGCCTAAGAATTTCATAAATTCATTGTTTTCAATAGCTGAGTTGCAATCACAACTCTTTATCTTATCTTTTGGAAACTTTATATACTTATATTTAAAGTCTCTATTTGTGTGACTGTAAAAGTTCTGTTTCTTTAGCCTGCATATTTCTTTTAAAACATACTTATCTGTTTTTTTCTCAGAAATTTTATATGCATATATTTATGTCATTGCTTTCTAACCTTATTGCCATTTTGTATTTCATTTTTTCTAACCTTTTGTCCATGTCCATTCATGCATGACATTTTCTTTTTAGCTTATTAAATTTTCTTTTAAGGATTTTATTTTATTAATTTTAAACAATTTATATCTGACTTTGATGTTGTGTACCCACACTTCCTCTTTTTATCCCATGTAAGCATAATACCAAATATCCTATTCATCAGAAATTCATTTGAATTTGGATTATTTCTGAATCATTCTGTGTCCCTTTGTGGTTCAATTCAAACATCTCACTGTGATTAGCCCTAGCCCAGCACATCAGTTCATAGAGAAGCAGCTGTGCTCCCACACTCTGAAGTATTTACTGCCTGGGGAGATGGTACCAGGAGTTGAAAAGACTTAGAATTTTATTTGTTTCTTGTTTTGAAAGTGGAGCCTCATGTTAGAGTGGACTGATTGGCAATGAACTTATTTTTCCCATGTAGGGTATGGTCCACCTTTTCAGGCCATAGTGTTGTACACTGGATTTCCATCCTGCTTGGTCTTAAAAGGCCAAGTATGTACTGTGATGTCTCCTTACCCCAAGTGTAGTTAGGTCACACATGTAGTTTTAAATCAAGGGCCAGGGCACCCAGGCCACAGAAGCACCTGTGCAATATATTTGAGAGAGGGTTTCCTGCTCCCTGAATGCAAGTGTGTTCTGGACTCATAGACTTTGGCTCACACAGTAGCACAAATACCATAGCAATGACATGGCGAATCAGATCCTTGAGGACTAAGTGTCCCGAAGACTTCATGCTGCTATGGAGTATACTTCTGTTTATTGTACTCTCAGTATTCATATCCTTCCTAATCTTAATACTGTGTGAAAACTCAGAGGGGGCTTTCAGCCCCTTACTAGGCAGTATTATTAACACTCAGAGTAATAATACTTGTTCTTTGTTAAGCATTGCAGCTGGAATTTTTATTTTTAATTTTTTAGATATTTTCTTTATTTACATTTCAAATGTTGTGCCCTTTCCTTATTTCCCCTCTGAAAAACCCCTATCCCATGTCTGGCCCCATGCTCACCAACTCTCCCACCCCTGCTTCCCTGTCCTAGCATTCTCCTATACTTTGAAAACATGCTGTCACAGGACCAAGGGTCTTTCCTCTCATTGATGTCCTAACAGGCCATCCTCTGCTACAATTGCAGCTGGAGATATGGGTCCCTCCACATGTACTCTTCGGTTGGTAGTTTAGTCCTTGGGAGTTCTGGGAGTACTAGTTAGTTTATATTGTTGTTCCTTCTATAGAATCCCTTTAGCTCCCTGGGTCCTTTCTCTAGGTCCCCATTTGGGACCCTGTGTTGATTCAATTAGTTGACTCTGAACATCCATTTCTGTATTTGTCAGCTACTGGCAGAGCCTCTCAGAAGACAACTATATCAGGCTCCTGTCAGCAAGTACATCTTGGCATCCACAATAGTGTCTGGGTTTCATAACTGTATATGGGAAGGATCCCCAAGTAAGGGCAGTCCCTAAATGGCCTTTCATTCAGTCTCTGCTCCACAATTTTTCTTTGCTCCACAATTTGTCTCTGTTTCTCCTCCCAGGGGTATTTTGTTCCCCTTTCTAAAAATAACCAGTGTACCCATACTTTGGTCTTCCTCCTTTTTGAGTTTTATGTGGTCTATGAATTGTATGTTCAGTATTTCAAGATTCTGGGCTAATATCCACTTATCAGTGAGTGCATACCAGGTGCATTCTTTTGTGACTGGGTTAACTCACTTAGGATATTTTCTAGCTCCATCCATTTGCCTAAGAATTTCATAAATTCATTGTTTTCAATAGCTGAGTAGCAATCACAACCCAGGAAAAGAATTTAGAGATGTAGATTTTCAGCGATGAGCAACATTTTTAGAAACAATTTGGAGATGTAGCTTGTTAGTTAAGGTAGGTTAAGCTGTTTTTGTCCATGACTTTACTGACAAAATCTAAGGTATTAATTTGAAGTTCCAAAAGGCACACCCTTAACTGTTCAGGTAGGGATATTTTTGTCATCAATGAACAAGAACAATGGCAGTCCTACCAGCATTACCTAACATGACTCTTTCTAGAACTGGGCAAGCGATGAACGTGATAATTTCTTGTACCTCTTATCACCTTCAGCTTCCAGATATGGTGTAATAAAAACAATGGTGGTCAGTAGATGTACACACTGAGGTTTTAAAAGTATTAATGATGGTTAGAATTGAATATAAAGGTTTAGATTTGTGATTCTTTAAGGTTTATGTAAGGTTACATCTTATAACAAATAATTAAATAATTGACCCACTTTTTGTTAACCACAAATAGCAGCCTGTCAGGAAGAAGGAAATTCCTTAGAAAATTACAGGACTTTCTTATACCTTCCTAACAAGTGGCTTAGTTATGAATGTGTGTAGGCTCTTGGAAATTATTTGTTTTTTTCATTTATGTGTAATATGTAAGTTGTTTTTCAAGTAAAAGTATTAGGGAACATGCTTTTTAAAAAATAATCATTCATTAAAAGAAAAATAGAATGCAATAACATTATAATGTTTATGGTACCTGAGAGATTTGCTGGGATATATAAGCAGCAGAAGGAAAAAAAAATGTAGCTTATTATGCTTCATTCACTGACTCTCTCTGTCTCTCTATCTCTCTGTCTCTCTGTCTTTCTCTCTCTGTGTGTGTATGTGTGTGAGAGAGAGTGTGTGTGTGTATGTGTATGTTTGTGAGTGTGTGTGATTCTTTACCCTGTTTTACTTCCTTTGCCTTCTCTCCAGCCCTTAAAAGTTTCCTGTAGACTCTTCTAGATCGCAGGAAGTGCTGTCCACACCGAAGCAAGACTTTCTTCCTCAGAGGTAGTCTGCTGATTGATAAATTGCCACCTTCAAGGCCTCACCTCAGTTTACTCTAACCTAACAAGGTTGGACTTCAACAACTCCCTTTAAGATATTTTTTGGAAATTTCCTGAAAGAAACCATACAACAACAGAAAAGTAACTGAAATATGTGATATCCTTAGGAGTTTTATATAACTGTAGCTCCTAAATTTTTAGATGGACAAAATATTTCCATTTATGATAGAGTGATGAATGTGACTTTGATAATGCCTCCTGATAAATTCCACAGCATGATGCGCACTGGGTACTTTATTTAAAACCCTTTATAACATTGAAATAAATGCAGTTAATCATACATAAGTCAGTAATGATTTTCAATAACAGTAGGTTGTGCAGAAATCCCTGAGGGACAGTTGTAATAATTTTTTTTTGCAATCTTGAACAGACCTCAAATTTAATTCCAATGAATCAAGAATAGGGATTAATACAATGTTTCTCCTCCTGAGATCAAGGATCCAATTTAGGGCACACATCTGTGAGGTAAGACAAAGATAGAGACATTTAAAAATAATATTGGATTTCTTTCATGTTTACATGTAAGGATTTTATATTTCTGAGATGCAAATCAAGAATCTTTATCATTTGCTCTAATTTAATGTCACTTTCACAGGAATGAACTTACTAGTTTCAAAGACATTTTCAATGTTTTCAGTAGGAATTCCAATATAATTAGTCAGCTTCACATTTTTGTCCCATATTTCTTCAGTAATATTTGTTCCAGTTGCTGTATTTCATGGGAAAAAAGTCAGAAGAGATAGCCACTATAATCACACTAAATTGTTTATGTTCATCATGTCTTTTTATCACTTGGTAAATCCTGCTACTTAACTTCACCCTCCCTACCAGAATGGAGATGCCATTCAGGTAAACATTCTGCAATTAGGTTATACATTCTTTCTGTGGATAAGATAATAACTCTCCATCTCATCATATCTAAGATACTGAATTAAAATCATAAATATTAAAATTAGCATTGAATTATTATTTAAATAATTATCCTGTATAACTCAACTTGATTTTCACACAATCATGACAAAACTTGAAATATGTTAGTTAACACATTCCTTCATCAGTGTATAATGAAACTAAATACAGAGGACAATTTTATCGAAATCAACAGAAAAGAAAAAAGTTTTCTCCAATATAACATTTATATACCCAAAAAAGAACTTACACTGAAACTAACAAAAATGAAGTTGGGGAAGAGCTTCAAATACATGGACAAAGGGGAAATTTTCCTGAACTGAACACCAATGGCGTATACTCTAACATCAACATTAAACTAATCAGACCTCAAAAAGTTGCAAAACTTCTGTAAGTCTAAGTTAATATTAATATTAACACTGTTAATAGACCAAAATGCAACCAACAAATAGGGAAAAGATTATTACCAATCCTATATCCAATAGAGGTATATATATATATATATATATATATATATATATATATATATATATATAGAACTCAAAAAGTTAGACTCCAGACAATAAAATAACCCTATTAAATGGAGTACAGAGCTAAACAGAGAATTCTCAACTGAGGAAACTCAAATGTCTGAGAAGCACCTAAAGAATTGTGCAACATCTTTAGTCATAAGGAAAATGCAAATCAAAACAACCCTGAGATTCTACCACACACCAATCAGAATGGCTAAGATCAAAAGGTGACAGCAGATGCTGGCAAGGATATGGAGAAAGAGGATCACTCCTTCACTGTTGGCTGGATTGCACTGTGGAAATCAGTCTGGCAGTTCCTCAGAAAACTGGACCTATTACTACCTGAGGACCCAGCTATACAACTCTTGGGCATATGCCCAAAATATATTTCAATATATAACAAGGACACATGCTCTACTATGTTCATAGCAGCCTTATTTATAATAGTCAGCAGTCAGAAAGAACCCAGATGTTCTTCAATAGAAGACTTGATACAGAAAATGTGGTACATTTACATAAAGGAATATTAGTCAAAAATAACGACTTCATGAAATTTTCAGGCAAATGTAATTAGAAAATAACATCCTGAGCCTGGTAATTCAGCCACCAAAGAATACACATGGCATTCACTCACTGTTAAGTGGTTATTAGCCCAAAAGCTCAGAATACCCAAGATACAATTCACAGACCAAGACCAAAGAATGGATGTTTCAGTCCTTCGTAGAAGAGGAAACAAAATACCCAAGAAAGGAAATATGGAGACAAAGTGTGGAGTAGAGACAGAAGGAAAGGCCATCCAGAGAGTTTCCCACCTGGGGATCCATCCCATATATGGATTCAAACACAGACACTACTGTGGATTCCAAGATGTACTTTCTGACAGGAGACTAATATAGCTGTCTCCTGAGAGGCTCTGCCAGAACCTGGCAAATGCAAAAGCAGATACTGGCACCCAACCATTGGACTGAGCACAGGGTTCTCAATGGAGGAGTTAGAGAAAAGACTGAAGGCACTGGAGAGATTTACAACCTCATAAGAAGAACAACAGTATCAACCAACCCAACTCCCCAGAACTTCCATGGACTAAACTAATAACTGAAGAGTACACATTGAGGGACCCATGGATCCAGATGCATATGAAGCAGAGGATGGCCTTGATGGACATCAAGGGAAGGAGTGTTTCTTGGCACTGTGAAATCTAGATACCCCAGTATAAGTTAAGGCCAGGGTGGTGAGGTGTTTGTATGGGGGTGGAATACGGGGAAGAAGAATGGGTTAGGGCATTTCTAGAGGGGAAAGAGGACAGGGGATAACATTTGAAATGTAACTAAACAAAATTTCTAATAAAAAAAGATTTACATACCAAGTGCTCCTGTCAGTTTCTGGAAGTAATTCAAATTATTAACAAACCCCACTTGGAATATGATGGTGGTGTTTGTTACAAAATATATTATCATAAAAAAGTCCCTAGGTCCTGTTAATAAATAAAATTTTCCTCATAATCATATGATGTATAGTTTCCTCTTTAATTATTTACTTACTTATTTTTTAGTTTTGAGATTTTAATATAGTTATAAAATTTGAAATATCCCTCTACCCTGTAAAAATCTCTGTGTGTAACCATCTAAAATTTGCTTAAAATTCATAACATGGTTTTATACTGATTATAACCATATGTTTATATTTATCATATTATATAATAGCTGTAACTACCCATAGTTTCATCAAACAGGTGACCTGGAAAGGAATCTGGGGATGTATGGGAAGGCGGCAAAAAGAGATAGAGACCAAGACAGCATTGCTGTTCAAGGTCTCAAAGTTTAATGAAGAACTCCAGTATATATAGGCAAGGGAAAACCCTTCCACCAAAGGCTGGAAACTTCTCAGCAGAACTGGATCAGTTGCTCTTCAGGTGGCTAGAGTTTATGAAGAAACTGAAGGTCCCTGAAGAATAATGGGCTTCATCTTGGTCTGACCACTCCATCCTTGGTGGAGGAGATTATGGCTAACACAGGAGTTCCTGCTCAAAGGCTGGGAGAGGAACTTCATATGGGTCGAAGTCAAAATCCTGCCAGAGGGCATAGCACCTCAATAAGACTCTCTACAAATAGCTATTCTCCAATTGATATTAAACTAAAGATGGTTTATTTTATTAAAATAATAGTTGAAGTAAAATGAATTATTTATTCATAAATACAATCCTTTAAGTCCATACAATATTTCCAAGATATAATTCATATATTGTAATTATTTTATGTTTAATGCAACATAATTTTTTGTAATAATCCCAATATTTCTAGAATACTACAATATATATTATCTTTTCTGTATTATATTATTGAGACAGGGCAACATTTTCTCATGGAACATGAAATTCAAAAATCAAGAATATGCCTTTATCTGACCTATTTTAGCAAAACCTGTTATTATTTATTTGTTTGATTTTTTTGTGCCCCATATCAAGTTTCATTCAAAAGTGTATTACCCCACACAGGTACTTGTAGAGAATATATAATGGCTATTTTACTCACTTTGTGCTATGCCTCCCACATATGATGGGTAAAAGTATATTTTTGGAATATGCTGAAGTGTATCACGCAATTTCCAGATCCCAGGGATGTCAGAAATCCTATTTATTTTGGTAAATTTTTGTTGTAAGTAATGCCCTGTAAAATGAGACACAATATGCCATTTATCCATTAAAGACACTCTTGATTAAGATCACATTCCTTACAGAACATGTAAATAATGCAGTCAATCCTGAACTCACAGTTAACTGAGCAATACTTCCATCTTTTTTTATAGCCCAAACTGTGAAGTTGGCATGTCCCATTTATCCTAAACAATGCATATTAAACAATAAATATTTCTTATTTTACATTTATCATCACATGTCTATTTTCCCCTAAGAAAACACACCTTGCTGAAAGTAAGACACATTTCTGGCCTTGATTATGTCTTCTATGATGCTATATTTTGGATTGTAAATATCTTCATTAATCATCTTCTCAATCTATGTTTCAGTCAGGAATGTACCAACTTCCTGTGTGCCACAAGAGTTGTGGATCGGAATGGGGTTCAGACCCTTAATTGACAGGAATTTCTAATCATCAAAGTGAAGCAAGTGACCTCTTTGATGAAATGATGGTGGCTAGTTATTAGGATGGTTTGTGAGATGAGGAGTAGCCTTCACAGTGAGGTTATAACACTGTTTTTATTATATTTGATATCAGATTTTCCTTTACACATATTCACCTTTATTAATATTTTACTTTTTGCAAACCTACTATGCTGTTATTTTCAAAATTTTAATATAAAGATAGATTAAAAAATCAAGACGTGCACACCCTCTCCAACACCTGCTGTCTCCTGAATTTTTAATCTTAGCCATTCTGACTGGTGTAAGATGAGATCTTAGGGTTGTTTTGATTTGCATTTCCCTAATGACTAATGAAGTTGAGCATTTTTTAAGATGCTTCTCCACCATCCGAAGTTCTTCAGGTGAGAATTCTTTGTTTAACTCTGTACCCCATTTTTTAATAGGGTTGTTCGGTTTTCTGGAGTCTAACTTCTTGAGTTCTTTATATATATTGGATATTAGCCTTCTATCTGCTGTAGGATTGGTGAAGATCTTTTCCCAATTTGTTGGTTGCCGATTTGTCCTCTTGATGGTGTCCTTTGCCTTACAGAAACTTTGCAATTTTATGAGGTCCCATTTGTCAATTCTTGCTCTTAGAGCATACGCTATTGGTGTTCTGTTCAGAAACTTTCTCCCTGTACCGATGTCCTCAAGGGTCTTCCTCAGTTTCTTTTCTATTAGCTTCAGAGTGTCTGGCTTTATGTGGAGGTCCTTGATCCATTTGGATTTGAGCTTAGTACAAGGAGACAAGGATGGATCAATTCGCATTCTTCTGCATGCTGACCTCCTCCACTGCTGGCGGGGTTGCAAATTGGTACAACCACTCTGGAAATCAGTCTGGCGGTTCCTCCGAAAACTGGGCACCTCACTTCTAGAAGATCCTGCTATACCACTCATGGGCATATACCCAGAGGATTCCCCACCATGTAATAAGGATACATGCTCTACTATGTTCATAGCAGCCCTATTTATAATTGCCAGATGCTGGAAAAAACCCAGGTATCCCTCAACAGAAGAGTGGATGCAAAAAATGTGGTATATCTACACAATGGCGTACTATTCAGCCATTAGAAACAATGAATTCATGAAATTCTTAGGCAAATGGATGGAGCTAGAGAACATCATACTAAGTGAGGTAACCCAGTCTCAAAATGTGAATCATGGTATGCACTCACTAATAAGTCGTTATTAACCTAGAAAACTGGAATACCCAAAACATAATCCACACATCAAATGAGGTACAAGAAGAAAGGAGGAGTGGCCCCTGGTTCTGGAAAGACTCAGTGAAACAGTATTCGGCAAAACCAGAATGGGGAAGTGGGAAGGGGTGGGTGGGAGGACAGGAAAAGAGAATGGGGCTTACGGGAATTTCGGGGAGGGGGGGCTAGAAAAGGGGAAATCATTTGAAATGTAAATAAATTATATTGAATAAAAAATTAAAAAAAATCAAGATGTGTAAATTCAAGTTTAATATACTTTAGATGCAGTCACTCGCAAACCCAGCTTTTCTCAAATTACAACTAAAACCCAATCATCTTCTCATTTCTGGAAATTTATTGTAATGCCGTGATTCCAATTTCAACAAATTTGTTTCTTCTAATGAAATACTTTTTCTTACCTGACATAGAATGTCATGCTCATGACTTTGTATTTTTTAAAATACTTAACTTCATGCATCAGCATCCTTGTTTGACTATTATCTCCTGTTACATTTACAGATTTACTTGCCAGAAAGATAGTATTGTATTTCCCTGAAAACTAAAAATTAATATGAACTATAGTCATTAATCAAAGCATCTTACTTTGAATCCCCACTCTCACATGTTTGCACAGAATCTCCTATAACTTCATTTTATGATATTTTATGGCCTTGGTGGGTACTACATGTACATAGTACAACCTGCAGACCAATCACGTCCCCACATAAAACAATAAAATAAATTTGGTGGAAATTTAAGGTAAATCAATGGATAAAAAAGTAAGTTATATATATTCAAGTAAAGAAATAGAAATTATTTAATATTGTGATAGAAAAAAATTAATATGTGCTAACATCATTATTGTGTATTTCAGATTTTGCCTTATAATTGCCTAAAATCTTATTTAAAAACATATATATATTATAATAATTTCATATCATGCAAAATATCATGAAGAAAAATTTGCAAATTAAATTACACTTTCCTATTAGGATGGTGCACCAACATAAAAAAGTAATCTTAAAAATTATAATAAAAATCCACATATTAAATACCGATATAAATGAAAAAAAGCAATCATGTTTTGATGTCAAAATTTTTGTATAACAAGGCCTGAGGACCAATTTTCCTCTTAGAAATCACTTGGATCACAGGAGGAAAGGATTGAAATAGTTCCCATTTTGTGGTTTTGCCCCCTGAGCTCTACATGTGTGTAGCAACACTCCATTCAAAACTTATAGTCACAGGCATACACACACACACACACACACACACACAAACATAAACAAACACACACACACATACACATAAGCATGCACAATTAAATATCAAAAAATAAGTCCCTGTTTTGGAAATACTTTTGTATTTGATTAATGTTAATATTATCTCACATATTGACCATAGTACAGTGACTCTAAAGGAGAAAAATTTACTTCTCAAATATACAACATATAATGTCTTTGATCTGCAGGTATCAAATTGATTTTATTTCTATTATACTGATTAACAGTTATCCCTCCTTTCAGTTTCTGTCTGCATCTGGAGAAGGTCCTCTGCCAAAGGGCTCTATACCCAGGTGGCACAGGGATATAGGTAGCCTCCCAGGAGTGCAGACACACCTGTGAGTGTCAGTAGGAACATGCCTACTGCTCACAGGAACCTGTCTGGAACACTCAGGAGACAGGATAGCAGGGGTGGCCTGGGACAGGAGCCTTCAAGTTTCTGTCTGACACTGGAGAGGATCATTTGCCACAGGGCTCCATACCTAGGTGGGGTATAGGGAGTTTGCTAAGATCTGAGGAGTGAGGACAGGCCTGTGAGTACAGGTAGGAACACCCATGCTGCTCAGAAGAACATGCCCAGAACCCTCAGGATCAGCCTGGGATATGAGGGGACTTCTGGTTTCTGTATGTACCCAGAGCTGAACCTGGGCCACAGAGCTACATACACAAATACTTCCAGGAGAGATCTGGTGTCCCAGGAGTGCCTACATACTGCTAGCACAGAGTGACCCTGTACCACAGCTCTACATACCTAAATTCCTTGCAGAGAGAACTGGTCTTCCAGGAGTACTGACACACAGGCTTGCAGGACAGATAAGCCACGTCAAAGACAGCAAGACCAGCTAACACTAGAGGTAACCAGATGACAAAAGGCAAGCACAAGAACACAAGCACTAGCAACCAAGGCCACTTCTTATCATCAGAACCCAGTTCTCCCACCACCACAAGCTCTGGTTACACCAACACATCAGAAAAGCAAACCTCTGATTTAAAAACACATGATAGATGACATCTAGAAGGACATAAATAATTTCCTTAAACAAATACCAGAGAACACACGTAAACAGGTAGAAGCCCTTAAAGAGGAAACACACACACAGACACAGACACACTCACACACGCGCACATGCACATGCACACGCACACGCACACACACACACACACACACACACACACACAACCTTTAAGAATTACAGGAATGGAGAAAGGGGGCAGCCTTGTCTGGTCCCTGATTTCAGTGGGATTGCTTCAAGATTCTCTCCATTTAGTTTGATGCTGGCTACCGGTTTGCTGTATATTGCTTTTACTATGTTTAGGTATGGGCCTTGAATTCCTGTTCTCTCCAAGACTTTAAGCATGAAGGGATGCTGAATTTTGTCAAATGCTTTTTCAGCATCCAATGAAATGACCATGTGGTTTTGTTCTTTGAGTTTGTTTATGTAGTGGATTGTATTGATGGATTTCCGTATATTGAACCAAACCTGCATTCCCGGGATAAAGCCTACTTGATCATGGTGGATGATCGTTTTGATGTGTTCTTGGATTTGGTTGGCAAGAATTTTATTGAGTATTTTTGCATCGATGTTCATAAGGGAAATTGGTCTGAAGTTCTCTTTCTTTGTTGGATCTTTGTGTGGCTTTGGTATCAGCGTAATTGTGGCTTCGTAGAAGGAATTGGGTAGTGTTCCTTCTGTTTCTATTTTGTGGAATAGTTTGAAGAGTATTGGTGTTAACTCTTCTTTGAAGGTCTGGTAGAATTCTGCACTGAAGCCATCTGGTCCTGTGCTTTTTTTGGTTGAAAGACTTTCTATGACTCCTTCTATTTCTTTAGGCATTATGGGACTGTTTAGATGGTCTAGTTGGTCGTGATTTAATTTTGGTATTTGGTATCTGTCAAGGAAATTGTCGATTTCCTCCAGATTCTCCAGTTGTGTTGAGTATAGGCTCTTGTAGTAGGATCTGATGATTTTTTGGATTTCCTCAGGTTCCGTTGTTATATCTCCCTTTTCATTTCTAAGTTTGTTAATTTGGATACTTTCTCTGTGCCCTTTGGTCATTCTGGCTAAGGGTTTATCTATCTTGTTGATTTTCTCAAAGAACCAGCTCCTGGTTTTGTTGATTTTTTGTATGGTTCTCTTTGTTTCTACTTGATTGATTTCGGCCCTGAGTTTGATGATTTCCTGCCTTCTACTCCTCCTGGGCGAAATAGCTTCTTTTTGTTCCAGGGCTTTCAGGTGTGTCATTAAGCTGGTAATATATGCTCTCTCCATTTTCTTTTTGGAGGCACTCAGGGCTATGAGTTTTCCTCTTAGCACTGCTTTCATTGTGTCCCATAGATTTGGGCGGGCAATTCGACAACATAAGGAGGTCAAAGGGATACAAATTGGAAAGGAAGAAGTCAAACTATCATTATTTGCAGACGACATGATCGTCTACCTAAGTGACCCAAAGAACTCCACTAGAGAGCTCCTACAGCTGATAAACAACTTCAGCAAAGTGGCAGGTTATAAAGTCAACTCAAGCAAATCAGTGGCCTTCCTATACTCAAAGGATAAGCAGGCTGAGAAAGAAATTAGGGAAATGACCCCCTTCACAATAGCCACAAACAGTATAAAGTATCTTGGGGTGACTCTTACCAAACATGTGAAAGATCTGTATGACAAGAACTTCAAGACTCTGAAGAAGGAAATGGAAGAAGACCTCAAAAAATGGGAAAACCTCCCATGCTCATGGATCGGTAGAATCAATATAGTTAAAATGGCCATTTTGCCTAAAGCACTATACAGATTCAATGCAATACCCATCAAAATCCCAACTCAATTCTTCACAGAGTTAGAAAGAGCAATTATCAAATTCATCTGGAACAACAAAAAACCCAGGATAGCTAAAACTATTCTCAGCAACAAAAGGAAATCTGGGGGAATCAGTATCCCTGACCTCAAGCAATACTACAGAGCAATAGTGTTGAAAACTGCATGGTATTGGTACAGTGACAGGCAGGAGGATCAATGGAACAGGATTGAAAATCCAGAAATGAACCCACACACCTATGGCCACTTGATCCTCGACAAAGAGGCTGAAAACATCCAATGGAAAAAAGATAGCCTTTTCAACAAATGGTGCTGGTTCAACTGGAGGTCAGCATGCAGAAGAATGCGAATTGATCCATCCTTGTCTCCTTGTACTAAGCTCAAATCCAAATGGATCAAGGACCTCCACATAAAGCCAGACACTCTGAAGCTAATAGAAAAAAAACTGGGGAAGACCCTTGAGGACATCGGTACAGGGAGAAAGTTTCTGAACAGAACACCAATAGCGTATGCTCTAAGAGCAAGAATTGACAAATGGGACCTCATAAAATTACAAAGTTTCTGTAAGGCAAAGGACACCATCAAGAGGACAAATCGGCAACCAACAAATTGGGAAAAGATCTTCACCAATCCTACAGCAGATAGAAGGCTAATATCCAATATATATAAAGAACTCAAGAAGTTAGACTCCAGAAAACCAAACAACCCTATTAAAAATGGGGTACAGAGTTAAACAAAGAATTCTCACCTGAAGAACTTCGGATGGCGGAGAAGCATCTTAAAAAATGCTCAACTTCATTAGTCATTAGGGAAATGCAAATCAAAACAACCCTAAGATTTCATCTCACACCAGTCAGAATGGCTAAGATTAAAAATTCAGGAGACAGCAGGTGTTGGAGAGGGTGTGGAGAAAGAGGAACACTCCTCCACTGCTGGTGGGGTTGCAAATTGGTACAACCACTCTGGAAATCAGTCTGGCGGTTCCTCCGAAAACTGGGCACCTTACTTCCAGAAGATCCTGCTATACCACTCCTGGGCATATACCCAGAAGACTCCCCACCATGTAATAAGGATACATGTTCTACTATGTTCATAGCAGCCCTATTTGTAATTGCCAGATGCTGGAAAGAACCCATGTATCCCTCAACAGAAGATTGGATGCAAAAAATGTGGTATATCTACACAATGGAGTACTATTCAGCCATTAGAAACAATGAATTCATGAAATTCTTAGGCAAATGGATGGAGCTAGAGAATATCATACTAAGTGAGGTAACTCAGACTCAAAAGGTGAATCATGGTATGCAGTCACTAATAAATGGATATTAACCTAGAAAACTGGAAAACCCAAAACATAATCCACACATCAAATGAGGTTCAAGAAGAAAGGAGGAGTGGCCCCTGGTTCTGGAAAGACTCAGTGAAACAGTATTCAGCAAAACCAGAACCGGGAAGTGGGAAGGGGTGGGTGGGAGGACAGGGGAAGAGAAGGGGGTTTGCGGGACTTTCGGGGAGTGGGGGGGCTAGAAAAGGGTAAATCATTTGAAATGTAAATAAATTATATCGAATAAAAAAAAATCTAAGAATAAAAAAAAAAAAAAGAATTACAGGAATACAAAACAGGTGAAGGAATTGAACAAAACCATCCAGGATCTAAAAATGGAAGTAGAAACAGTAAATAAATCACAAAGGGAAACAACTTTGGACATAGAAAACCTAGGAAAGAAATCAGAAGCCTAGATGCAAGCATCAACAACAGAATACAAGAGATAGAGAAGAGAATCTCTGGTGCAGAAGATACCATAGAAAACATTGACACAACAGTCAAAGAAAATGGAAAATGCAAAAGTCTCCTAACCCCAAATATCCAGGAAATCCAGGACACAATGAGAAAACCAAATCTAAGGATAATAGGGTATAGAGGAAAGTGAAGATTCCCAACTTAAAGGGCCAGTAAAATATCTTCAACAGACTTATAGGAGAAAACTTTTCTAACCTCAAGAAAGAGATGCCCATAAAGAAGGCCCACGAAGCATACAGAATACCAAATAGATTGGACCAGAAGAGATATCCCCCCTGTTTGATAATAATCAAAACACCAAATGTACTAAACAAAGATAGAATATTAAAAGAAATAAGGGGGAAATGTCAAGTAATATATAAAGGCAGACCTATAAGAATTACACCAGACTTCTCACCAGAGATCATGAAATCTAAAAGATCCTGAGCAGATCTCATACAGAACTTAAGAGACCACAACTGCCAGGCCAGACTACTATACCCAGCAAAATTCTCAGTTACCATA
This sequence comes from Apodemus sylvaticus, assembly GCF_947179515.1. Lineage (NCBI taxonomy): Eukaryota > Metazoa > Chordata > Mammalia > Rodentia > Muridae > Apodemus > Apodemus sylvaticus. Next base: position 86,109,137 of record NC_067473.1, on the reverse strand, counting down.
TATAGATAAACCTAGCTATTCCATCACAAAAATCAAATTTACACAATAACTTTCCACAAATCCAGCCCTACAAAGGATAATAGATGGAAAACACCCACACAAAAGAGGATAACTGTGCTATAGAAAAAGCAAGAAAGTAATCTTTCAACAAACCCAAAAGAAGATAGCCACACAAACAAAAAAATAACATAAAAATAACAGGAACAACAATCACTATTCCTAAATATCTGTTAATATCAATGGACTCAATTCTCCAATAAAAACACATAGAATAACAGACTGGATATATAAAAAGAATGGAGCATTTTGTTGCATACAGGAATCATACCTGAGTATCAAAGATAAACACTACCTCAGAGTAAAAGACTGGAAAATAATTTTCCAAGCAAATGTTCCCAGGAAACAAGCTGGAGTGGTCTTTTTAATATCAGATAAAATCCACTTTCAACCAAAAGTTATAAAAAAGATAAGGAAGGACACTTCATATTCCTCAAAGAAAAAAATCTACCAAGATGAACTATCAATTTTAACAACTGTGCTCCAAATGCAAGGGCACCATCATTCATAAAAGAAACTTTACTAAAGCTCAAAGCACACATTGCACACAATCTTGGTGGGAAATTTCAACACCTCACTCTCACCAATGGACAGTTCAGGAAAATAGAAAATAAACAGAAACACAGTGAAACTGACAGAAGTGATGGACCAAATAGATTTAACAGATATTTGTAGAACATTTCATCATAAATCAAAATAATATACATTCTTCTCAGCACCTCATGGTACCTTTTCCAAAACTGACCATATAACTGGTCACAAAACAGACCTCAACAGATATAAGAAGATTGAAATAATCCCATGCCTCCTACCAGATGAATACAGATTAAGGATGGTCTTCATTAGCAATGAAAACAACAGAAATTCCACATACATATTGAAGGTGGGCAACACTCTATTCAATAGTAAATTTGTCACAAAGAAAGAAAGAAATTAAAGACATTTACAATGTAATGAAAATTGAGCCACAACATACCCAAACCTATGTGATACAATGAAATCAGTCCTAAGAGGAAAACTCATAGCTCTGATTTTCTCCAAAAAGAAACAGGAGATAGCATATACTAGCAGCTTGACAGCACACCTGAATACTCTAGAACAAGATGATACAAATACAACAAAAAGGAGTAGATGGATGGAAGGAAATAATGAAACTCAGGGCTGAAATCAAACAAATAGAAACAACAACAAAAGCTATATAAAGAATCAACAAATCTAGGAGCTGGCTCTTTGAGAAAATCAACAAGATAGACAAATCCTTAACCAGACTAACAGGGTGTACAGAGACAGTATCCAAATTAACAAAAACAGAAATGAAAAGGGAGACATAACAACAGAAACCAAACCAAGGAAATAAAAAACTCATTTGATCCTAGTACAAAAGCCTTTATTCAACAAAGCTGGAAAATCTGGATAAAATGGAGAATTTCATAGACAGATACCAGATACTAAAGTTAAAACAGGATCAGATAAACTATCTTAACAGTTCCATAACCCCTAATGAGGTAGAAGTATTCATCAATAGTCTCCCAACCAAGAAAAGCCCAGGACCAAATGGGTTTAGCCATGAGTTCTATCAGACCTTCAAGGAAGACCTAATACCAATACTCCCCAAACTATTCCCCAAAATAGAAATGGAAATAACACCACACAATTTGTTCTATGAAGCCACAATTACTCTTATGCCTAAACCATACAAAGACCCTACAAGAAGGAGAACTTCAGACAAATGTCCCTTACGAATATTGATGCAAAAATACTCAATAAAATCCTCTCAAACAGAATCTAAGAACACATCAAAATGATCATCCATCATGATCAAGTAGGCTTCATTACAGGGACGCAGGGATGGCTCAATATAAGGAAATTCATCAATGTAATCCAGTGTATAAATGAACTCAAAGAATAAAACAGCATGAACATTTCATTATTTGATGATAAAGCATTTGACAAAATCTAACACCCCTTCATGACAAAACTCTAAGAAAGATCAGGGATTCAAGGTCCATACCTAAACATAATAAAAGCAATATATAGCAAATCAGTAGCCAACATCAGTACTCGAAATCCTACCCAGAGCAATTAGACAACAAAAAGAAGTCAATGGGATACAAATTCAAGAGAATCTTCATCAAAATTGCAACTCAGTTCTTCATAGAGTTAGAAAGAGCAATTCTCAGAATCATTTGGAACAATAAAAACCCATGATAACAAAAATTATTCTCAACAATAAAAAAATTTCTGGGATTCTGGGCGGCCAGGGGAGAGAAGTCGGTGTGCTCTGGTGAATCCAGCAGGCACCAGTGAGAGCCTTCAGGTGTCTGCTTCGGGATCTGAACAGCCTGGGCAACAGCACCCTGTCTCTAGGCAGTGCAGGAGGTAAGCTGTGCACTAGAGGTCACCTGGGAAGGGGCAGCTTGCACTGGTGAGTCCAGCATTGAAAAGACCAACTAACACCAGAGAGAACTAGATGGCAAAAGGCAAATGCAGGAACGTCACTAACAGAAATCAAGGCAATATGGCAACATCTGAACCCAATTCTCTTTTACCAGCCTGTCCTGGATACCCCATCACACCAGTAAAACAAGATTTGGATTTCAAATCACTGATCATGTTGCTGGTACAGGAACACATGAAGGACATACTTAAAGAAATTCAGGAGAAAATGGATCAAAAGTTAGAAGCCCTTGCAAGCGAAACACAAAAATCATTGAAAGAAATTCAGGAGAATACAAAAGCCAACAATGAGGAATCGCAAAAAACACTTAAAGAAATACAGGAGAACTTTGGTCAACAGGCTGAGGTCATGAAAGAGGAAACAGAAAAATCTCTTAAAGAATTACAGGAAAGCACAAGCAAGTGAAGGAGCTAAGCAAAACCATCCAGGATCTAAAATCAGAGATAGAAACAACTAAGAAAACTCAAAGGGAGGCAATTGTGGAGATAGAAAGCCTTGAGAAGAAATCAGGGGACAGAGATGCAAATATCAACAACAGAATACAAGAGAAAGAAGAAAGAATCTAAGATGCTAAAGATACTATAGAAACCATGGACTCAACAGTTAAAGAAAATGCAAAATGCAAAAAGGTTGTAACCCAAAATGTCCAGGAAATCCAGGACACAATGAGAAGACCAAACCTAAGGATTATAGGCATAGAAGAGAGTGAAGATTTACAACTTAAAGGGCCAGCAAATATCTTCAATAAAATTATGGAAGAAAACTTCCCTAACCTAAAGAGAGAGATGCCCATGAATATGCAAGAAGCCTACGGAACTCCAAACAGACTGGACCAAACAGACTGGACCAGAACAGAAATACTTCCCGTCACATAATAATCAAAACACCAAATGTACTAAACAAAGAAAGAATATTAAAGGCAGGAAGAGAAAAAGGCCAAGTAACATATAAAGGAAGACCTATCAGAATCACAGCAGACTTTTCACCGGAGACTATGAAGGCTAGAAGATCCTGGGCAGATCTCATGCAGACTCTAAGAGAACACAAATGCCAGCCAAAACTACTATATCCAGCAAAACTCTCAATCGCCGTAAATGGAGAAATTAAGATATTCCATGACAAAACCAAGTTTACCCAATATCTATCCACAAACTCAGCCCTACAAAGGATAATAGGAGGAAAACACCAATACAAGGAGGGAAACTTCACCCTGGAAAAAGCAAGATAGCAACCTTTCATCAAACCCAAAAGAAGTTAACCAACCAAATATAAAAACTAACGTCAAAAATGACAGGAAGTAACAATCACTATTCCTTAATATCTTTTAACATCAATGGACTCAATGCCCCAATAAAAAGACATAGACTGACTGGATACGTAAACAGGACCCTACATTTTGCTGCTTACAGGAAACACACCTAAGGGTCAAAGACAAACACTACCTTAGAGTAAAAGGCTGGAAGACAATTTTACAAGCAAATGGTCTCAGGAAACAAGCTGGAGTAGCCATTTTTATATCAGATAAAATTGACTTTCAACCCAAAGTCATCAAAAGAGACTCTGAGGGACACTTCTTGCTGGTCAAAGGAAAAATACAATAAGAAGAACTCTCAATCCTGAACATCTATGCTCCAAATGCAAGGGCACCCTCTTTCATAAAAGAAACTTGATTAAAGCTCAAAGCACACATTGCACCTAACACAATAATTGTGGGTGACTTCAACTCTGCACTTTCCTCAATGGACCAGTCAGGAAAACAGAAACTAAACAGGGACACAATGAAACTAATTGAAGCTTTGGCCAGTTAGATTTAACAGATATATATAGAATATTCTATACTAAAGCAAAAGAATATACCTTTTTCTCAGCACCTCATGGTACCTTCTCCAAAATTGACCATATAATTGGTCACAAGACAGACCTCAACAAATATAAGAAGATTAAACTAATCCCATGCCTCCTATCAGATCACTATGGAGTAAAAGTGGTCTTCAATAGCAACAAAAACAACAGAAAACCCACATACACGTGGAAACTGAGCAATATTCTTCTCAATGATACCTTGGTCAAGGAAGAAATAAAGAAAGAAATTAAAGACTTTTTAGAACTCTATGAAAGTGAAGACACAACATACCCAAATCTATGGGACACAATGAAAGCAGTGCTAAGAGGAAAACTCATAGCCCTGAGTGCCTCCAAAAAGAATATGGAGAGAGCATACATTACCAGCTTAATGACACACCTGAAAGCCCTAGAACAAAAAGAAGCTGTTTCGCCCAGGAGGAGTAGAAGGCAGGAAATCATCAAACTCAGGGCCGAAATCAATCAAGTAGAAATAAAGAGAACCATACAAAGAATCCACAAAACCAGGAGCTGGTTCTTTGAGAAAATCAACAAGATAGATAAACCCTTAGCCAGACTGACCAAAGGGCACAGAGAAAGTATCCAAATTAACAAACTTAGAAATGAAAAGGGAGATATAACAACTGAAACTGAGGAAATCCAAAAAAATCATCAGATCCTACTATAAGAGCCTGTACTCAACACAACTGGAGAATCTGGAGGAAATGGACAATTTCCTTGACAGATACCAAATACCAAAATTAAATCAGGACCAACTAGACCATCTAAACAGTCCCATAATGCCTAAAGAAATAGAAGGAGTCATAGAAAGTCTTCCAACCAAAAAAAGCACAGGACCAGATGGTTTCAGTGCAGAATTCTATCAGACCTTCAAAGAAGAGTTAACACCAATACTCTTCAAACTATTCCACAAAATAGAAACAGAAGGATCACTACCCAATTCCTTCTACGAAGCCACAATTACGCTGATACCAAAACCACACAAAGATCCAACAAAGAAAGAGAGCTTCAGACCAATTTCACTTATGAACATCGATGCAAAAATACTCAATAAAATTCTTGCCAACCAAATCCAAGAACACGTCAAAACAATCATCCACCATGATCAAGTAGGCTTTATCCCGGGAATGGAGGGTTGGTTCAATATACTGAAATCCATTAATGCAATCCACTACATAAACAAACTCAAAGAGAAAATCCACATGGTCATTTCATTGGATGCTGAAAAAGCATTTGACAAAATTCAGCATCCTTTCACGCTTAAAGTCTTGGAAAGAACAGGAATTCAAGGCCCATACTTAAACATAGTAAAAGCAATATACAGCAAACCGGTAGCCAGCATCAAACTAAATGGAGAGAATCTTGAAGCAGTCCCACTGAAATCAGGGACCAGACAAGGCTGCCCCCTTTCTCCTTATCTTTTCAATATTGTACTTGAGGTACTAGCTCAGGCAATTAGACAACATAAGGAGGTCAAAGGGATACAAATCGGAAAGGAAGAAGTCAAGGTATCATTATTTGCAGATGACATGATAGTCTACCTAAGTGACCCAAAAAACTCCACTAGAGAACTCCTACAGCTAATAAACAACTTCAACAAAATTGCAGGTTATAAAATCAACTCAAGCAAATCAGTGGCCTTCCTATACTCAAAGGATAAGCAGGCTGAGAAAGAAATTAAGGAAATGACCCCCTTCACAATAGCCACAAACAGTATAAATTATCTTGTGGTGACTCTTACCAAACATATATACTCTAAGATCTCTATGACAAGAACTTCAATACTCTGAAGAAGGAAATCGAAGAAGACCTCAGAAAATGGGAAAACCTCCCATGCTCATGGATCGGTAGAATCAATATAGTTAAAATGGCCATTTTGCCAAAAGCAATATACAGATTCAATGCAATACCCATCAAAATCCCAACTCAATTCTTTTCAGAGTTAGAAAGCAATTATCAAATTCATCTGGAATAACAAAAAACCCAGGATAGCTAAAACTATTCTCAGCAACAAAAGAAAGTCTGGGGGAATCAGTATCCCTGACCTCAAGCAATACTACAGACCAATAGTGTTAAAAACTGCATGGTTTTGGTACAGTGTCAGGCAGACAGATCAATGGAACAGGATTGAAGATCGAGAAATGAATCCACAGACCTATGGCCACTTGATCCTCCACAAAGCGCTTGAAAACATCCAATGGAAAAAGATAGCCTTTTCAACAAATGGTGCTGGTTCAACTGGAGGTCAGCATGCAGAAGAATGCGAATTGATCCATCCTTGTCTCCTTGTACTAAGCTCAAATCCAAATGGATCAAGGACCTCCACATAAAGCCACACACTCTGAAGCTAATAGAAAAGAAACTGGGGAAGATCCTTGAGGACATCGGCACAGGGAGAAAGTTTCTGAACAGAACACCAATAGTGTATGCTCTAAGATTGGGAAAAGATCTTCACCAATCCTACATCAGATAGAGGGCTAATATCCAATATATATAAAGAACTCAAGAAGTTAGACTCCTGAGGCTAGAAAAGGGGAAATCATTTGAAATGTAAATAAAAAATATAAAAAAAAATTCTGGGGAAATCAGCATCCTGGACTTAAAGCTGAACTACAAAGCAATAGAGATAAAAACTATATAATTTTTGGTACAGTGACTGGCAGGTAGATCAATGTAATAGAATTGAAGACCCAGAAATAAACCCACCAACCTATGTTCACTTAATCTTTGACAAATAGCTAAAAACATCTGATGGACAAAGGACAGCCTTTTCAACAAATGATACTGGTTCATCTGGCATTTAATATGTAGAAGAATGCAAATCAAGGCAATGTACACTATCAGTAGGACAAAAAGGCAACCAATAAATTGGGAAAAGATCTTTCCCAAATCCCATATCCAATAGAGGGCTAAAATCTAATATATTCAATGTACTCATGAGGTTATGTTCAAAAGAAACAAATAACCAAATTAAAAATGGGGTACAGAGCTAAACAAAGAATTTTCACCTGAGGAATATCTGAAAAGCACCTAAAGAAATGTCCATCATCCTTAGTCTATCAGGGAAATGTAAATCAAAACAGCCCTGAGATTCCATCTCACACAATTCAGAATGGCCAAGATCAAAAACTCAGATGACACCAGGTACTGGTTAGGATATGGAGAAAGATGAACACTCCTCCACTGCTGGTGGGGTTACAAGCTGGTAAAACCACTCTGGAAATCACTTTGGTGGTTCCTCAGAAAATAGAGCATAATACTACTGGAGGTAACTGCTATACCACTGCTGGGCATATACCCAGATGATTCTCCAACATGTAATAAGGACATATGCTCCACTATTTTCATAACAGCCATATTCATAATAGTCAGAAGCTGGAAAAAAACCAGATGTCCCTCAACAGAAGAATGGATACAGAAAATGTGGTATATATTTACACAATAGAGCGCTACTCAGCTATTAAAAACACCATATGTGTATTAAGAACACGTATGGTATTCACTCACTGATAAGTGCATATTAACCCAGAAGCTTGGAATACCCATGGTACAGTTCACAGATCAAATGAAGCTCAAGAAGAAGGAAGACCAAAGTATGGACACTCTGGTTCTACTTACAAAGGGGAACAAAATATCCACAGGAGGAGTTACAGAGACAAAGTGAGAATCAGAGACTGAAGGAAAGAGCATCCAGAGATTGCCCCACCTGGGGATCCATCACATATACAGTAGCCAAACCCAGACACTGTTGTGGATGACAACAAGGGCTTCCTGACAGGAGCCTGATATAGCTTTTTCCTGAGAGGCTCTGCCAGTGCATGAAAAATACAAAAGGGGATGCTCTCAACTAAGCATTGAACTGAGAACAGGGTTTCCAATGGAGGAGTTAGAGAAAGGACCCAAGGAGTTGAAGGAGTTTGCAGCCCCATAGGAGGAACAACTGTACCCCTAGAGCTCCCAGGGACTAAATCACCAACCAAACAGTACACATTGAAGGACCCATGTCTCCAGCTGCATATGAAGCAGAGAATGGTCTTGTTGGACATCAAAGGGAGGAGAGGCCCTTGTTCCTGGGAAGTCAAGTTGCCCCTGTATAGGGGAATGCCAGGACAGGTTATTGAGAGTGGGTGGACTTGTGAGCACGGGGAGGGGTGGATGGGATAGGGGGCTTTCTTGGAAGAACAGGAAAGGGGACAATATTTGAAATGTAACTAAAAATATATCTAATTAAAAAGACAAAATTAAAATAACAGGAATTCCTGAATTCATATAGAATAAGACATTTAATGTAAATGTATATTGACTTTCAGATATGTGAATAAAATTAATGCAAAGTTAAAATCGAGGAATTAATAAAATGTTCATGTTCATACTTTTTACCCAGGTAAAATAATATTAGGCAATACATGAAGCTGAAAAGAAGTAATTATAACCTTATACTAAAACATATAATGTTTTAAGATATTGGGTATATTGCAAGTACAAAAACAAAAAAGCAACTAATATATTCATAGAATCACACTGTCCATTCAACCTGTGATAATTTCACCACAGAAAAGTTTATTCCTGTATATCACCCCGATATCTCATCCATGTACCAGTAAGGGTTCCTCAGCAGCAGAAACAAAACAGGCTAGAGCAAGGAGAAAAGCCTTCATCTCCCAGAATCTTCTCTTTCAAATGGAACAGAAGAGCAGAATTGTTCAGCTCCCAGTGAAATGATGAACTGAAGATGCTCACAGGTTCTTGATTGCACAATGTGCAATAAACCTGTTAATTCACACCTTTTTTTTAAAAATTTCAGTACACTTTGGCAGACTGGGTGGCAGTATTGTTTAGTGTTTGGCATTGTTTCGTTTTAACTGATGGGATTAGAATGCAATGGAGTGTAATATAAATGTCCCTGAAATGTTGACATTCAGAAACAGTCAATAAGAGCAAGCTGGTTTGGTGAAATTGTACCTACAAAAGAGGATTGTCTTCATGAAATGTTCCAAGAACATTAATATTGACTAGTATTACTTTCAGATTTAAATAGGACCAAAATCTAACTGCTACCTTTTAATTCCCAGTTTACTATTAAAAATCCTAGACATGGATCACATTGAGATTATTTTTCCAGTCAAGTATAGTAATTTCTGGGTTCTATTTTATAAATTGCATATCAATAGTACAGCTTCAAGGTAAAATTAAGTCCTACATATCAGTCTACGTTCATTTTTTTTCTGAGCACTACAAACATACAGATATGGAAACATTTTTTTTTCAATTCTTACTAAGAATCACTTTTATTTCTTGGAATATAGGTGATCCTAAGAGCAATGATTTCCACTTGTTAATCTTCCATGTGTAAGATCTTGTTCTCTTCCAATCACCTTCTAATCATTCCTTTTGCCATCCTTGGCAGTCACCATATTGAGCTCTCTCTCCCTCTCCTGCTCTCTCCTCCTCTCCCTGTCCATCTCCCTGTCCCCCTCTCTATCCCTCCTCTTCTCCCTGTCCATTTCCCTGTCCCTCCCTCTCGCTCTCCTTCCCCTCTCCCTCTTCCTCTTCTACATTCCCTACTTCCCTCATCTCTCTTTCTCTCTCCCTCCCACTCTCTTCTCCCTTCCTCCGTTTCTCTCCCTCTCTCTCTTCTCCCTCCCTCCCTTTATGTCCCTCCCTCCCTCTGTCTCCCTCCCTCCCTTCCTCTTCTCTCTCTCTTCCTCTGCATATGAAGCAGCATTTATAACTCATCTATTGTCCAAGTTCCATACCTGCTGCCATGTTCTCTGCCATTATTATAATGGACTAAATCTTTAAAAATATAAGCAAATCACAATTATATATTTCTATTATAATAATTGCCTTGGACTTAATGTCTCTTCCAGACAATAAAATGGTGACTAATAAAGCCAGTGAATATCAAAACATAATTAGGGACAAGTTTGAAAACTCATCAAAATAAATTGAAGAATTAACTAATTTGTGGGCTAGAATGTATTTCTTAGTGGAGGGGTGTTATATTTTTTAAATATTTATATAGATATATAGTGTATCATGATCATAGCCACCCTCACATTCTCCTTTCAGATTCTAAAAATTCTCTTCCAAATATTTTGCATTTTCTCAACTTGGTTTTAATGAGAATTTTGGAATATTTGTTTCTTTAAAACACACAGAAATATTATGAGAATGTGCTTTCAGTTAATGACAGCTGTGGGGGGGTGCTTAAGATTTACCATAGCAAATGACCATCGTTTCATTTATCATCTAACAGGGGTGTGATTTTGCCATCTGCAGATAGTTTTTCGAAGTTCTGTGACGTTTAGAATTCAGAGACTCTCTCAGGGGGTGAATAAATGCTAGGTTTCTGAGAGACTGTGTTTGCCGATGGTCATTTCTGTTGCTCCTTAATCTTGGTTGTTAAGTTGAATTGGTTGTGGTTTATTAATTGTGTTGTTCAAATATGAAACAAGAAAAAAAGAAATTAGATATTAGACTTAGGCTCTCTCTCTCTCTCTCTCTCTCTCTCTCTCTCTCTCTCTCTCTCTCTCTCTCTCTCTCTCCTTTCTTTTTTCTTTCCTATTTACTGTTAGAGGATTGAAAGTGTGAACAATTGTGGAAGAATGAACACATAAAATGTCAAAGATCAACTATAGTTTGTTTCTCCAGGAGATCCGATTGCTATTCCCCATATGTGCCCATATGTGGGTTCAACCAACTATGAGTAGCATGTGCAAAAGCCTCTTGCCCTCAGGAAAAGTTAACCTCAATCCCTACCCAAGTAATCTTGACTTTTAGTCTACCGTAGTGATCTAAATCTACAGAGCCACCTTGTCTGGGCTTCTGGGAATTATGCATGGAAGCTCCAGCAACCAAAAAAAATCCTACTTTCAGTTGCTGTTTTTAGCCAGGTTTCACCTTTTGTGTGTTTGTCATTCACCTTCAGTTTGCAGAGGAACCATCCTGGGCTGCTGTAGCATGAGAAAAATCCTGCACATGTGATGTGATGGGAAATCCTGCACCTCTGTTTATGTTGATTGTTCTAGGTTTACTGGAAAAACAATTGTGATAGGGAGGAATATCCTTATATTTCTCCCTTTAGGTAATAACTCCATTTTCCCAGCTTTTATCCTGTACAAATAGATTCAAGCTATAAAAAGAATTTCAAATGAGAATGAGAGACTGGCATTTTCAAAGCACTAAGTTTATTTACTTCTCTGTTTCCAAAATGTCAATCTGGGTCCAAATTTCCTTCTGTAAGTTTTAAAAATCTGAGCCAAGTGTGACTTATCAATGGCAGATTTTTGTTCTCTGCTGGCCAAAGTGGATGCAATGACAAGAGTTGCTGTAGCTGAAGCACACAAAAGGGGATTGCCTCCACTATTTCTGAGGAAATCTTTCTTTCAAAAAGAATTTTCAATATAAGTAAAAATAAGAAAATGGTTAGTTGAGAGGATTCAAAAAACATCCACAATATTTCAGGGTACATATTAAATGTGTACTTTTATATACGATATGAAGGATACCTGAAGATATACTCACAAATGCAGTTGTATCCACACTACAGCTGTCTGAATTTTTAAAAAAAAAACATTATGGCCATGATTATCACCAGAAATGTACTTTTACTGATGATACGCATTGCTCATGTTGGTAACATTATAGATTCTCCATTCTATATTAATTCAAGTTGACAATGTCCTCAAAAACCAAATTAAAACAAAACAAAAAACAAAACATAAAAGCAAACACAACCCACAACAAATCAGGTTTTTCTGATTTTCATTTTTAAAAGGTTATTTTTATTCCAAGGAGGAAACACTTTTGGTACCTGTATTATAAAATGTTCTGTTGTTGTGAAGAGACACAATGCTGCGAAGATGACAACTCTTTTTATTCGATATAATTTTTTATTTACATTTCAAATGATTTACTCTTTTCTAGCCGCCCACTCCCCGAAAGTCCCATAAGCCCCTTTCTCTTCCCCTGTCCTCCCACCCACCCCTTCCCACTTCCCCGTTCTGGTTTTGCCAAATACTGCTTCACTGAGTCTTTCCAGAACAAGGGGCCACACCTCCTTTCTTCTTGTACCTCATTTAATGTGTGGATTATGTTTTGGGTATTCCAGTTTCCTAGGTTAATATCCACTTATTAGTGAGTGCATATCATGATTCACCTTTTGAGTCTGGGTTACCTCACTCAGTATGATGTTCTCTAGCTCCATCCATTTGCCTAAGAATTTCATGAATTCATTGTTTCTAATGGCTGAATAGTACTCCATTGTGTAGATGTACCACATTTTTTGCATCCACTCTTCTGTTGAGGGATACCTGGGTTCTTTCCAGCATCTGGCAATTATAAATAGGGCTGCTATGAACATAGTAGAGCATGTATCCTTATTACATGGTGGGGAATCCTCTGGGTATATGCCCAGGAGTGGTATAGCAGGATCTTCTGGAACTGAGGTGCCCAGTTTTTGGAGGAACCGCCAGACTGATTTCCAGAGTGGTTGTACCAATTTGCAACCCCACCAGCAGTGGAGGAGTGTTCCTTTTTCTCCACACCCTCTCCAACACCTGCTGTCTCCTGAATTTTTAATCTTAGCCATTCTGACCGGTGTAACATAAAATCTCAGGGTTGTTTTGATTTGCATTTACCTAATGACTAATGAAGTTGAGCATTTTTGAAGATGCTTCTCCGCCATCCGAAGTTCTTCAAGTGAGAATTCTTTGTTTAACTCTGTACCCCATTTTTTAATATGGTTGTTTGGTTTTCTGGAGTCTAACTTCTTGAGTTCTTCATATATATTGGACATTAGCCCTCTATCTGATGTAGGATTGGTGAAGATCTTTTCCCAATTTGTTGCTTGCCGATTTGTCTTCTTTTTTTTTTATTCGATATAATTTATTTACATTTCAAATGATTTCCCTTTTCTAGCCCCCCCACTCCGCAAAAGTCCCGTAAGTCCCCTTCTCTTCCCCTGTCCTCCCACCCACCCCTTCCCACTTCCCCGTTCTGGTTTTGCTGAATACTGTTTCACTAAGTCTTTCCAGAACCAGGGGCCACTCCTCCTTTCTTCTTGTACCTCATTTGATGTGTGGATTATGTTTTGGGTATTCCAGATTTCTAGGTTAATATCCACTTATTAGTGAGTGCATACCATGATTCACCTTTTGAGTCTGGGTTACCTCACTTAGTATGATATTCTCTAGCTCCATCCATTTGCCTAAGAAATTCATGAATTCATTGTTTCTAATGGCTGAACACTACTCCATTGTGTAGATATACCACATTTTTTGCATCCACTCTTCTGTTGAGGGATACCTGGGTTCTTTCCAGCATCTGGCAATTATAAATAGGGCTGCTATGAACATAGTAGAACATGTATCCTTATTACATGGTGGGGAGTCTTCTGGGTATATGCCCAGGAGTGGTATAGCAGGATCTTCTGGAAGTGAGGTGCCCAGTTTTCGGAGGAACCGCCAGACTGATTTCCAGAGTGGTTGTACCAATTTGCAACACCACCAGCAGTGGAGGAGTGTTCCTCTTTCTCCACACCCTCTCCAACAGCTGCTGTCTCCTAAATTTTTAATCTTAGCCATTCTGACTGGTGTAAGATGAAATCTTAGGGTTGTTTTGATTTTCATTTCCCTAATGACTAATGAAGTTGAGCATTTTTTAAGATGCTTCTCTGCCATCCGAAGTTATTCAGGTGAGAATTCTTTGTTTAACTCTGTACCCCATTTTTTAATAGGGTTGTTTGGTTTTCTGGAGTCTAACTTCTTGAGTTCTTTATATATATTGGATATTAGCCCTCTATCTGATGTAGGATTGGTGAAGATCTTTTCCCAATTTGTTGGTTGCCGATTTGTCCTCTTGATGGTGTCCTTTGCCTTACAGAAACTTTGTAATTTTATGAGGTCCCATTTGTCAATTCTTGCTCTTAGAGCATACGATATTGGTGTTCTGTTCAGAAACTTTCTCCCTGTACCGATGTCCACAAGGGTCCTCCACAGTTTCTTTTCTATTAGCTTCAGAGTGTCTGGCTTTATGTGGAGGTCCTTGATCCATTTGGATTTGAGCTTAGTACAAGGAAACAAGGATGGATCAATTCGCATTCTTCTGCATGCTACCCTCCAGTTGAACCAGCACCATTTGTTGAAAAGGCTATCTTTTTTCCATTGGATGTTTTCAGCCTCTTTGTCGAGGATCAAGTGGCCATAGGTGTGTGGGTTCATTTCTGGATCTTCAATCCTGTTCCATTGATCCTCCTGCCTGTCACTGTACCAATACCATGCAGTTTTTAACACTATTGCTCTGTAGTATTGCTTGACATCAGGGATACTGATTCCCCCAGAATTTCTTTTGTTGCTGAGAATAGTTTTAGCTATCGTGGGTTTTTTATTGTTCCAGATGAACTTGATAATTGCTCTTTCTAACTCTGAAAAGAATTGAGTTGGGATTTTGATGGGTATTGCATTGAATCTGTATATTGCTTTTGGCAAAATGGCCATTTTAACTATATTGATTCTACCGATCCATGAGCATGGGAGGTTTTCCCATTTTCTGAGGTCTTCTTCGATTTCCTTCTTCAGAGTATTGAAGTTCTTGTCATAGAGATCTTAGATTATATATGTTTGGTAAGAGTCACCCCAAGATAATTTATACTGTTTGTGGCTATTGTGAAGGGGGTCATTTCCTTAATTTCTTTCTCAGCCTGCTCATCCTTTGAGTACAGGAAGGCCACTGATTTGCTTGAGTTCATTTTATAACCTGCAATTTTGTTGAAGTTTTTTATCAGCTGTAGGAATTCTCTAGTGGAGTTTTTTGGGTCACTTAGGTAGACTATCATGTCGTCTGCAAATAATGATAGTTTGACTTCTTCCTTTCCGATTTGTATCCCTTTGACCTACTTATGTTGTCTAATTGCCTGAGCTAGTACCTCAAGTACAATATTGAAAAGATAAGGAGAAAGGGGGCAGCCTTCTCTGGTCCCTGATTTCAATGGGATTGCTTCAAGTTTCTCTCCATTTAGTTTGATGCTGGCTACCGGTTTGCTGTATATTGCTTTTACTATGTTTAGGTATGGGCCTTGAATTCCTGTTCTTTCCAAGACTTTAAGCATGAAAGGATGCTGAATTTTGTCAAATGCTTTTTCAGCATCCAATGAAATGACCATGTGTTTTTTTTTCTTTGAGTTTGTTTATGTAGTGGATTGCATTGATGGATTTCCTTATATTGAACCAACCCTGCATTCCCGGGATAAAGCCTACTTGATCATGGTGGATGATCGTTTTGATGTGTTCTTGGATTCGGTTGGCAAGAATTTTATTGAGTATGTTTGCATCGATGTTCATAAGGGAAATTGGTCTGAAGATCTCTTTCTTTGTTGGATCTTTGTGTGGTTTTGGTATCAGCGTAATTGTGGCTTCATAGAAGGAATTGGGTAGTGTTCCTTCTGTTTCTATCTTGTGGAATAGTTTGAAGAGTATTGGTGTTAACTCTTCTTTGAAGGTCTGATAGAATTCTGCACTGAAACGATATGGTCCTGTGCTTTTTTTGGTTGGAAGACTTTCTATGACTCCTTCTATTTCTTAGGCATTATTGGACTGTTAAGATGGTCTAGTTGGTCCTGATTTAATTTTGGTATTTGGTATCTGTCAAGGAAATTGTCCATTTCCTCCAGATTCTCCAGTTGTGTTGAGTACAGGCTCTTATAATAGGATCTGATGATTTTTTTGGATTTCCTCATTTTCCGTTTTTATATCTCCCTTTTCATTTCTAAGTTTGTTAATTTGGATACTTTCTCTGTGCCCTTTGGTCAGTCTGGCTAAAGGGTTTATCTATCTTGTTCATTTTCTCAAAGAACCAGCTCCTGGTTTTGTTGATTCTTTGTATGGTTCTCTTTGTTTCTACTTGATTGATTTCGGCCCTGAGTTTGATGATTTCCTGTCTTCTACTCCTCCTGGGTGAAATAGCTTCTTTTTGTTCCAGGGCTTTCAGGTGTGTCATTAAGCTGTTAATGAATGCTCTCTCCATTTTCTTTTTGGAGGCACTCAGGGCTATGAGTTTTCCTCTTAGCACTGCTTTCATTGTGTCCCATAGATTTGGGTATGTTGTGTCTTCATTTTCATTGTGTTCTAAAAAGTCTTTAATTTCTTTCCTTCTTTCTTCCTTGACCAAGGTATCATTGAGTAGACTATTGTTCAGTTTCCACGTGTATGTGGGTTTTCTGTTGTTTTTGTTGCTATTGAAGACCACTTTTACTCCATAGTGATCTGATAGGAGGCATGGGATTAGTTCGATCTTCTTATATTTGTTGAGGTCTGTCTTGTGACCAATTATATGGTCGATTTTGGAGAAGGTACCATGAGGTGCTGAGAAAAAGGTATATTCTTTTGTTTTAGGATAGAATGTTCTATATATATCTGTTAAATTTAATTGTTCTAAAGCTTCAATTAGTTTCATTGTGTCCCTGTTTAGTTTCTGTTTTCCTGATCGGTCCATTGAGGAAAGTGCAGTGTTGAAGTCACCCACAATTAATGTGTTAGTTGCAATGTGTGCTTTGAGTTTCAATAAAGTTTCTTTTACGAAAGAGGGTGCCCTTGCATTTGGAGCATAGATGTTCAGGATTGGAAGTTCTTCTCGTTGTATTTTTCCTTTGACCAGCAAGAAGTTTCCCTCAGAGTCTCTTTTGATGACTTTGGGTTGAAAGTCAATTTTATCTGATATTAGAATGGCTACTGCAGCTTGTTTCCTGAGACCATTTGCTTGTAAAATTGTCTTCCAGCCTTTTATTCTAAGGTATTGTTTGTCTTTGACCCTGAGGTGTGTTTCCTGTAAGCAGCAAAATGTAGGGTCCTGTTTACGTATCCAGTCAGTTAGTCTGTGTCTTTTTATTGGGGCATTAAGTCCATTGATGTTAAGAGATATTAAGGAATAGTGATTTTTACTACCTATCATTTTTGACGTTATTTTTTAAATTTGATTGCTTAACTTCTTTTGGTTTTGATGAAAGTTTACTATCTTGCTTTTTCCAGGGTGAAGTTTCCCTCCTTGTATTTGTGTTGTCCTCCTATTATCCTTTGTAGGGCTGGGTTTGTGGATAGATATTGGGTAAACTTGGTTTTGTCATGAAATATCTTAGTTTCTCCATCTACAGTGATTGAGAATTTTGCTGGATATAGTAGGTTTGGCTGGCATTTGTGTTCTCTTAGAGTCTGCATGAGATCTGCCCAGGACCTTCTAGCCTTCATAGTCTCAGGTGAAAAGTCTGCTGTGATTCTGATAGGTCTTCCTTTATATGTTACTTGGCCTTTTTCTCTTACTGCCTTTAATATTCTTTCTTTGTTTAGAACATTTAGTGTTTTGATTATTATGTGACAGGAAGTATTTCTGTTCTGGTCCCGTGTTTTTGGAGTTCTGTAGGCTTCTTGTATGTTCATGGGCATCTCTCTCTTTAGGTTAGGGAAGTTTTCTTCCATAATTTTATTGAAGATATTTGCTGGCCCTTTAAGTTGTAAATCTTCACTCTCATCTATGCCTATAATCCTTAGGTTTGGTCTTCTCATTGTGTCCTGGATTTCCTGAATATTTTGGGTTACAAGCTTTTTACATTTTGCATTTTCTTTAACTGTTGAGTCCATGGTTTCTATGGAATCTTCAGCATCTGAGATTCTTTCTTCTATCTCTTGTATTCTGTTGTTGATATTTGCATCTCTGTCCCCTGATTTCTTCCCAAGGCTTTCTATCTCCAAAGTTGTCTCCCTTTGAGTTTTCTTAGTTGTTTCTACTTCTGATTTTAGATCCAGGATGGTTTTGCTTAGCTCCTTCACTTGGTTGTTTGTGCTTTCCTCTAATTCTTTAAGAGATTTTTGTGTTTCCTCTTTCATGACCTCAGCCTGTTGACCAAAGTTCTCTGTATTTCTGTAAGTGTTTTTTTGTGTTTCCTCATTATTGGCTTTTGTATTCTCCTGGATTTCTTTCAATAATTTTTGTGTTTTGCTTGCAAGGGCTTCTAACTTTTGAACCATTTTCTCCTGAATTTGTTTAAGTATGTCCTTCATGTGTTCCTGTACCAGCATCATGACCAGTGATTTTAAATCCAAATCTTGTTTTACTGGTGTGATGGGGTATCCAGGACATGCTGGTAGAGGAGAATTGGGTTCAGATGTTATCATAATGCCTTGATTTCTGTTAGTGACGTTCCTGCCTTTGCCTTTTGCCATCTAGTTCTCACTGGTGTTAGTTTGTCTTGTCAGTGCTGGACTCACCAGTGCAAGCTGCCCCTTCCCAGTTTTCCTCTGGTGCACAGCTTACCTCCTGCACTGCCTGGAGACAGGGTGCTGTTGCCCAGGCTGTTCAGATCCCGAAGCAGACACCTGAAGGCTCCTGCTGGTGCCACGTGGATTCACCAGAGCACACCGACTTCTCTCCCCTGGCCGCCCAGAATCCCAGGTGGATTCACCAGAGCACACAGACTTCTCCCAGCTGGCCACCCAGAAGCCCCTCCTGCCTATTGCAGGACCTGGAGAGGACCTGGGTGTTGCCCCCCAGGCTGATCTGGATCCAGAAGCAGAGAGAGTTGAGCTGAGGGCTCCAGTCAGAGGCCTCAGGACTGGGACCCAAGCTCTGGGCTGCAGGAGCAAGCTGCGCTGCTAGCTCCCAGACTGTCTCTGGGTGCACACTGTGTCTCCCGCACTTCCTGGAGACCGAGCGCTGTGGCCTGGCCGTTCAGATCCCAAAGCAGGCACCTGAAGGCTCCCGCTGGTGCCCGCTGGATTAACCGGAGCACACTGACTTCTCCCCGCTGGCCTGCTGACGTGTTCTTGGGTGCCTTTGCAGCTCTAGTGTGCTTTGCTCCTGATTGTGTCTGTGAACCTGATGGAGCCTGTGTGCACCCCCAGGGAGCACAGACGGTGTACACTGCCGGGACCTCACCTGCATGCTGATCACTCCGCTGGGCAGCTGATCCCCCAACCGGGCTGGTGCACACAAAGTTAGCCTGGCCGCCCAGGCCCTGGGTCCATGCAGAAGCCTGGGAGGCCAAGGTCCAGCAAAGTTCCCCTCGGGCTATGACTGTCAATGGGGTCCGCCATGTGACCAGGATGGCGGGCATGCACGTTAGCGTTCCCCGAAACCTCTTGGAGAGTCTGCTGGGCTAACAACCTCCTGGGTGGGTTGGCACACAGTTCTTGGGGTCAGTCCAGGCCCTGTTGGGGCCTAGACCCCCGCTTTGTTAGCCTCAGGCTATACTTGTTTGCCATCTCTGCCCTCCCGAGCACTCTGGGTCCTGTAGGCAAAATGGCGGTGCGTGAGCTGGCCAGGGCAAAAAAACCTCCTAGCTGGGTTGGTACCCTGATGGCCCCCCGAATAGTCCAGGGCCTGGGTGCAGGCCAACGCTCGTCTGGCTCAGACCCCCGCGATGTTGGCCTTGGATTATGTTTGTGTACTTCAGTCTGTCCGATCTCTCCGGAGTCCGAAACCAAGATGGAGGTGAGCCTCTCCTGACTGGCGGGAGGCCGAGTTCTGAAGTGGCTTCCGTGCAGCAAAAGGCACCGCAAATCCGCAGCTGCTTGCAGCCCTGCTGGCCAGAGAAGGTCAGTGGTCGTGGGCGCCAGGCCTAACTGGACCCTGTGTTGCCTTGGTTCCACTGCTGATGGCCCTTCAGTTGGACCAGCCACTGCTGCGCTGCCGCCACCGCTGCCGCCGCTGCCCAAATCACAACAACTCTTATAAAATGAAAAAAGAAAAAAAACATTAATCAGGACTTGCTAAAAGTTTTAGTGATTTAGTCCATGATCAGCATGGTTGTTGGCATGGACACTTGAAAAATATAGATACAGATACAAATACAGATATATTCCCAACCATTTTTGAAACATTTTTACCATGAAATTAAATCTAACAATATTTTAATGTTTCCTTCATATATATATATATATATATATATATATGATATTGTCATACATTATTCACTTATTTATTTTTTACTTGCTTTTTATGAAACAACTCTACCATGATTTGTAATAAAACCAAGTCAGAAATGTGCATATGAGAATTTGCCTTCATGGAGAAACACTGTACTTTCTGTGTCCTTGTAGAGGTCCATTGGAGAAGGACAACACACTGCTTTAAAACTCATAGATTGTGGCCCACCCAATAGGAAAACT
This sequence comes from Apodemus sylvaticus, assembly GCF_947179515.1. Lineage (NCBI taxonomy): Eukaryota > Metazoa > Chordata > Mammalia > Rodentia > Muridae > Apodemus > Apodemus sylvaticus. The sequence goes on along the minus strand of NC_067473.1, from coordinate 86,088,602 downwards.
ACCATGGGCATGCCTGACAAAGGAAAATGCCTGAGGGCTAAAAGTCCTGAGAACTTCATGCTGTTATGAAGCATAGGTATGCTTTTATTCTTAGTCTTCACAGCCTTCCTAATATAAGTGTTGTGTGAAAACTGAGAGGGAGCTCTTGGGAATGATTTATTTTTCTCCTTCACATGTAATATGTAAATTATTTTTCAAGTAAATGTATTCCAGTATACACTTTTAAATATAATCATTCATTAAAAGAAAAATAGAGTATTATCACATTGTAATGTTTATGCTACTTGGAATACTTTGCTGGTATATATAAACAGTGGGAGAAAAAAACATTTTTGAGCTTCTGCTACATTCACTGATGGTGTGTGTATGTGCATATGTGTGTGTAATAGTGTGTGTTTGTGTGTGTGTGTTTGGGTCTTTCTCTGTTATATTTTCTTTTTGGATTCTCTGCATCTCCCAAAGACTTCCTCTAGTCTCTTGTAGGTCACAAGAAGTCCTGGCCCCAATGAATCAAGCTCTATTCCCTCAGAGAATATTCTGTTGAATGATAAATAGCCAGCTCTAGGTCCTAAACTTGGTTAACTCTAACCTAGCAAGGCTGCCGTTCAAAATGCCCCTTTAAGATATTTTTGGAAACTAGCTGAAATAAGCAATGCACCAAGAAAAAAGTAATTGAAATACCTGATATTCTGGGGAGTTTTATGTAGTTGAATCTCCTATGTTTGGAAATGCACAAAAATATCCCCATTCATGATAGGGAGATATGTAGCTTCAATATCAGCTCCTGACAAATTCCACTGAATGATGTGTGTTGTGTACTTTATTACTTTTCACAATATTGAAATTAATGCAATTAATTATACTTAATGCCAGTAAACATTTTTCGTAATAGGATGCTGTGTAGAAATTCCTGAGTGATGATTGTGAATACATTGTGTTTCCAACCTTGTTTGAACTCAGAATTTATCTCCAGTGAATCAAGAATAGTGACCAATAAGTTTTTGCTCATTAGATTAAGGATTCCATTAAGGCATGGATCTATGAGGTAAGACAAAGAGGGGTCAGTTTCAAATTTTATTGTATTTCCTTCATATTTTCATGTCAAGATTTTATTTCACTGAAATGGAAAATAGGAATCTTTACCATGTGCTCTAATTTCAATTCATTTTAAAGGAAAAACCTTACCTGTTTCATAGACATTTTCAATATTTTCAGCTGGAATTCTGAGTTGCCAAGTCAGCTTTATGTACTCTTCCCTGATTTTTTCAGTGATATTTATTTCTGTTGCTTCATTTCATGGAAGAAAAGTCAGAAGAGATAGGCATTATAATCACATCAAATAGTCTAAGTTCATAACATCCTCTCAAAAGTTGGTAAATCCTGCTACTTAACTCCACCCTCCCTACCAGAATGGTGATGCTCATCAAGGAAACCTTCTGAAGTCAGGTCAGACATTTTCTCTAGGGGTAAGATAAGTTTCCATCCCATCATATCTAAGATACTAATTTACAATCAGAAATATGAAAATTGGAATTGAATTATTATTATTAAAATTATTATGCTGCACAATTAAACTTGAATTTTCATGAGCATGATTATACTTGAAATATATTAGTAAACACATTCTTTTAGCAATGTGTCATGAAACTAAACTCAGGTGACACAGCTATTTTACAATTAACAAAAAGAAAAAAAAAAGTTTTCCGCCATAAAAGATTTACATGCCTAGGGCTCCTGTCAGATTATCCATGTTATTTGCATCATTAAGAAAAAGGGCTTCAACTAAAATCAGGGACTAGACAAGACTGTCCTCTCTCTCCATATCTTTCAATATAGTACTTGAAGTGCTAGCTAGAGCAATTAGACAACATAAGGAGGTCAAGGAGATACAAATTGGAAAGGAAAAAGTCAAATTATCACTATTTGCAGATGACATGATAGTCTACTTAAGTGACCCAAAAACCTCCACCAGAGAACTCCTACAGCTGATAAACAACTTCAGCAAAGTGGCTGGTTATAAAATCAACTCAAGCAAATCAGTTGCCTTTCTATACTCAAAGGATAAGCAGGCTGAGAAAGAAGTTAGGAAAATGACACCCTTCACAATAGCCACAAACAATATAAAGTATCTTGGTGTGACTCTAACCAAACAATTGAAAGATCCATATGACAAGAACTTCAGGTCTCTGAAGAAGAAATCGAAGAAGATCTCAGAAAATGGAAAAATCTACCATGCTCGTGGATTGGCAGGATTAATATAGGTAAAATGGCCATCTTGCCAAAAGCGATCTACAGATTCAACACAATCCCCATCAAAATCCCAACTCAGTTCTTCACAGAGTTAGAGAAAGCAATTCTCAAATTCATCTGGAATAACAAGAAACCCAGGATAGCTAAAACTATTCTCAACAGCAAAAGAAATTCTGGGGGAATCAGTATCCCTGACTTCAAGCAATACTACAGAGCAATAGTGTTAAAAACTGCATGATATTGGCACAGTGACAGACAAGTGGACCAATGGAATAGAATTGAAGATCCAGAAATGAATCCACATACCTATGGTCACTTGATCTTCGACAAAGGAGCTGAAAACATCCAGTGGAAAAAAGATAGCCTTTTTAACAAACGGTGATGATTCAATTGGAGGTCAGCATGCAGAAGAATGCAAATTGATCCATTCTTATCTCCATGTACTAAACTTCACTCCAAATGGATCAAGGACCACCATGTAAAACCAGATACACTGAAACTAATAGAAAAAAAACTGGGGAAGACCCTTGAGGACATGGGCACAGCGGAAAAGTTCCTGAATAGGTCACCAATAGCTTATGCTCTAAGATCAAGAATTGACAAAAGGGACCTCATAAAATTACAAAGTTTGTGTAAGGCAAAGGACACTGTTAAAAGGACAAAATGGCTACCATCAAATTGGGAAAGGATATTCACCAACCCTACATCTGATAGATGGCTAATATCCAATCTATACAAAGAAATCAAGAAGTTAGACCCCAGGGAACCAAATAACCCTATGCAAAAATGGGGTACAGATCTTAACAAAGAATTTTCACCTGAAGAAATTCGGATGGCCAAGAGGCACCTTAAGAAGTGCTCACCGTCATTAGTCATTAGGGAAATGCAAATCAAAACAACCCTGAGATTTCACCTTACACCAGTCAGAATGGCTAAGGTCAAAAACTCAGGAGACAGCAGGTGTTGGTGAGGATGTGGAGAAAGAGGAACACTCCTTCTCTGCTGGTGGGGGCTGTAAGATGGTACAACCACTTTGGAAATCAGTCTGGAGGTTCCTCAGATAAGTGGACATGACACTTCCGGAGGACCCTGCTATACCTCTCCTGGGCATATGCCCAAAGGATTCCCTGGCATGCAATAAAGACACATGCACCATTATATTCATAGCAGCCTTATTTATAATTGCCAGAAACTGGAAAGCACCCAGATGTCCTTCAAAGGAGGAATGGATACAGAAAATGTGGTATATTTACACAATGGAATACTTCTCAGCAATTAGAAACAATGAATTCACAATTTTTTTAGGCAAATGGTTTGATCTGGAAAATATCATCCTAAGTGAGGTAACCCAATCACAAAAGAATACACATGGAATGCAATCTCTGATATGTGGATATTAATTAGCCCAGAAGCCCTGAATACCCAAGGCACAAATCACATAATAAATGACTCCCATGAAGAAGTATGGAGAGGGTCCTGATCCTGGAAAGGATTGAGCTAGCATTGGAGGGGAATATAAGAACAGAGAAAAAGGAGGGAGGTGATTGGAGAATGGATGGAGAGAAGAAGGTTTATGGGACATATGGGGAGGGGGGATCTGGGAAAGGGGAAATCATTTGGAATGTAAACAAAGAGCATAGAAAATAAAAATATTAAAAAAAAAAGGAAAATGGGCTTCCACTAGGATGGTGGTATTTGAGACAAAAAAGCACGTCAATATAAAATACACTTTTTCCTTGTAACAAATACATATTTTCATAAGTGGATGATATTGATTTTCCTATTCATTTATTACATATTGCTTAGTTTTGAGGTGTTAGTATAGTTACACCATTCTGAAACATCCTTTCCTCTATAAAAATCTGAGTGTGTGCCCATCCACACTCTCCTTCAAATTCATGGCAATGTGTTTTAATGATTACAATCAAATGCTTATATTTATTATATTAATATAATATTTGTGTTTTATTTTATATTATATATTATATTTTATATTATATATTATATATAGTTTATATTTATATGAAATAATTTGCGAAATATAAAAAACTTGTTCATAAATATAACCAATTCAATACATATAATGCTACTCAGATTTATCTCATATTTTTTAATTACATTGTTTTTAAAACATTGTAAATGCTTTCAGAAGAATCCCATTATTCCTATCAAACTATACCATATGCTATCATTTCTAAATTAAATTATTGATTCAGGGAAACATTTTTTTATCTTCTACCATAAAACTAAAAATTCAAGTATATGCCTATATTGGACCACCTTCAGCAAAATCTGTATTTAAATATTTGATTTTTTGTTGTTTTTGTGCCAGCTAGCAAGATTTGTCTATTAGTGCATTTCCCTCCATTCTGCTGGAGAACAGATAATGGTGATTTTTCTCACTTCATACTAAGCCTCCACATGGTGCTGGAAGAAAGTAAATTTTTGGAAAATGATGGCTTGCATCATGCAATTCCCAGGTCCCAGAGATGGAATCAGTCCCATTGGTTTTCAGACAATTTCTTCATCGGAAGTACTCTGTAAAATTAGAGACAATGGGCCATTTATTCACTAAAGACAAATCTGGTAAAGATCACATCCCTTACAAAACATGTCAATAATGCAGTCAATACTGAATCAGTGATTCTCATTAAAAATAAGCAATCATTCCATTTTGATATTTGTCAGTCCAAACTGCGTGCAGGTAGCAATTCCACTTTTTTTCTAAACAATACATATTAAACAATAAACACAACTTGTTTCACATTTACCATCACATCTCTATTTCTGCCCCCCACCTAAGAAACACATTTTGTTGAAACAGAGAGATATTCCTGGCCTTGATCCTGTGTCCTATGATCCTATACATTGGCGTGTAAGTATTTCCATTGATCATCATTTTAGTCTATGATTCCTCTTTGGAATGGCCTGACTTCCTTTATGCACCAAGACTTGTGAATGGGAATGGGGTTTGACCCTTAATTTACAGTCACCAATGGAAAGGAACTAGCCTCATTAATTCAATGCTAGATATTCAGTTATCAGGATAGTTTTTCAAGAGGAGGAGCATTCTTCACAGTGAAGTTATAAACACTGCTTTTGTTATATTTGACAACAGAATATCCTTTACTGATATTGGTATTTATTAATATTTTACTATTTTAAAACTTTTATTGGTTATTTCCTTTATTTACATTTCACATGTTAGCCCCTTTTCCAGTGCCCCCAAACCCCCATCCCATACCCCTCCCATGATTCACACTTTAGTCTTCCTTCTTCTTGAGCTTCATGTGGTCTGTGGGTTTCTATCTTGGTTATTTCTGAGCATTTGAGCTAATATCGACTTATCAGTGAGGGCCTAGCATGTGTGTTCTTTTGTAATCGGGTTACCTCATTCAGGATGATATTTTGGTTCCATCTATTTGCCTAAGAATTTCATGAGTACATTGTTTTTAATAGCCGAGTAGTACTCCATTGTTTACATGTACCAAATTTTCTTTATCCATTCCTCTGTTGAAGAACATCTGTGCTCTTTCCAGCTTTTGACTCTTCTATATAAGGCTACTATGAACATACTATGAACAAGGAAGATTTGTCCTTGTTATGAGTTGGAGAATCTTTTGGGTATATGCCCAGGAATGGTATGGCTGGAAACTCAGGTAATTCTATGCCCAATTTCCTGAGGAAATTCCAGACTGATTTTCACAGTGGTTGTACCAGCTTGTCCTCTTTCTCCACATTCTTGTCAACATCTGCTGTCACCTGAGTTTTTTTTTTTAACTGTGTCTTATTTCAATTTATTTCCTTTGCCACTTTCATGAGAGATTTTGAGTGGCCTGGGAGATCGCTCTCTAAGCATGCATTTGGGGGAGTGTCTTGACTAGACCAAGTGAACTAAGCACAGACATCCACTGCTTTCTGCTTTTTTTTTTTTTTTTTTTGTATTTTTTTTAATTTTTTTTATTCGGTATAATTTATTTACATTTCAAATGATTTCCCCTTTTCTAGCCCCCCACTCCCCAAAAGTCCCGTAAGCCCCCTTCTCTTCCCCTGTCCTCCCACCCACCCCTTCCCACTTCCCCGTTCTGGTTTTGCCAAATACTGCTTCACTGAGTCTTTCCAGAACCAGGGGCCACTCCTCCTTTCTTCTTGTACTTCATTTGATGTGTGGATTATGTTTTGGGTATTCCAGTTTTCTAGGTTAATATCCACTTATTAGTGAGTGCATACCATGATTCACCTTTTGAGTCTAGGTTACCTCACTTAGTATGATGTTCTCTAGCTCCATCCATTTGCCTAAGAATTTCATGAATTCATTGTTTCTAATGGCTGAATAGTACTCCATTGTGTATATATACCACATTTTTTGCATCCACTCTTCTGTTGAGGGATACCTGGGTTCTTTCCAGCATCTGGCAATTATAAATAGGGCTGCTATGATCATAGTAGAGCTTGTATCCTTATTACATGGTGGGGAATCCTCTGGGTATATGCCCAGGAGTGGTATAGCAGGATCTTCTGGAAGTGAGGTGCCCAGTTTTCTGAGGAACCGCCAGACTGATTTCCAGAGTGGTTGTACCAATTTGCAACTCCACCAGCAGTGGAGGAGTGTTCCTCTTTCTCCACACCCTCTCCAACATCTGCTGTCTCCTGAATTTTTAATCTTAGCCATTCTGATTGGTGTAAGGTGAAATCTCAGGGTTGTTTTGATTAACATTTCCCTAATGACTAATGATGTTGAGCACTTCTTAAGGTGCCTCTTGGCCATCCGAATTTCTTAAGGTGAAAATTCTTTGTTTAGATCTGTACCCCATTTTTGAATAGGGTTATTTGGTTCCCTGGGGTCTAACTTCTTGAGTTCTTTGTATAGATTGGATATTAGCCCTGTATCAGATGTAGGATTGGTGAAGATCCTTTCCCAGTTAGATGGTTGCTGTTTTGTCCTTTTAACAGAGTCCTTTGCCTTACACAAACTTTGTAATTTTATGAGGTCCCATTTGTCAATTCTTGATTTTAGAGCATAAGCTATTGGAGTTCTGTTCAGGAACTTTTCCCCAGTGCCCATGTCCTCAAGGGTCTTCCCCAGTTTCTTTTCTATTAGTTTCAGTGTGTCTGGTTTTACCTGGAGGTCCTTGATCCACTTGGAGTGAAGTTTAGTACATGGAGATAAGAATGGATCAATTCACATTCTTCTGCATGCTGACCTCCAATTGAGCCAGCACCATTTGTTGAAAAGGCTAACTTTTTTCCACTGGATGTTTTTGGCTCCTTTGTCGAAGATCAAGTGATCGTAGCTGTGTGGATTCATTTCTGGATCTTCAATTCTATTCCATTGGTCCACTTGTCTGTCACTGTGCCAATACCATGCAGTTTTTAATACTATTGCTCTGTAGTATTGCTTGAAGTCAGGGATACTGATACCCCCAGAATTTCTTTTGCTGTTGAGAATAGTTTTAGCTATCCTGGGTTTTTTGATATTCCAGATGAATTTGAGAATTGCTTTTTCTAATTCTGTGAAGAACTGAGTTGGGAATTTGATGGGGATTGTGTTGAATCTGTAGATTGCTTTTGGCCAGATGGCCATTTTAACTATATTAATCCTGCCGATCCACGAGCATGGCAGATTTTTCCATTTTCTGAGGTCTTCTTCGATTTCCTTCTTCAGAGACCTGAAGTTCTTGTAATATAGATCTTTCACTTGTTTGGTTAGAGTCACACCAAGATACTTTATATTGTTTGTGGCTATTGTGAAGGGTGTCATTTCAATAACTTCTTTCTCAGGCTGCTTATCCTTTGAGTATAGGAAGGCAACTGATTCACTTGAGTTGATTTTATAACCAGCCACTTTGCTGAAGTTGTTTATCAGCTGTAGGAGTTCTCTGGTCGAGGTTTTCAGGTCACTTAAGTAGACTATCATGTCATCTTCAAATAATGATAATTTGACTTCTTCTTTTCCAATTTGTATCCCCTTGACCTCCTTATGTTGTCTAATTGTTCTAGCTAGAACTTCAAGTACTATATTGAAAAGATATGGAGAGAGAGGATAGCCTTGTCTAGTCCCTGATTTTAGTGGGATTGCTTCAAGTTTCTCTCCATTTACTTTGATGTTGGCTACTGGTTTGCTGTATATTGCTTTAATGATGTTTAGGTATGGGCCTTGAATTCCTGTTCTTTCCAAGACTTTTTAGCATGAAAGGATGCTGAATTTTGTCAAATGCTTTTTCTGCATCTAATGAGATGATCATATGTTTTTTTTTTCTTTGAGATTGTTTGTGTAGTGGATAGGATTGATGGATTTCCTTATATTGAACCATCCCTGCATCCCTGGGATGAAGCCTATTTGATCATGGTGGATGATCGTTTTGATGTGTTCTTGGATTCGGTTCTTCTCCAAAGTTGTCTCCCTTTGAGTTTTCTTAGTTCTTTCTACTTCTGATTTTTAGATCCTGGATGGTTTTGCTTAGCTCCTTCACTTGCTTGTTTGTGCTTTCCTGTAATTCTTTAACAGCTTTTTGTGTTTCCTCTTTCATGACCTTAGCCTGTTGACCAAAGTTCTCCTGTATTTCTTTAAGTGATTTTTGTGTTTCCTCCTTATGGGCTTTTGTATTCTCCCGAATTTCTTTCAATGATTTTTGTGTTTCCCTTGTAAGGGCTTCAAATTTTTGATCCATTTTCTCCTGAATTTCTTTAAGTATGTCCTTCGTGTGTTCCTGTTCCAGCATCATGACCAGTGATTTTAAATCCAAATCTTGTTTTACTGGTGTGATGGGGTATCCAGGACATGCTGTTAAAGGAGAATTGTGTTCAGATGCTGCCTTATTGCCTTGATTTCTGTTAGTGATGTTCCTGCATTTGCCTTTTGCCATCTAGTTCTCACTGGTGTTAGTTGGTCTTATCAATGCTGGACTCACCAGTGCAAGCTGCCTCTTCCCAGGTGGCCTCTGGTGCACAGCTGACCTCCTGCACTGCCTGGAGACAGGGTATTGTGGCCCAGGCTGTTCAGATTCTGAAGAAGACACCTGAAGGCTCCCACAGGGGCCTGCCGGACTCACCAGAGTACACTGACTCCTCCCAGCTGGCCTCCCGGATGCCCCTCTTGCCTCTTGCAGGACCTGGAGATGTGGCATTGCAGCCCAGGCTGTTCTGGATCCCGAAAGGGAGATCTGAAGACTCCCGCCAGAGGCCTCAAGACTGGAACCTAAGCTCCATGCTGCCGGAGCAAGTTGTGAGCTCCCAGTCTGCTTCCAGGTGCACACCAGGTCTCTTGCACTTCCTGGAAACCAAGTGCTGTGGTCCAGGCTGTTCAGATCCGGAAGCAGATACCTGCAGGTTCCCATTGGGGCCTACTGGACTCATCAGAGCACACTGACTCCTCCCAGCCGGCCTCCCAGATGCCCCTCTTGCCTCTTGCAGGACCTGGAGATATGGCGTTGCAGCCAAGACTGTTCTGGATCCCGAAGCAGAGATCTGAAGGCTCCCACCAGAGGCATCAGGACTGGAACCTAAGCTCTGTGCTGCCAGAGCAAGCTGTGTGCTCCCAGTCTTCTTCTTTATTTATTTATTTATTTATTTGCTAACTTATTGTTAGTTCTGAGATTTTTGTATAGTTACACCATTTGTATCTACAATTTCCTTCATAAAAATCTGAGTGTGTGCTCATCTACACTATCCTTGAAATTCATGGCATAGTTTTATACTCATTATCATCAAATGCTTATACTTATCATATTATTAAAATAGATTTTGTTATATTATGTATCATACAAATTATGTATTATTTTATATAAAATAACAACTCATGAAATACAAAATATGTATTCATAAGCATATCCCTTTCACTCTGTATAATGATACTTAGAGGTATCTTGTTTGTTTTTAATTATATTATGTTTTAAACAACATTGTAATTTCTTTCATAATAATCTCATTACTCGGTGATACTACAATATATCCTATCATTTATGCATTAAAATATTGAGCCAGGGAAACATAAAATTTAAAAATCAAGTGTATACCTGTACTTGGCCTATTTTGGAAAATCCGTATTAAAATATTTAGGTCTGTGATTTCCTAAATCAAGATTCATTCATAAGTTCATCCACCCCCCCATACTGGTGGAGAAAAAATAATAGGGATTTTGCTCACTCTGTCTTTTGCCTCCCTCATGCTCTTGATAAGAATAGATTTTTTAGAAAATTTTGAACTGTGTCATGCAATTTCCAGTTCCCAGGAATACAAGCAATACTAATTGCTTGTGAACATTTTCTTTGGAAGAAATACCCTATAAAATTAGATACAAAGGTTCATTTACCCAGAAAAGACCATGTTGATAAAGACCCCACCCCTTATTAAATATGTAAATAATGCAGCCAATCCTGAATGAGTGATACCACAGAAGTTTATCAGTCCAAACTGTGTGTAGTTGGCATTTCCCATTTTTTCTAAACAATACATATTAAACAATAAACACTTCTTATTTCACAATTTTCATCATAAGTCTGTTTGTCCCCTATGAAGGAACATCTTGCTAAAAGTGAAACACAATCCTGGCCCTGGTCCTCTCTTCTGGGATGCTATCTATTGGTTGTACACATCTTCATTAATCATCTTTTCAGTCTATGATTACAGTCAAGAATGGATGAACTTTCTATGAGCACTTGTGAAAGGGAATGGGGCTCAGACTCTTAAATGACAGGATTTCCCAAGCCTCCAAAGTGAAGCAAATGACCTCATTGATGCAATGCTAAATATCCAGTTATCAGAATGGTTTTCAAGAAGAAGAGTATTCTTCACAGTGAAGTTATAACAGTGTTTTTGCCATATTAGATATCACAATTTCTACTCATATTCACATTTATTGATATTTACTTTTACCAAATATAGGTTTCATTACACAATATAGTTTTACTGTTTTGGTATTTTTATGGTTTTATGTAAAGAAAGGATTAAAACATTAAGATATGAACACTCAGGTTTAATAAATTTTAGATGCAGTTACCCTCAACTCAACCTTTCCTCGAATTACTATCAAATCCCAATCATTTTTTCATTTTCAGAAACATATTGTAATCCCATGTTAACAAATTGTTTCTTCTACCACAAAAAATCATTGTTTTCCTGACATAGAACCGCATACTCATTACTCTCTATTGGTCAAAATTCTTAACCTCACACTTCAGCATCCTCACTTGACTATTTGCTGATATTGTCCTCACATATTGCCTGAAAGGTAGATGGTATTAAATTTTCCTGAAAACTCAAAATTACTATGAATTAAATCCATCAATTGGGGCATATGAGTTGAGTCCATAAACCCATACATTTGTGTGTAATCTCCTGTAACTTCATTTCTGAGGGATATCTTAAGACATTTTAGGTACTTTATATACATAGTGCACCATGCAGACAAACACCCACACACATAAAATGATAAAATAAATTTATGGAATATTCATGGTAAATCAATGGTTTGAAAAGTAAGTTACAGAAGTCCAAATAAAGAAATAGTATATAATAGTGTAATAAGAAATTATATGTAAAGTGTTAACAGAATTATTGCACATTTCTGTTTATATCTTATAATTGCCTAAAACCATATTTTAAAAATACACATACATACATGACAATAGTCTTATATTATGCAAAATATGATTAAGAAAAAGTGTAAATAATGGATTATAGCTTTCTGAGAGGATGAAGAAAGAAAATAAAATAGTCATCTTTTAAAATGTAATAAAAAATAAAATAACATATAATAAATCTAGCATAAAAATACATTCAAAGTAAATAAAAAGGAACCAATCATATTTTTATGTCAAAAGTCTTAGTATGGCAAGGCATAAGGACTCACTTTCCTCTTAGAAATCTCTCAGCACAGAAGAGGAAAGAGTTAAAATAGTACACCTTGTGTGGCTTTGCCCCTTATTATTACATTTTCATTGCAATATTCCATTCAAAACTTGTAGTCATGTGCATACTTCCATACAGAAAAGCACACATACAAAAACATACAAAATCCAACTTTAAAAAGAAGTTCCTGTTTTCAAGATATTACTGGATTATAATTAATATAAATATTAGCTCATATATTGACAATACTAAAATAATTCTAAAGGAGAGAAGAAATCTACTCTCAAATATAGGATATAAAATATGTTTATCCTGCAGATATGAAAGTGATTTTAAGTTTCTATTACATTAAGAGTCATCCCTGAGTTTGTAAAGAATAGTAAACTATTTAATGCAATTATATAATGGATCTTCAACTATAAAAATAAAGTTAATTATGCAAAAGTTAAAAAACATGACATTAATAAGAGGCTGATTCACAAACCCTTTACTTAGACAAAAAAACATTACTCAATTTAAAAATCTAAAATGAGGAAATTATAAGCATTAAGAACACAAATAACATTTTATGACATGGTACATATTCCAAGTATAAAAACCAAAAATGAATGAATATCTTCATAGGATCACAGTGATTGTTGGGTCAAATTGATAAATGCACCACAGCTAACATTCTTCTTGTTCAATCTTTGAGAGTCCATTCTTTATAGGTAAGGGTTCCTCAGTGGCAGAAACCAAACAGACTAGAGCAAGGAGAAGAAACTTCATCTTCAAAAATCTTCTTTTTATTCTGAAGAGGAAGAATAGAGTTGTTCAGCTTTTGTTGAAATAATGTACCAAAGAGGCTCATTTAATTTTGCACAACATGCAAGGAAGCTTTTTTTTTTTCCTGAACAATTTGGCCAACTGGGTGGCAGTACTTGGAAGTATCTGGCATTGGTAGACTTTAACCCATGGGATTAGAATTCAGTGGAGTGTAATATAAGTGCTCTTAAATTGTTGACATTCAGAAACAAAGTCAAGAAGAGCAAGCTGGTATGTTGACACTGTACCCTCAATTGAACATACTCTTCATGAAATGTTTCAGGAACATTAATGTTGATTGGTATTATATTCAGGTTTACATATGACCAAAAAGTAAGTGTTTCATGTTCATGCCCAGAAAATTACAAAAAACTGTATAAATGAGCCTTACTGAGATTACATTCCTTGTTCAATATAGTAATTTCTGGGTTATTCAATGTATAAATTGCATATCAATAGCACAGCTACAAGGTAAAAACAAGTCCCACATGTGAGTCTACATTCATTTTGCTCTGAGCACTAAAACACTCAGATATGGGAACAATTTGTTTGAATCATGCCAAACAATCACTTCTCCTTCTTGAAAAATAAGAGATCCTAAGATCTATGATTTCCACTTGTTAAACTTCCATGTGTATGATCTTGTCTTCTTTTTTTTTATTGAATATGTTCATCATTTACATTGCAAATGGTAAAACCTATCCAAATTTCTCCCCTCCCGAAAGAGACCCAACCCCTCCTCCCTCTGCCTCCACATATATGCCCCTCCACCCAACACACTTCCACCTCCCCCCCCCAGTTTCCCTTTGTTGGGGCCTCTATTGAGCCTTTACCTGACCAAGGACCACTCCTCCCACTGATGCACAACAAGGCCTTACTCTGCCAAATTTTTTGCTAGAACCATATGTACCCCTTGTTTGATTGTTCAGTCCCTGCGTGTCTTGGGACATCTGGGCGGCCGATGTCATTGTTCTTTACATGGGGCTGTAAACATCTTCAGCTCCTCCAGACCACCTTCCAGCTCCTCTTTTGGGGACCCCATGCTCAGTCCAATAGTTGGTTGCTAGTTTATGCCTCTGTATTTGTAGGACTCTGGCAGGGCCCCTCTGGAAACAACCATGGCATGCTCCTTCTGAAAAATGTTTCTTGTCATAGTGTCAGGTTTTGATGAGTGTTTATAGGATAAATCCCCAGGTAGGGCAGTCTCTCGGTGGCCTTTACTTCACTCTCTGCTCCACACAATGTCTCCCTTATTGCTCCTGTGAGTATTATGTTCCCTTTCTCAGAGGAATCAAAGCACCCTCACTTAAGTTCTCCTTCTTCTTGAGCTTCCTGAGCTGGGTGATTTGTAACTTGATTATTTTGAGCTTTTGGACTAACATCTGCTTATTAGTGAGTGCATAACATGTGCATTCTTTTGTGACTGGGTTACCTTCCTCAGGATGACACTTTCTAGATCCATTCATTTGCCTAAGAATTTCATGAATTCATTGTTTTTAATAGCTGAATAGCACTCCATTGTTTATATATACATTCCTCTGTTGAGGGATATCCGGGTTACTTCCAGCTTCTGGCTATTATAAATAAGGCAGCTATGAACATAGTGGAGCATGTGTCCTTATTACATGTAGGACATCTTCTGGGTATATGCCCAGGAGTGGTAGCCTAGGTCCACAGGGAGTAATATGTCTAATTTTCTGAGGAATCACCAAAATGATTTCCAGAGTGCTTTACCAGCTTGCAATCCCACCAACAATGAAGAAGTGTTCTTGTTCCCCCACATCCTCTCCATCATCTGCTGTCCCCTGAGTTTTTCAACTTAGCCATTCTGACTGGTGTAAGGTAGAATCTCAGTGTTGTTTTGATTTGGATTTCCCTTTTAAGTAAGGATGCTGAACATTTCTTTAGGTGCTTTAGAGCCATTCGAGTTTCCTCAGTTGAGAATTCCCTGTTGAGCTCTGTACCCCATTTTTAATAGGGTTATTTGATTCTCTGGGGACTAACTTCTTGTGTTCTTTCTGTAGGTTGAATATTAGCCATCTATCAGATGTAGGGTTAGTAAATATCTTTTCCCAATTGTTGGTTGCTGTTTTGTCCTATTGACCATGTCCTTTGCCTTATATAGGTTTTGCAGTTTTATGAAGTCCCATTTGTCAATTCTTGTTCTTAGAGCACAAGCCATTGGTGTTCTGTTCAGGAACTATTCCCCTGTGCCCATGTGTTCAAGGTTTGTCCCCAGTTTCTTCTCCATAAGCTTCACTATGTCTGGTTTTATGTTTAGATCCTTGATCCACTTGGACTTCAGCTTTGTACAAGGAGATAAGAATGGGTCGATTTGCATTTTTCTGCATGCAGATCTCCAGTTGATCCAGCACCATTTGTTAAAAATGCTGTCTTTTAAATTCTGGACATTTTTAGCTCATTTGTCAAATATCAAGTGACCATATATGTATGTGGGTTCTTTTCTGGATCTTCAGTTCTATCCCATTGATCTTCCTGGCTGTCTGCATACCAATAACAAACAGTTTTTGTCACTATCTCTCTGTAGTAGAACTTGAGGTCAGGGATGGTTATTCCCTCAGAAGATCTTTTGTTGTCGAGAATAGTTTTGCTATCCTGGGTTTTTTGTTATTCCAGATGAATTTGAGAATTCCTCTTTCTAGATCTATGAAGAATTGATTTGGGATTTTGATGGGGATTGCAGTGAATCTGTAGATTTCTTTTGGCAAAATGGTCATTTTTACTATATTGATCCTGGCAATCCATGCACATGTGAGTTCTTTCTATCTTCTTTGATTTCTTTCCTCAGAGGCTTAAAGTTCTTGTCATAGAGATCTTTTACTTGCATTGTCAGGGTCACACCTAGGTATGAAATATTATTTGGGACTATTGTAAAGGGTGTCATTTCTCTAATTTCTTTCTCCTCTTGTTTTCCTTTGAGTAGAGGAAGGCTACTGATTTGCTTGAGTTAATTTTATATCCAGCCACATTGCTGAAGTTGTTTATCAGATTGAGGAGTTCTCTGGTGGAAGTCTTGGGGTAGCTTAAGTACACTATCATATCATCTGCAAATAGTGATAATTTCATGTCTTCTTCTAATCAGTTTCCAATTACCAACTTTGTAAGCTTTGCCAGGCCCCATAATCAAATTTTACTCTCTCTCTCTCTCTCTCTCTCTCTCTCTCTCTCTCTCTCTCTGTGTGTGTGTGTGTGTGTGTGTGTGTGTGTGTGTGTATGTTTGTGTGTGTGTGTCTTCTCTGTGAATGTGAAACAGGTTGTAATTCTCAGCTACTGCTCCAGCTCTATGCCTGCTGCCATGATCCCTGTCATGATGATAATGGATTAAACCTCTAAAATTGTAAGCAAACCTCCAATTTTCCAATTATATACTTCCTGTTATAAAAATTGCCTTGGATTTTGCATATCTTCACAACAATACAACAGTGAGTAAAAGAGCCAGTGAACATCAAAAGGTAATTAAGAACAAGTTGAAAATCTCACCACGATAAAGTGAGGAATTTACAAATTTGTTGTTTGGAGTTTATTTTTTATGGAGGAGTAATGTATTTTTTGAAAAATTTCACTCAGATATAAAGGGTATCTTGGTCATATTCTCACACTCTCCCTTCAGATTCCCCAGCTTTCCTCCTAATTATCTCCCTTCTTCCTCTCAACTTCATTGTGGTGAGAATTTTGATAATTTAGTTTCCTTAAAACCCCCCAGTAATAATATAAGAATGTGTTTTCATCAAGCTCTGTTACAGAGCAATAATGACAAAATGGTATGGTATTGGTACAAAAACTGGCAGAAAGATCAATGGAATAGAATTGAAGGCCCAGAAATGAACCCACACACCTATCGTCCCTTGATCTTGTACAGAGGGGCTAAAATCATCCAATGTAAAAAAGACAGCATTTTCATCAAATAGTCTAGTCCAACTGGAGGTCAGCATGTAGAAAATGGAAAGCCATGCATTCTTATATCCTTGTAAAAACCTCAAATCCAAGTGGATCAAGAACCTCGACATAAAACCAGATACACTGAAACTTATAAAGAAGAAGGTGAGGAAGAGTCTCAAATACATGGGCACAGGGGAAAATTTCATGAACAGAAAACCAATGGATTATGCTCTAAGATCAAGTATTGACAGATGTAATTTTCTCTCCAAGGTGGATATGGCCAGAAGCACAGGGAGAGAAGAATTTGCAGAGCAGCTGGGACATGGTACTTTTAGTCTCCATCTGCACCCAGGAAATGGGCTTATACACAGTCATCTGTACATAGGTCCTGCCAGGGGAGAACTCATCTTCAGGGAATGCTTTTAATCCCTAGTTTGGAGGTGAGACCACTATTTTCTCTCCAGTGACTGTACAAGGCTGGTAAATCCAAGAGCACAGGAAGCACAGGAGT
Organism: Apodemus sylvaticus; assembly: GCF_947179515.1. Classification (NCBI taxonomy): domain Eukaryota; kingdom Metazoa; phylum Chordata; class Mammalia; order Rodentia; family Muridae; genus Apodemus; species Apodemus sylvaticus. Next base: position 86,071,288 of record NC_067473.1, on the reverse strand, counting down.
GGCAGAGCAGTTGGGACAGGGTCCTTCTGGGCTCCATCTGGACCCAGGATCTGGGTTGAACCACAGCCCTCTGTGTGCTAGGAGAGCTGATCTCCTAGGCTTGCAGGCTTACAGGAGGGATAAGTGCCAGCCAGAGACAATGGGATCAACTAACAGCAGAGAAAACCAGATGGCAAAATGCAAATGCAAGAATGTTACTAAGAGAACCAAGGTGAAATGGTATCATCTGAATCTAGTTTTCTCACAACCGCAAGCTTTGGATATCCCAACGCATTGGAAAAGCAATATTTGGATTTAAAATCACAGCTCATGATGCTGATAGATATCTTCATGAAGGACATAAAGAACTCCCTAAAAGAATTACAGGAAAACACAATAAAACATGTGAAGGAATTGTTCGAAACCATACAGGATCTAAAAATGGACTAGAAACAATAAAGAAAGTACAAAGGGAAACAACTCTAGAGATAGAAAACCTAGGAAAGAAGTCAAGAGTAATAGATGCAAGCATCAAGAAGAGAATACAAGAGAACAATAGAAGAAAGAATCTCAGGTGCAGAAGATACCACAGAAAACATTAAAACAAGAGTCAAAGAAAATGAAAAATACAAAAAGCTCCTATCCCAAAACATCCAGGAAATCCAGGGCACAATGAGAAGACCAAACCTAAGCATTATAGATCTAGAAGAGGGCAAAGATTTCCAGCTTAAAGGCTCATTCAACATCTTTAACAAAATTATAGAAGAAAACTTCACTAACTTAAAGAAAGAGATGCCTGTGAACATACAAGTAACCTACAGAACTACAAATAGACTGTACCAGAAAAGAAATTTGTCCTGTCACATAATAATCAAAACACCAAATGTTCTGAACAAAGAAAGAATATTAAAATCAGTAAGAGAAAAAGGTCAAGTAACATATAAAGGCAGACCTATCATAATAACACCAGATTTCTCACACAAGAGACTATGAAAGCTAGAAGTTACTGGGCAGATGTCATAGAGACCCTAAAGGAACACAAATGTCAACACAGGCTATTATACCCAACAAAAATCTTAATTACCAAAGATGGAGAAACCAAGGCATACCATACAAAAATAAATTTATACAATATCCTTCTACAAATCCATTCCTTCAAAGGATAATGAATGGAAAATACCGAAAAAATGAGGGAAAGTACACCCTAGAAAAAGCAAGATAATAATCATCTTTTAACAAACCAAAAAAGAAGAGAGCCACATAAACATAATTCTACTTCCAATAACAAAGATTACAGGAAGCAACAAAAACATTTCCTTATTATCTCTTAATATAAATGGACCCAGTTCTCCAAAAAAAGAAATAGACTAACAGACTAGATATATAAATAGGACCCAATATTTTTTTGAATGCAGGAAACTCACCTCAGGCACAAACAATGATACTACCTCAGATACAAAGACTGTAAAACAATTTTCCAAGCAAATGGCCCCAAGACACAAGCTGGTGTAACTATCCTAATATCGAATAAAATCAATTTTCAACTTAAAGTTTTCAAAAAAGATAAGGAAGAACACTTCATATCAATCAAGTAAAAATCTACCAAGATAAACTCTCAATTCTGAACATCTATGTTCCAAAATCAAGGGCATCCACATTTATGAAAGAAACTTTACTAAAGCTCAAAGTACACATTGTACCACACGCAATTATAGTGGAAGACATCAACACCCCATTCTCATCAATGGACAGATCATGGAAACTGAAACTAAGCAGAGACATAGTGAAACTAACAGATGTTATAAACCAAATGGATTTAACAGATATCTATAGAACATTTTATCCTAAAGCAAAAGAATATAAATTCTACTCAGCACCTCACAGTACCTTATCCAAAACTGACCTCAACAGATATAAGAATATTGAAATAATCTCATGTACCCTATCAGATCACTATGGACTAGGGCTGATCTTCAAAAGCAACAAAGACATCAGAAAGCCCACATACACAGGGAAACTGAATAACATTCTACTCAATGGTAACTTGGTCAAGGAAGAAATAAAGAAAGAAAATAAAGAATTTTTAAAATGCAATGAAAAGGAAGGCACTACATTATGGGACACAATGAAAGCAGTGCAAAGAAGAAAATTCATAGCTTTGAGTGCCTCCAAAAAGAAACTGGAAAGAACATAAACTAGTAGCTTGACAGCACACCTGAGGTCTCTAGTACAGAAAGAAGCAAATACACCAAATGTGAAAAGATGGCAGGAAATAATCAAACTCAGGGCTGAAATCAACCAAGTAGAAACAAAAAGAACGAAAAAAGAATCAACCAATCCAGGAGCTGGTTCTTTGGGAAACAAAACAAAACAAAACAAAACAAAACCAAGATAGATGATCCCTTAGTCAAACTAACCAAAGGGCATATAGACAGTATTCAAATCTACAAAATCAGAAATGAAAAGGGAGACATAACAGCAGATACTGAGGAAATCCAAAAAATCATCAGATCCTACAACAAAGCCTATACTCAACAAAACTAGAAAATCTAGATGAAATGGTCAATTTTCTAGACAGCAACCAGCTACCAAAGTTAAATTAGGATAAGATAAATGATCTAGTTAAATAATCCCTAAATAAATAGAAACAGTCATTAATAGTCTGACCCCTATACCAAAATAAAAAGCCCTGGACCAGATGGGTTGAATGCAGAGTTCTATTAAACCTTCAAAGATGACCTAATACCAATACTCTTCAAACTATTCCACAAAATAGAAACAGAAGGAACACTATTCTGACATTTAAACCACAGAAAGACACAACAAAGAAAATGTTAGACCAATTTCCCTTATTAAATATCTCAATAAAATTATTGCCAATCGAATCTAATAATACATCAAAATGATTACCCACTTCATCCTAAGGATGCAAGGATGGTACAGTATACAGAAATCTATCAATGTAATCCACTGCATAGATAAATTCAAAGCAAAAAAAAAAAAAAAACCAACAGGATCATTTTATTAGAAGCAGAGAAAGCATTTGAAAAAACCCAACACCCTTTCAAGATAAAAGTCATGGAAAGATCAGGAATTCAAGGCCCATACCTAAATATAGTAAAATCAATATACAGCAAACAAGTGGCTTACATCAAAGTAAGTGGAGAGAACTAGACAAGACTGTCCACTCTCTGTTCAATATAGTACTCAATGTCCTAAGGAGAGCAATTAGACAAAACAAAAAAAGGAGGTCAAAGGGATACAAATTGGAAAGGAAGAAATCAAAGTGTCACTATTGAAGATGATATGATATTATGCTTAAGTGACTCCAAAACTTCCACCAGAGAAATACTAAACCTGATATACAAGTTCAGCAAAGTGGCTGTATATAAAATTATTTCAAATAAACCTGTAGCCTTCCTATACTTATAGGATAAAGAGGCTGAGAACAAAATTAGGGCAACAACACTTTTCACAATAGTCACAAGTAATATAAAATACCTTCATTTGACTCTAAACAAGCAAGTGAAAGATCTATATGACAAGAACTACAAATTTCGAAAGAAAGAAATTGAAGATCTCAGAAGATGTAAAGATGTCCTCTGCTCATGGATTGACAGGCTTAAAATAGTAAAAATGGCAATCTTACCTAAAGCAATCTACAGATTCAATGCAATCCTCACCAAATTTCCAACTCAATTCTTCATAGACTTAGAAAGAGCAATTTCCAAATTTATCTGGAATAACAAAAACACAGTATAGAGAAAACTATTCTTAACAATAAAAGAAATCCTGGCAGAATTACCATCCCTGACCTCAAGCTATATTACAGAGCAATAGTGATTAAAAACTACATGGCATTGTACAATGACAGGCAGGCAGAACAATTGAATAGAATTGAAGACCCAGAAATGAACCCACACACATATGGTCATTTGATAGTGTAGAAAGGAGTTAAAACCATGCAGTGAAAAAAAACCAGCATTTTCAACAAATGGTGCTGGTTGAACAGGCAGTCACCATGTAGAAGAATGCAAACTGATCCATCCTTATCTCCCTTTACAAAGTTCAAGTCCAAGTAGATCAAGAATCTCCACATAAATCCAGATACACTGAATCAAATAGAAAAGAAATTGGGGGAGAACCTGGAGCACATGGACACAGGGGGAAAATTCCTGAACAGAACACCAATCGCTTATGCTTCAAGATCAAGAATTGACAAATGGGACCTCATAAAATTGCAAAGCTTCAGTAAGTCAAAGGACTCTGTCAATAGGACAAAATGGCAACCAACAGATTGGGAAAAGATCTTTACCAATCCTACATCTCGCAGGGGGCTAATATCCAATATATATACACAAAGAACTCAAGAAGTTAGACTCCAGATAACCAAATAACCCTATTAACAATGGGGTACAGTCCTAAACATAGATTTCTCAACTTAGGAATAGCAGATGGCAAAGAAACAACTAAAGAAATGTTTATACCAAGATACAATTCACAGACCAGATAAAGCTCAAAAGGGAGGAAGGCCAAAGTGTGGATGTTTTGGTTCTTCTTTAGAAAGTGCATCAAAGTACCCATGTCTCAAAGTCAATGAAGTGAGCATAAGGACCTCAGTGAAAGAGCTAGAGAAAGTAGCCAAGGAGCTGAAAGTGCAGCCCTATAGGAGGAGAGAATAAAATAAGTCCACTTAAAAATGAGATGGAACTAAGCAAAGAATTCTCAGCTGAAGAAATTGGACTGTCCAAGTAGTAACTAAAGAATTGTTCAGCATCCTTAGTTATCAGGGAAATGCAAATCAAAACAACCCTGAGATTCCACCTCACACCAGTCAGAATGGCTAAAATCAAACACTCAGATGACAGCAAATGCTGGCAAGGATGTAAAGAAAGAGGAACACTCCTTCATTGCTGGTGGGAATGCAAGCTGGCACAACCACTCAGGAAATCAGACTGGCAGATTCTCAGAAAATTGGAGATAGTACTACCAGAAGACCCAGTTATACCACTCCTAGGCATATACCCAGTAGATGGACCAACATGTAATAAGGATACATGCCCCACTATGTTCATAGAAGCCTTATTTGTAATACCTAGAAGCCTTATTTGTAATAGCAACAGAAAAATGGATGCAGAAAATGTAGTATATTTATACAATGGAGTACTATACAGCTATTAAAAAGGATGAGTTCATGAAACTCTTAGGCAAATGGATGGAAGTAGAATATATCACCCTGAGTAAGGTAATTCAACCAGAAAAGAACACACATGGTATCTGCTCACTGATAAGTGAGTATTATCCCAGAAGTTTGGAATACCCAAGATACAATTCACACACCATATGAAGCTCAAGAACAAGGAATACCAAAGTGTGGGTGCCTTGGTTCTTCTGAAAAGGGGAACAAAATACTTACAGGAACAAATATGGAGAAAAAGTGTGGAGCAGAGACTGAAGAAAAGACCATCTAGAGACTGTCTCACTGGGAGATTCATCCCATATACAGTCACTAAATCCTGACACTATTGTGGATGGAAAGAAAGGCTTTATGAAAAAAGCCTTATACAGCTGTCTCCTGAGAGGCCCTGCAAGAACCTCACAAATACAGAGGCAGATGGTCATAGCCACCAATTGGATGGAGCACAGGGTCCCCAATGGAGGAGAAAGGACTAAGGAGCTGAAGGAGTTTGTAATCTTATAGAAAGAACAACAATATCAACCAACCAGCACCCCAGAGCTCCCAGGGACTAAGTCATAGACCAAGAAGTACACATGACTCTAGCTGCTTATGTGGCAGATGAATGCCTTGTCAGGCATCAATGGGAGGAGAAGTCCTTGATCCTATGAAGGCTCCATAGATGCCACAGTGTAGGGGAATCAAGGATTGGGAGGCGGGTGTTGGTGTGTGGGTGGAAGAACACCCTCAGAGAAACAGGAAGAGGGAGGATGGGATGGGCATTTCAGGAAGGAGGTGTCTAGGAAAGGGGATAACATTTGAAATGTAAAGAAAGAAAATATCCAATTAAAAAATACATAAAAACCCCACCACCCTTCAAAAACACTGCAGAGTGAAAGATTCTTTGCACAATGTTCCCATCTACTGGAAGTTCTGGGAATGTGCCTGCCAGGCGCTAGCCAGGTATTCCTGGTCCTTGGCTCAATAGCAAGGCCCATACCTCTGAAGCTCTAGCAGCTTCATTAATGGTAGATTTTCAGGCCTCAAAACTGCCTCACTGTCGTAACTCAAGAAAATAAGTAGTTTTTTAGTATGGCTTTCTTGTTTGTTTTGTCTTTTAATTATTAAAACAATAAAACTTTTGATGAAAGAGAAGAAGAAGGAGGAGGAGGAAAAGGAGGAGAAGGAGGAGGAAAAGGAGGAGGAGGAGGAGAAGGAGGACGAGGAGAAGGAGGAGAAGGAGGAGAAGAAGGAGGAGGAGGAGGAGAAGGAGGAGGAGGAGAAGGAGGAGGAGGAGAAGGAGGAGGAGGAGGAGGAGGAGGAGGAGGAGGAGGAGGAGGAGGAGGAGGAGAAGAAGAAGAAGAAGAAGAAGAAGAAGAAGAAGAAGAAGAAGAAGAAGAAGAAGAAGAAGAAGAAGAAGAAGAAGAAGAAGAAGAAGAAGGTATTTTCCTTTTATTGCTAGGTGTGGGGCTATTAAAAATTATCTACAGCAACTAATATTTGCCTCATAACTGAGTGGATTCATGGTTTTGACAGCTGCAGATAGGTTCTGTAGTTGTGTGACATTTGGAATTCTGGTACCTTTTCAGAGGATTATAAATTCTATGTTCTCGAGAGGTGGGGTTGGTTGTTGGCCAATCCTTGTTGGTCCTTACCTTTGGGCATTCTGTAGGACTGTGTTTGGATTGTTAATACTCCTTTCTGAAAGAAAAAACATGAAGGAAAGAAAAATTGATTTGTTTATTTCACAGAAAGATTTTCAGTTTAAGCAAAGACAAGGAGAAATGGATAAGTGAGAGGCTAGGTGAGAGGATTCCAAACAGAGCCACACATTCTTATGGCAAATATTAAATCTGGAGTTTTATGTATGATATGAAGGATTCTTGGGACTGAACTCACAAATTTAAGGTATACCCATACTCTAAAGCTCTCTGGATATTTGAAAACTTTCACGGCGAATAGATTGGTATTTGAAATCTATTTAAACAAATTTTTAATTTCTATAACATTCTTGAGTACCCATTCAGCCTAATTCATCTTTTTAAATTTATATTATATTTCTCACCAACCCACCCATCCAGTCCCACCTCCCCTCCCTGGCATTGTCCCACACTGGGGCATCAAGCTTTCACTGGACCAAGGGCTTCTCCTATTATTGATGCCTGACAAGGCCATCCTCTGCTACATATGCAGCTGGAGTCATGGATCCCTCCATGTGTACTCATTACTTGGTGATTTAGCTGATGGGAGCTCTGGGGTCTCTGGTTAGTTGATATTGTTGTTCCTCCTATGGGGTCACAAACCCCTTCAGATCCTTTAGTACCTTCTCTAACTCCTCTATTGGGGAGCTCATGCACAGTCCAATGGATGGTTTAGAGCATCTTCCCCTTATTTGGAAGGCTCTCGCCGAGCCTCTCAGGAGACAGCTGTAGCCAGCTCCTGTCAGCAAGCACTTCTTGGTATCCACAATAGTGTCTGGGTTTGGTGGCTGTATAAGTGTTGTATCCCCAGGTGTCACAGTCTCTACATTGAGCACCCTCATAGAAGCAGGTGCAGGGGACTGGAATAGGGAATTTCCAGGGTAGGGGGAGAGGGGCTAATTTTGGAAATGTAAATAAATAAAGAAAATATGCAATAAAAATAATTTTAAAATGAAATAAAGGAAGAAAGGAAGGAAAAAAGAAAGAAAGGAAGGAAGAAAGGAAGAAAGGAAGAAAGGAAGAAACAAAGAAACAAAGAAATGAAGAAAGAAAGAAAGCCTGTGCTAGGCAAATGACCCTAAAAATCCATGCTATATAAATAGTGCAAAATCCTGGTTATGTAACATTAATGCCCCACCTCTTTGTATAGTTAGAGCATCTTATCTGCTAAAAAAACTTCTCTGGGACACTTTTTCCTTTCGAGTGTATGTTTCGTCCCATTAATTTGTCCTTACAATGACTATTAACTATGTGTTTCAGCATAATTCGTCTTAAAACTTTTTCGTGTCAAAAAAAATTCAACAACCAGATTTTTCTTCTGTTTGTCCTTTTTTATTTATTTATTTTTTGAAATTTCTGTTTAATTCCAAGGAAAATCCATTAAAGTTCAGGTTGTACAAAATGTTCTATGGCTGTGAAGAGACAACATCAAGATGACAACTCTAATAAAAACAAAACATTAATTGGGAATTGTTAACAGTTTCAGAGGTTTAGTCCATTGTCACCATGATAGGAGGCATGGATACTTGCAGGCAGCGGGCGGGGGAAGGAGCTGAGAGTTCCAAATCCTAATCAGCATGCAACAGGAGGAGACACTGGACATGGCTTGAGCATTTGAAACCTCAAGGCTCAGCCTCAGTGACACTTCCTCCAACAAGGTCACATGTACTACCTACCACAAAGCCAACCTTCTACTTGCTAAGTATAAAGTGTCCCTAGTGACCAAGCATACAAATGTGTGTGTGCTTGTGTGTGTGTGGGTGTGTTTTTGTATTAAAACATGCAGGTTGTCTGCATGGATATGCACTTCTTTGAGTAGAGGTTTTCAAATTTCCTTTTTGCCACAGATAGAGGCGATTTTTCTGCCTGTTCTAATGCATTTTAGATCCCCTTCTAATCCTTCTTAGAAGGGGAAACAAAATACCCATTGTAGGAGATACAGAAACAAACTGTGGAGCAGAGACTGAAGGAAAGAGCAACCAGAGACTGCCCCACCTGAAGATCCATCCCATGTACTCCCAGAGCACACAGGGATTAAACCACCAACCAAAGAGTACGCATGGAGGGACCCAGGTCTCCAGCTGCATGTGTAGCAGAGAATAGCCTTGTTGAAGATCAATGAGAGGAGCGGTCCTTTGTCATGAGAAGGCTCAATGTCCCAGTATAGGGGAATGTCAGGACAGGGAAGGAGGTGTGGGTGGTGAGCAGAGGAAGGGGGGGTGTTGATAGTGGGTTTTCAGAGGGGAAAACAGGAAAAGGGATAACATTTGAAATTTAAATAGTAAAAATATCTAATTAAAATTTAAATAGTAAAATTTAAATAGTAAAAATATCTAATTAAAAAAACGACAGAGCACCTGGTATTTTTATTAAGACTGCAAGACTAGGGATGGCAGATTCTAAGCTATTCTAAAATGACTATGCAGGTAAAACCCGAAAATGTCCCCTGATATTTTCCATGTAGTATCAAACAGGCTCGTTCAGGTGTCTCACAGCTGCTCACTCAGAGCAAACTCATGGTTAATCCTGCTGTTCTCTCCATCCAGTTTCTCAACTCCTCTTCCCCTTGTGGTCCTTTTCTGCTCACTAAATTTCCTTCTGGGTCCTCCTGACTAGTATACAAAGATCCACCCAATACTCTTTTGTCATTCTAAGTTGACTGATCATATCTTTTTTTTAACAAATCAGAGATGGTGGAAAATAATTCTTAGAAAATAAGGAGACCAATGTTGTTGACCATGCCATAGTCATGGGGAGGGGGGATCTGGGAAAGGGGAAATCATTTGGAATGTAAACAAAGAATATAGAAAATAAAAATATTAAAAAGAGAAAGAAATCAACATCTAAACAGACAGTACACAAAACTGTCCCCCAACATATCAGACTGTTAGTTCAATAAATGATCCCTTCTCTATTAGTAATAAGCTATCTTCAATACTAACAAATAATGAAAACTCCTCAAGTAAACTTATGTAAACAGTGTGAAGCCCATTTTTATTTGGCAATCCTGGGAAAAGTACTATCTTTTCTGTATTGGTGACATTAGAGTTCTATAGTTAAATTCTTTTTATGGAAACTTGCATTCATAATCTAGAGTTATGTTTTTAGATCTGAAATCTTTTTCTCAATCCTAAACAATTTAGGCTTAATTGTGAAACCATACCTATGTAGTCTTTACCCCCACTAGATGCATGAGAGGAATTAAATATCACGACAGTGTACAGGAAGTGCAGGCTAAGCAACATCTAAAATTATAGATATGACAGAGACAGCTATCTGCCTGGAGAATTGCCCAAAATTTTTTTGAGTCATAGGAGCAGAATTTTTTTTTATGAAGCAGGAATATTGAAGAAGTTGCCTGACTTGTCCTTGCAAAGCTTGGCAGTCAACTTCCATGAATTCCATTTTTTTTCAGTTTGGAGAGCATTCTATCTGCATTTGAGACAAGGTCAACTTTTGTTTGTTTTTGCAGTTTGTTTTATTCTTGTTGTGCTTGCTATTTTTTGTTTGTTTTTGGTTTTAAGTTTTGTTTGTGTTTGTTTGTTTGTTTGTTTGCTTGCTTTATTTTTGCACAGTGGCTATTCTGCCACAATTGAAGCAAACATCATAAAGTGGTTCTTCAAAATTCATTAACTTCTTGAAGCAGAACAGACATGCTGCCAGGAGAAGTCACATCATTGTCATGAAAACTCTTTTATTAATAATGCAATTTTTATACTTTAGTCTGTAGATAACTGAGTTTTTAAAAACAATTTGTCTATATATGGTGTATCTGATTTACTCATATCTAGTTAGCTAATATCTCCTTAATGTTAGCAACTAAGGAATCTAAATGGAAATTATTTTTGTTATTAAATAAACTAGTATCTAATGTGACCAATAAGGTTGATTGATTACTACTTGCATTTCTAGTTTATCCTAAACATTTTGTAAGGAATCATCCAAAAGACTAGAATTTAACATATATTTTAGAATTAGATAGGTTCAATACCTTAGAAAAAGAGTTGAAACATAAATTCATAATATGTTTTAATGAAATATAACCTTAATGTTGCATCAATATACAAAGTACATACAAAATAAAATTTCTGGTTCTCTTTGCCCCAAAATTAGATTGCATATTCTACCCTTTAACATATCATTCATATATCCCTGCATTTATCTTTCATTTCCACCCCCTTTTCTTTAACATTGCTCAAGAGAGAAAGAATAGAGGTAACAAAAAGTGAATGAAATCCCTGAATCTCTTGTCCCTTACCTTGCTTCTTCCTTGACTAAGACCATTAATAATTCAGCCACCAAAAGACCAAAAACCAACCACCCCTCATTTTGGAATTGAGACACAGTTCCCTTAAAATTGCTTCCTGATTCCAGGAGTTGGAGTGTGGGTGGTAGGGTAGGAATATCTTTCATTTGGGAGCTCATAGGAAATAAAGATATTGCCTATCTTAGGGAAGCTATCTGTAACTTAATCATACAGAATCTGTATTTTTTGACTCAGTTTATTGCATCTTGATGGATTACCATTCTACTTGCTCAAGCCTTCCCAGATTTTTTTCACCTGGAATTAGATTTTTAGGTGTCATTGTAGGTTCCACATTGGATTCTTTGAAAATTATTTATTTTGACTTAGGAAATCCTCAAGTCTCTCTACAATGGCCTTCATTCTAGCATTTGATTTTAGTCTTCTCTTTCTCATAGCGTGCTTTAGTCTAATGTCCCTTAAAGAAATTGTATAAAATTATAGTCATTACTTGACATAAAATTATTTTATGTGGACAGTAAAATCAAAACTAGATGTCCAAATGCCTTCATTTACAATGTTTGCCATTTTTAATAAGGAAAATATTTTTGTTTTTACTCTCTGAAACTCTCCTTTCTTGGCAAACTTTATTTTTCTTTCTTCTGTCTTTGGAGATTTTAATATTTTATAACTAAACTCAGTATTTTAATGAATGTGTATCTTCTGTTTCATTTTTCTTCATGTACCTTATAAACACCTTTTCTATATTTTCTCTTCATGATTATTTATACACATTAATTAATTTATGTTATTGTTTTCTAACCTTATTACATTCTTGTATTAATTTTTTCTTTCTTTGCAAGGCCTTTTCTTTATATTTTATTTTTCTCTTAAGAAATTAATTTTACTAATTTCAAACTATTTATACCTGGCTATGATTTTTTTTTATCCACTCTCCATTTTTCATTTACATTTAAGCATAATTCCAGACATTTTACCAGGTCAAAATTTCATTTATACACAGATTATTCCTGAGTCTTCTGTGTCCCTTTGTGGTTCAGCTCAAACCTCTCTTGGTGACTAGCCTCAGCCCAGTCTGTCAGTTCACAGAGAAGTGGCAGTTCTGTTACACTGTGAGCTGTTTGCTGTCTGTGTAGGTAGTACACTCAGCTTTATGGGGCTTGGAACTCTATGTGACCTCACATGAGAGTAGAGGCTCATGATAAAGGGCACTGCCTGGCATCATGCATGTTTGTTCCAGGTAGGATATGGGCCACCATTCTGATCTATAGTGTTCTGTACTGCATTTCGGTCCTGCTTGGGCTTAAAAAGTGATGCCATCAAGCTATGCTAGGTCTGTATGGGAACCTATGTAAAGCAGTAGCACAGCTACCCACCAGGCATGGTCAGGTTGGACATAGAACTGCAGCTTTTGTGAGGTGGATGGCACACCCAGTCCAGAGAACTACCTGCCCCAAGACTAGCACTCATTTTGATCCTTTCCAGAACCAAGCAGTGCATGGGGGAAAGCACCACTGCTAGAATGGGATGAAGTCACCCATCTGTCTCAGTTTTAGGTGACTTGTGATTGCTATGAAATCATTTAAATTATCCTGTTTCTTGGCATCATTATCTTAAAGACACAGAATTAGAAAACTGCTCTGTCCCCAAGAATACTTGTTTGTAACTTTTACCTGGGTCTTTTCATGCTCTAAGACAGGTTCTAAGTTTAGATTTCTATATAAGTATAGATTCTGTGCCAGTTTATGCCCCCCACTCAGTTATTGGGCAATAACCCAAAATGCAATAGTATTTTGTAAGGAGGAAGGAGTTCTAACATCCCTTTGGGTCCCAAGTAAATGCAGGGCATTTCTACACGTGCCCTCCTGATTTTATCTCTGAAGTAAGGACACAGAAACTTGGCATTCTTATTTATACATTGCAAGCCTAAGTTGAACATGTTCTGAACCATTCTAATGCAACTAGACTGATAATCCTCATATAAATGTCCTATTACTTGCTATTTGGGCTTGTCATGGCTTGTTCTGGCCCGTGTGTGTCCCCTCATAACTCCTTCTCCTTCATTTCAACCCACATGGGGAATTACTCTGTTTTCTCTGAATGTTTTCTTCAAACTCTTCTTCTAGTGATCTTTGTCACCATCTGGGAATCCCTGACTAGTATAAGAATTCCTGCACTATTCACTTCTGCCAAGCTAATTAGCTCATCAGATCTTTTATAAACAAAGCAGAGGTGATGGAAAACAATTTATATATAATATAGATAGCAGAGATAGTTGACATTGTCATTATCCAGATTGCAACCCGATATCTGAATATACAAACCAGCATCTGAATACACAGTTTATAATTGCTATAAAGGCACAATGAAAAAATTGTCTGATCCTCTGAAGACACCACCATCTCACAGCCTCCAGAACGGAGTATAACTGTTCTGCCCACAGCACAGCAGACCATACAGCCTAAATGCCTCTTAGGAGAACAGTCATACTCAGCACAATAGTGTGACTTGTCTTTTGAAGACCTAAGTGTCTGAAGGCCTTCAGCCAGGGCAACAAATAAGTAGCTTTGCTGGCCCTCCAAAGACCCCAGTCTGTAGGCTTCAAAGGAGATCTGATACAGCCAGGGATATAGGCCTACCAGGAGACTGGCAACACCAGACCAGGTCATACAAGGGATAACCAGATGGCAAGAAGCAAGTACTGGACTATAAGCAACAGAAGTCTATGTCCTTAATCACAGAAAATCAGTTCTCCAAACAGAGCAAGCTCTGGATACACCAAAACACTTGAAAATGTTGAACCTGACCTAAAATACTTTTATGAAGATAGTAGAGTCCATTAAAGAGAATATAAATAACTCATTGAAAGAAATACAGGAAATCACAGGTAAAAAGTAGAAGCTCTTAAACAGGAAGCAAATAAATTCCTTATAGAAATACAGGAAAATATAACAGGTGAAGAAATGGAACAATGTTGTCCAAGACTTGTCCAAGACATTCCAACATTTCCAAGAATGAAAGTAGAATCAGTAAAGAAAACACAAATGAAGGCAACCCTTGAAAAGGAAAACCTAGGAAAGTGTTCAGGAATTACAGATGTAAACATCACCAACATAATACAAATAACAGAAGAGAGAATCTCAGGTTTGGAAGATACCTTAAAAGATACTGGGCAAACTGTCAAAGAAAACTCAGAAACATAAAAAACTAATAGCTGAACACATCCAGGAAATTCAGAATACAATGAAAATAAGAAATCTAAGAATAATATAGATAGAGAAGAATAAAGTTTCCCAGCTCAAAGGACAAAAATACATCTTCAACAAAATAATAGAAGAAATATTCCCCCAACCTGAAGAAAGAGATGAGCATACATGTACATAAACCTTTAAAACACCAAATAGATTGTACCAGAAAAGAAAATAGTCTGTAACATAATAATTAAAACCCTAAATGCACAGAAAAAGAGAATATTAAAAGCTGCAAGGGAAAAAAGAAAAGTCTCATATAAAGGAAGACCTATCAGAATTATATCAGACTTCTCAAAAGAGACACTAAAAGTCAGAAGTCCATAGCTAGAGGTCATGCAGACCCTAAGAGAACACAAATACAACCCTAGGCAAAACTTTCAATCAATATAAATGGAGAATCCAAAATATTCCAGGACAAAGCCAAATTCAAACAATATCTATTTACAAATCCAACCCTACAAGGCTTCTGGAAGGCAAACTCCAACAGAGGAGGGTGCCTACACCAAAGAAAAAACAAGGTATTAAAAATCTCACAACAAACCCAGAAGGAAAGGATTCACATAATGCCATCTACAACAGCAATCATAACAGGAACTGACAATCATCCGTCTTTAATGTCTCTCAATATCAACAGACTCAATTCCCCTATAAAAAGATATAAGGTAACCAACTGGATATGCAAACAGAATCCAGCATTTTGCAATATATAAGAACTAAACCTCAATAACAAAAACAAGTACTACTTCACAGTAAAAGGCTGGAATGAAGTCGTTCATGCAAATGGTCCCAAGCAACAAGCTAGAATTGCCATCCAAATATCCAATAAAAAAGACTTTTTTGTCTTTTTAAATTAATGTATTTTATTTACATCAAACTCTGCACCCTCCAGGTTACTCCCTCACAGAGACCCTCCTCCATCTCCACTCCCCTTCTCCTTTAACCAAAAGTTATCAAGGGAGATGAGGAAGGACATTTCATATTCATCAAATTAAAATTCCACCAAGAGAAAGTCTCAATTCTAAACATATATGGTACAAATGCAAAGACACCCACACTTATAAAAGAAAGTTTACTGAAGCTCAAAACACACATTGAACCCCACTCAATAATTATAGGAAATTTCAACACCCTTCTATCACTAAAGGACAGGTCATTGAAACAGAAACCAAACACAGACTCAGCGAAACTAATAGAGGTTATGAACAAAATTGACTTAAAATACATCTACAGAATATTCCCCCTAAAATAAAAAAATATAATTTTTCACAACATTTCAAGGTACCTTTTCCAAAATTGATCCCAAAACAAGCCTCAGCTGATACCAGAAGATTGAAATAATCCTATGCAATCTATCAGATCACCACAGATTAAGGCTCATCTTCAATAACAATAAAAACAACAGAAAACTCACACACTCCTTCAAATTGACCAACTCTCTATTCAATGAGAACTTGGTCAAAGAAGAAATAAAAAATGTGGAATTAAAGACATCCTGGAATTCAATAAATACAAAGACACACGATACTCAAAATTATGATAAACAAAGAGAGCAGTGCTAAGGGGAAAATTCATAGCACTAAGTCCCCTGGTAAAGGAATTAGAGAGATCCTTCACTAGCAACTTAACAGTACAACTGAGAGTTATAGAACAAAAAGAAGCAAACATAGCCAAGAGAAGTTGATGGCAGGAAATAGTCAAACTCAGAGCTAAAATCAAACAAAGACAAATAATGAGAACTATACAATACATCAACAAAACCAAAAGCTGTTTTTTTAAGATCAAAAAGATAGATAAAACCCTAGCTGAATTATCTAAAAGGCCCATAGACAACATACAAATCAAAAAAAAAAAAAAAATCAGATGTGAAAGGGAGACATAACAACAGAAACTGAGTAAATTAAAAAAAAAAAAAAAACATCGGATACTACTACAAAAGTCTATACTCAAGAAAACTGGACAATCTAGGAGAAACAGATGTTTTTCTATAATGACACCACATGCCAAAGTTAAATCAAGAGCATGTAAAGTATATGAAAAGTCCCATATCCTCTTATGTAATAAAGGAAACCATTAAACCTCCCAATAAAAATAAAGAAACAGCAAAAACAAAACAACAAATAAAAGAAACAAACAAACAACAACAACAAAAAAAAAGGTGAGGTGGCTTTTGGTAGAATTCTTACCAGAACTTTAAAGAAGAGCTAATATGAATACTGCTAAATGTTTCCATAATTTTGAAACAGAAAGAGCACTGCCTAATTTATTCTATGAAACCATAATTTCTCTGATACCTAAAGCACACATGGACCCAAAAAATGAGAGAACTTCAAACCAATTTACTTATGAATATTAATGCAAAAATACTCAATAAAATTCTCAGAAACTGAATCCAAGGACATATCAAAACTATTATTTGCCTTGATCAAATAGAGTTCATCCCTGGGATACAAGATTTGTTCAATATATGAAAATACGTGAATGTAATCCACTATATAAACAAACTCAAAGGAAAAAAAATCATGTGATCATCTCATTTGATGCTGAAAAAGCATTTGACAAAATACAGTAGTCCTTCATGTTAAAAGTACTGGAGAGATCAGGAATTCAAGGCCCTTACCTAAGTGTAGTAAAAACAATATAGAGCAAACCAACAGCCAATATCAAATTAACCAAAGAGATACTTTAAGCAATCCCACTAAAATTGTGGATAAGAAAAGGATGCTTACTCTCCTTGTATCTATTTAATATAGTACTCAAAGTTCTTGCTAGAGCAATATGACAAGAAAAGGTGATCAATGGGATAAAAATTAGCAATGAATTCAAGGTCTCACTAATTGTAGATGATATGGTAGAATACATAATTTCTACCACAGACTTCTACAGCTGACAACTTCAGCAGTGACAGGATATAAAATAAACTAAAATAAATGAGTAGATTTCCTGCATACAAATGATAAACCTGCTGAGAAAGAAAGAAGAGAAGCAACAGTCCTCAGAATAGTCACAAATAATATAAAATATCTTGGGAAAGCTCTAACCAACAAGTGAAATATCTATATGGCAATAAATTCAAATATCGCAAGAAAGCAATCAAAGATTTCAAAAATGGAGAGAACTCCCATGTTTATGCATATGCAACTCCCATGTTGATAGAATTAACATATTAAAAATGATTGTCCTACAAAAAACAATCTACGGATCCAATGCAATCCATACGAATATCCCAACATAATTCTTCAAAAGTATGGAAAGTGCAATTCTCAAATTTATATGGAAAAACAAGAACTTAAAATAGTGAAAATAATTCTTAACCATAAAAGAATTTCTAGGTAGATCAAAGGAATAGACTTGAAGACCTAGAAATGAAGCCATATATTTACAGTCACTTGATCTTTGACAATGAATCTAAGCCATCCAGTGGAAAAAACATAGCTTTTGCAACAAATGGTGATGGTACAACTAGACTTCAGCATGCAGAAGAATGCAAAACAATCCATCCGTAGCTCCTTGTTAAAAGCTCAAAGCCAAGTGGATTGAGGATCTCTACATAAAACCAAATACATTGAAACTAATAGAAAAGAAAGTGTAGAAGATTGTTCACACACGGGGAATGCTCACACGGGGAAAGAGGAAATTTTCCTAAACTGAAATCACATAGCTTATTCTCTAAGATCAAGAATTAACAAACAGGACCTCATAAAATTACAAAGCTTCTGTAAGACAAAGAACACTGTCAATGTGACAAAACAGCAATCAACAAATTGGGAAAAGATATTTACCACCCTACATCCAATAGAGGGCTAATATCCAATATATACAGAGAACTCAAGAAGATAGACTCCAGAGAGTCAAATAACCCTATTAAAAATGGGGTGGTATATATACAAAATGGAGTACTAT
This sequence comes from Apodemus sylvaticus, assembly GCF_947179515.1. Lineage (NCBI taxonomy): Eukaryota > Metazoa > Chordata > Mammalia > Rodentia > Muridae > Apodemus > Apodemus sylvaticus. The sequence continues at coordinate 86,053,018 of NC_067473.1, read as the reverse complement.
TCAGCCATTAGAAATAATGAATTCATGAAATTTTTAGGCAAATGGATGGAGCTAGAGAACATCATACTAAGTGAGGTAACCCAGTCTCAAAAGATCAATCATGGTATGTACTCACTAATAAGTGGATATTAGCCTGGAATACTGGAATATCCAAAACATAATCCACACATCAAATGAGGTACAAGAAGAACTTAGGAGTGGCCCCTGTTTCTGGAAAGACTCAGTGTAGCAGTATAAGGCAAAACCAGAACAGGGAAGTGGTAAGGGGTGGGTGGGAGAACAGGGGGAGGGAAGGTGGCTTATGTGACTTTCGGGGAGTGGGGGACCAGAAAAGGGGAAATCGTTTGAAATGTAAATAAAAAATATATCGAAAAAAAGAGCAGCCAAAAAAATGGGGTCCCGAGCTAAATAAAGAATTCTCAACTAAGGAACACCGAATGACTGAGAAACACCTAAAGATATTTTCAACATTTTTAGTCGAAATGCAAATGCGAATAAAAACAACCCTGAGATTCCACCTCACACTACTCAGAATAGCTAAGATCAAAAACTCAGGTGACAGTAGGTGTTGGCAATGATATGGAGAAAGAGGAAAACTCCTCTACTCTTGGTGGGATTGCAAGCTGGTACAACCTCTGGAAACAAGTTTGTTGGTTCCTCAGAAAATTGGACACAGTAGTAGAGGACCCATATATGCTACTTCTGGGCATATACACAGAAGACTCTCCAACATGTAATAAAGACACATGCTCAACTATGTTCATAACATCTTTATTTATAATAGCCAGAAGCTGGAAAGAACCCAGTTGTCCCTCATCACAGGAACAGATACAGAAAATATGACACGTTTGCACTTGGAATATTAATCAGCTATCAAAAATAATGAATTCATTAAATTCGTAGGCAAGTGGATGGAATTAGAAATTATCATCCTGAGTGAGGTAACCCAATCACAAAAGAACACACATGGTATGTTGTCACTGATAAATTGATATTAGCCCAGAAGCTTGGAATACAGCAGATACAATTCACAGACCCAATGAAGCCCAAGAAGAAGACCAACATATGGATACTTTGATATTTCTTACAAGGGGAATAAAACAAACATGGAAGGAGATACACAGACAAATTGTGGAGCAGAGACTGAGGGGAAGGCCATTTAGAAATTGCCCCACTGGGGGACCCATCACATATGCAGTTACCAAATCTAGACACCATTGTGATTGCCAACAAGCACTTGCTCATTGGACCCTGATATTACTGTCTCTTAAGAGGCTCTGCCAGTGCTTGATTAATATAGAGGTGAATGATCTCAGCCAACAATTCAACTGAGCATAAAGTCCCCAATGGAGGAGCTAGAGAAAAGACCCAAGTAGCTGAAGGAGCTTGCAGCCCCATAGGAGGAACAATATGATCCAATCCATAAACCCTCGGCTCCCAGTGACTAAACCACCAACCAAAGAATACACATGGAAGGACCAATGGCTCCAGCTGTATATGTAGCAGAGGATGACCTTGTTGTACATCAAAGGGAGGAGTGGCCTTTGGTCCTGAGAAGGATAGATGCCCTAATATGAAGAAATACCAGAACAGGGAAGTAGGAGTGGGAGGATTGGTAATCAGCGGGTCAGGTCATGGTAAAGGGGGTTTTTGAAGGGAAAACCAGGAAAGGAGATAATTGAAATGTAAATATAGAAAATATCTAATAATAAAAAATGAATTTCTGGAGAAAATTGCATCTGTGAATGCAAGCCCTTCAGCTGTACTACAGAGCAATATTGATAAAAACTTCATGATAGGGATTGCATTGAATCTATAGATTGCTTTCAACAAGATGAGCATTTTTCTTATATTAATCCTGCCAATCCATGAGCACGGGAAATCTTTCCATAGCTGATTTCTTTCTTCAGAGGCCCGATGTTCTTGTTGTACAGATCTTTCACTTGCTTAGAGTCACACCAAGGCATTTTACATTATTTGTGGCTATTATGAAAGGACGTAATTTTCCTAGTTTCTTTCTCAGCCTGTTGTTCCTTTGAGAAGAAGACGGTTACTGATTTATTTGAGTTAATTTTATATCCAGCCACTTTGCTGAAGTAGATTTTCAGGATTAGAAGTTCTAAGGTGGAATTTTAGGTAGGGAGAGAGTGGTTAAGATTGTCTAGTCCTGGATTTTAGTGAGATTGGTTCAAGTTTCTCTCCATTTAGTATGAAGTTGGCTATTGGTTTCCTGTATATTGTTTTTACTATATTTATATATAGGCCTTGAATTTCTGATCTTTCCAAGAATTTTATCATGAAGAGATGTTGGATTGTGTGTGTGTGTGTGTGTGTGTGTGTGTGTGTGTGTGTGTGCGCGCGCGCGCGTGCACGCGGATGCTAAGCAGCAAAAAAAAAAAAAAAAAAAAAAAACAGTAAAAAAATATGGTATAAAACTAAACAGAATTTACAACAGAGGAATCTCAAATGGCTGAGAAGCACTTAAAGAAGTATTCAAAATCCTTAGTGATCAAGGAAATTCAAATTAAAGCAACCCTGAGATTCTACCTCACACCAGTTAGAGTGACAAAGATAAAAAACTCAGGAGAATAGCAAATGCTGGCTAGGATGTGGAGAAAGAGGAATACTCCTCAGTTGCTGGTGGAATTGCAAACTGGTACAACTACTCTGGAAATCACTCTATAGGTTCTTATGAAAATTTGTAATATATGTACCTGAAGGCACAGGTATACCATTCTTGGACATATTCCCAAAAGATGCCCCACCAACTCACAAGAACAAGTGTTCTACTCTGTTCATAGCACCCTTAATTGTGATGGCCTGAAGCTAAAAACAACACAGATGTACCACAACAAAAGAATGGATACAGAAAATGTGGTTCATTCAAGCAATGGAATACTATTCAGTTCTCAGTGGAGGGTGGGTAGTGGAGCACTCTCACAGAAGTATGGGGGAGTGAGAGAGTGTGATAGGGGGCTTGCAGAGGGGACACTGGGAAGGGGGATAATATTTGAAATGTAAACAAATAAAATAACAAACCAGACTCCGACCCCAGAATTCCCAGGGACTAAACCACCAACCAAAGTATATACAGGGAGGGATCCATGGCTCCAGCTGCCTATGGAGCAGTGGATGGACTTGTAGTGCATCAAAGGTAAAGGAGGCCCTTGGTCCTATGAGGCTAGATGCCCAGTGTAGGGGAATGTCAGAGAAGGAAGAAGGGAGTTGGTGGAGGGTAGAGGAGCACACTTACAGATGAATGAGGAGGGGTTGGAATAGGGGGTCTCTGGAGGAAAAACCTGAAAAATGGAAAACATTTTAAATGTAAATTATAAAAATAATTAAGAAAAATTTTAAAAAAATAAAAGAATGAGAACATTTTGAATTTTGCAGGCAAATTGATATAACTAGAAAATATCATGCTGAGTGAGGTAACTCAGACCCCAAAAGACATGCATGGTATGTACTCACTAATAGGTGGATATTAGCCAAAGAAGTACAGAATACCCAGGATACAACAGACTGGACTCAAGAATGTTAACAAGCCAAAGGGCTTAAGTGAGGATGTCTCAATCACACTTGGAATGGAGAATAATGGGCAGGGGAAGGCTGCAGAGGGAGTAAGGAAAATAGGTGGAAGAAGGGACAGGGAGGGGAATGGGGAAATATCCAATATTTGAGGGTGGGAAACAGGACTGAAGGCCTGAGAGCCAGTAGAAAGAATGGAAATAGGCAATCTGAGGAGGTAGGAGATAAGTGGACACTATAATATGTACAAGAGGCCAGGGAGGTGAGAGAATCTCAGGACTCAAAGGCAGGGACCTTGGATGAAGTACTCTACAGTGAAGAGGGAGAACTTGTAGAATCAACCTCCAACTGAGGGACAGGATGTCAAGTGATGGAGTTCCCATCCCATAGTCAAAAGCATGACCCAGAATTGTTCCTGACTGAAGAAAGTGCAGGGACAAAAATGGAGAAAAGCATGAGAGAGAAGAGGTCCAATAACAGACCCAAATTGAGATCAATCTCAAGTGAAGACTTGGGACCCTGACATTGTTACTGATGCTGTGGTATGCTTACAGAGAGGAGCCTAGCATGGCTTCTCTCTGAGAGGCCCAACAACCAGTTTAAATAGTCAGATGCAGATACTATCACCCAAACAATGGACAGAAGCTGGGGAACCCTGTGGTTGAATTGGGGAAAAGCTGGAAGAAGCTGAGGAAGAGGGCAGCCCCATGGGATGACCAACACTCTTAACTGATCTGGAACTCTGAGATGTCTCATGTGTATCTGTGTGTATGTGTGTGTGTGCGTGTTATTTATTTATTTGCTTTTTATGAAACAGCTATACCATGAGTTTTAATAAAGCTAGGTCATGTGTTAACATATGACAGTTATCCATCAAGGGGATCCTCTATAATCTATGGTCTTGTAGAGGAACATTTGAGGGGAGCAACAAACTGCTCTAGAACTCATGGACTGTGGCACACCCAGTACCAAAACTACTGTGGGCATGCCCAGAAAGGCAGAACCCTGAGGACTAAGTGTTCTGAAGACTTCATGCTGTTATGAAGCATAAATTTAATTTTTTTTTACTCTCAGTATTCACAACTTTCCTAATTTAAATGTTGTGTGAAAACTCAGAGGAGACTTCCAGTCCCTCATTGGGCAGTATTATTAGAACTCACAATAATAATGCTTGATCTTTGTTAAACATCATCACTGGAACAGATTAATGATTCAATCCCCATGCTTGAAAAAAATTTATGGATACGGATTATTAGCAATAATTTTTACTATCTTTAGAAAGACTTTGGAGTTGTAGCTTGTTAGTTAAGTTAGGACAAAATCCTTTTCCATGATTCCACTGACAAAATTTCAGGAAATAATTTGAAGTTCAGAATGGCACACTTTTAATAGTTAATCTGGTAATTTTTGTGGTCAGTGAACAAGAGCATTGGCAATCTTACCAGTACTACCTGAAATGTAATCTTTTTAGAACTAGGCAGGTGATCAAGGTGATCCAAACAGCCTCCAGCAAGAATATGAAACTTCATCTTCTAGAATCTTCTCTTTCTTCTTAAGAAGAGGAGAGTCGATCAGCTGCTGGTGGCTTGATGAACTGAAGAGGCTTACAAAGCATTTCAGGTGCACAATGTGTGATGAACATGTTAATTCACCTTTATAAAATATTTTCAGAACAGTTTGGCAGTCTGGGTGGCAATATTTGTGTCTGGCATTGCTTTATTTTAGCCCGCTTAGTTAGAATTCAGTGGAGTGTAATATAAATGTTTCTGAAGTGTTGATATTCAAAAACAAAGTTAAGAAGAACAAACTAGTTTTGTGACATTGTACCCACAAAAGAGCATAGGCTTTATTAAATGCTTCAAGAACATAAATGTTCACACGTATTATTTCCAGATTCATATAAGACAAAGATTTAAGTGCTATGTGGTCACTCCCAGCTTGCTATAAAAATAATCTATACATTTGTCACATTGAGATATTTTCCAAGTGAAGTAAACTAATTTCTTGATTCTACAATATAAAATTGCACATCAGTAGCACAGCTTCAAGATAAAAATAATTCCCTTAGCAAGTCTATATTCATTTTGGTATGAGCAATAAAATGCTCCAATATGAAGATAACTTATTTAATTCTTTAGAAAGAATAACTGCTCCTACTTGAAATATAAGTGATCCTCAGATCCAGGATTTAAATTTGTTAAACTTCCATGTGTACATCTTGTTTTCTTTGAATCACCTGCCAATTGCTAACCTTGAGAGTAATAACAGTTACCATATTTGGTCTCTGTTACTGTTTCTGTTTTTCTCTCTCTCTCTGTCTCTGTGTCTCTCTGACTCTGTTTTTCTCTGTCTCTCTCTCTGTCTGTCTCTGCCTCTGTCTCTGTCTGTCTCTCTCTCTCTTTCTCTCTCTGCCTATGAATAAGGAGGTAGCTCTCAGCCTCTGCTCCAGCTCTATGCCTGTTGCCATGTTTCCTTCAATAGTAATGCACTATACCTAAGACTGTAAGCAAACCTCCAATTATACACTTTCCCTTATAATTGCCTTGTACTTAATGTCTTTTCACAACAATACAACAATGACTAAAAAAGCCAGGGAATGTCAAAAGATAATTAAGAACTACTTTGAATACCTCAACATAATAAATTGAATAATTTGCCAATTTGTGGGTTAGAATGTTTTTTTTTCAATGGAAGGGTATATATATATATATATATATATATATATATATATATATATATATATATATATATATATATGAGTGATTATATATGTGTATAAATTATATATATATATATATATGCATATATAAATATTTCCCTTAGATATATGATGTATCTTGGTCATTGCCACTCTCTCCTCACGACAGTTATCAAAATTTTCTCTCAAATATTTTGTATCTTCCCCTAAACTTTATTGCAGTACAAATTTTAGAATTCTTTTTCTTTAAAACCTACAGAAATATTTAAGAATGTGCCTTCACTTAATTCCAAATGTGGGGCTAAGTTAAGATTGTCTACAGAAACTAGGTATGATTTGCCTGCCAGTTGTCAGGGTTGTGATTTTGCCAGCCGCAGATAGCTTCTGAAGCCATGTGACTTTTGGCATTCTTGGACCTTCTCAAGAGGTATATACATTCCAGAGTCTTAAGAGGTGGTGTTGTGTGTTGGTCATTCATTGTTGATTGTAAATCTTGGTTGGTGAGTGGGATATGTTGTAGATCACTGTCTTGCTCAAAGAAGAAACAAGAAGAAGAAATTAGATCCAGGACTCTCTCTCTCTCTCTCTCTCTCTCTCTCTCTCTCTCTCTCTCTCTCTCTCTCTCTCTCTCTCTCTCTCCTTTCCTATTGAATTAGGTGGTTGAAAGGGTTAAAAATAAAACAGTGGAAAAGGGTTAAGGGTTAAAAAAGAAGAACTCATGAAGTGTCAAAGATTAGCTACACTTCAATTTTTCCTTAACCCACAAACTCCAATTAGTATTTCCCAAATGTGTGCATTTATGGACTTAACCTCCTGGCTATGGGCAGGAGGTTACACCAGTGCCTGTTGCCCTCAGGAAGAGTTAACTTTGATCCTCCACTCAGTAATCTTGAACTGCAGTCTACTATGGCAGTCTGAATCCATAGAGCTAGCCGGGAAACAAGAGTGTAAAACAATCCAGCCTCCTAAAAGTTGTTCTTATCTTTGCTTCTGAGCAGGATGCATGGAAGCTCTAGAAACACAAAGATTGCATTTTCACTTACTGTTTTTAGGAGGATTCTGCTTAAGTGTGTTTGTCATTAACCTCAACACCTGCAGAGGAGCCTTCCTGGACTGATGTGATAGGACATAAATCAGACACCTAGGATGTGGTGGGAATTCCTGTATCTCTGTTTTTGATTATTGTTCTGGGTTAAGTGAAGATCTACCTGTTATAAGCAGAAATATACACATATGTATATGTTTAATTAGTAACTCCATTTCCCTTCTGTATTTTTCCTTGAGGTTTTATTCAACCTATAAAATGAGTTAACAGATCAGAGTGAGAGACTGGGTGTTCCAAAATACTTAAGGGCCATGACTTGTCTCTTTCCAAAATGTCAATCTGGGTGCTCATTTCCTTCTGTAGGATTTAAGGAACAGAACCATGTTTTGCTTATCAATGGTAGATTTGTGTTCTCTGCTGGCCAAAATGGACACAATGACAAGGGCTAGTAGTGCTTAAACACAGGAAAGAGGATTGTCTGCACTTTTTCTGAGGGGCTAGTCTCTTACACATGAGAATTTTCAATTTGAGCAAAGACAGGTAAAATGGTTAGTTGAAAGAATTCCAAATGAAGCCATAGAGTTGCAGGATGAATATTAAATCTGAAGTAGTAATGCTAGTGCTGAACTCACAAATTTAGGTACACTCACACTGTATTGCTGTCCAGATATTTGATAGACTTTATGATCACTAGATTACTTTTTTGAAATGTATTTTCTACATTTTAATTATCTACATTTTTTATTTGTGTAACTCAACAATCCATTTCAATTTAATTCACTTTGACAACTTCCTCAAAACAAAGATAAAAACAGAACATTTTTTATGCTTTTCTCTTTTTAAGATTCTTTTATTTTAATTCCATGAAGAAAACATTTATGGTACGTGTCTTATAAAATGATCTATTGCTGTGAAGGGACACCATAACGATGACAATTCTTATGAAAGAAAGCATTGCTAGAGACTTGCTTGTGATTATAGAGGCTTAGTCTATAAGCTGCATGGTAGGCGATATGAACACTTTTAGGTAGAGACCTGGAGAAGGATCTAAGAGTTCCAATTCCTAATCAATATGCTACAGATCTAGGCATAGAAATCAACATCTAGATACACACCACACAAAACAGCACACTACAATAAAAGTTTTTAGTCCAATAAAAGGCTCTTTTTTATTCTTAATAATCTATGTACACTAATAACAATTATGATAACTTATCAAGTGAAATTTACATTCACAATGTGCTGTCCATTTTTATAGCAGTCTTGGAAAAAGTGCTATCTGTCCTGTTTTGGTGAGTTGTGAATTCTCTACTTAAATGCTTCTCTAGCAAATTTGCATTTATAAAACTAGGATTATCTTCTTAGATCTAAATATGTCTTTCTAATCCTAAAGTATTTAAGCTTAATTGGGAGACTATACTTACCTTGTCTTCAACCCCATCAGAGACATGAGAAGAAATAAATATTATATGAATATGCAAAAAGTATAGAGCAAGCAACTTCCAAATCAATAGAAATGTAATTATTCATACATAAAGCTGGTAATGATTTTTAATAACATTAGGGTATGCAGAAATTTTTGAGTGACAGTAGTGAATACTTTGTTATATTTGTTATACAATCTTGAATCGAACTCTAACTTTAGTTCTAATGTGTCAAGAATAGTGACTAATAGAACTTCTCTGCTCCTGAGATGAAGGCTCCCAGTTAGGGCAAGCATCTGTGAGATGAGACAAAGAGGGAGACAGTTTAAAATACTGTTGGATTTACTTCATATGTTCAAGTCAGAATTTTATATTGCTGAGATAGAAAAGAAGAATCTTTATCATTTGATCTAATTTCCATTCACTTTTACAGAAATGAGATTACCTGTTTCATAGACATTTTCAATATTTTCTGTAGGAATTCCAAGTTCCTGAGTTAGCTTCATGTATTCTTCCTTCATGTCTTCAGTGATATTTGTTCCAGTTGCTATATTTCAAGGTAGAAAAGTCTGCAGGGATGGCCACTATAATCACACCTAAGAGTCTAAGTTCATCAAGTCTTCTCATCAGTCAGTAAATCGTGCTATTTTAAACCAACCTCCCTACCAGAACGGCAATGCTATTCAAGGAATCATTCTGAAGTCATATCATACATGGTAGTAAGTCTCCACCATAGCACATCTAAGATACTGATTTAAAATCAGGAATATTAAAATTTGCTGTTAATTATTATTAAGAGGGAACACCCAAGTGTAAGATTGCATAGGTCCTAGAATGTCAGGGCCTCACCAGCACCCAGGAGTTGGGCAGCTCCATATCCATCTGTACACCTATACTGCCAGGGGACATCTTCCCTGCATGGAGTACTGGGGTTAGAGGGAGTCCCTGTTTTTGAGATGAGACCACCATCTTTGCTCCAGGGACTGAACAGCTAGGTGCAGCCAGCTATGCAGGGAGCACACCAGTGCTTGGGACACAGCCTTCTAGGGCCCTACCTCCACACAGGATCTGGGCAGCACAACCGCAGTCATCTGTGTACCTAGTCTGCTAGGGGACATCTGCTCTGCAGGGAGTCCTGCATTTACAGTTGAGGCTACCATCTTCTTGCCTGCAACTGAGTACCTGTTACAGCCAGGAACTTAGAGAACACCCAAGTATAAGACTTGGGACTCAGATAACAAGGGCCCCACCTGCACTCAGGAACTGGATAGCCCCACAGCAATCTGTGGCAGGGAAAAGTTGGTCAGTCACCCAAGCGTACTGAGATAGGCTTCCAAGCACACAGGAAGGACAATCACTAGCCAGTGACAGCAGGACCAACTAACTCCAGAGATGACCAGATGGCAAAAGGCAAACATAGAAGCATTACTAACAAAAATCAAGGCAATATGGCACTATCCGACTATCCGAATCCAATTCTCCCACAACAGCAACTCCTATATACCCTAACACACCAGAAAAGCAAGATTTGGATTAAAAAATCACAGCTCATGATGCTGTTAGAAGTCTTCAGGAAGGACATAATTAGCACCCTTAAAGAAATACAGGAGAACACAAGTAAACAGGGAGAAGCCCTTAAAGAACTACTGGAAAACACAACAAAACAGGTGAAGGAATTAAACAAAGCCATCCAGGATCTAAAAAATGGACATAGAAACAATAAAGAAATCACAAAGGGAAACAACTCTGGGCATACAAAACCTAGGAAAGAAGTCAGAAGTCATGGATGCAAGCTTCAACAACAAAAATACAAGAGATAGAAGAGAAAATCTCAGATGCAGAAGATACCATAGAAACCATTAACACAACAGTCAAAGTAAATGCAAAATGCAAAAGCTCCTGACCCAAAGTGTCCAGGAAATCCAGAACAAAATGAGAAGACCAAATCTAAGGATTATAGGAACAGAAGAGAGTGAAGATTTCCAACTTAAAAGACAAATAAATGACTTCAACAAAATTATAGAAGAAAACTTCCCAAACCTAAAGAAGAGATGCCTACGAACATACAAGAAGCCTATAGAACTCCAAATAGATTTGACCAGAAAAGAAATCCCTCCCTTCACATAATAATTAAAACCAATTAGTACCAAATGTGCTAAACAAAGAAAGAATATTAAAAGCAGTAAGGGAAAAATGTCAAGTAGCATACAGGTAGACCTATCAGAATTATACCAGACTTCTCACCAGAGACTATGAAAGACAGAAGAGCCTGGACAGATGTCATATAGACACTAAGGGAACACAAATGCCAACCCATACTGCTATATCCAGCAAATCTCTCAATTACCATAAATGGAAAAACCAAGGTATTCCAATGACAAAAACAAATTTACACAGTATCGTTCCACAAATCCATCCCTTCAAAGAATAATGATTGGGAAACACCAACAAAAGGAGAGAAACTACACAGTAGAAAAATAAAGAAATTAATCTTCTTTTAACAAAACAGAAAGAAGATAACCACACAAACATAAAAAATACATCAAAAATAATAGGAAACACAAATCACTATTCCTTAATATCTCTTATCATCAATGGACTCCATTCCCCAATGAGAAGACATATGCTAACAGACTGGATACATATATAGTACCCAAGATTTTGTTGCATACAGGAAACAATTGTCAGTATCAAAGTAATTTCCAAGTAAATGGTACTAGGAAAAAAGCTGGAGTATTCTTGCTAATATCCAATAAAATATACTTTCAACCAAAAGTCATCAAAAGAGACACAGTGGACACTTTATACTCATCAAAGAAAAGAAAATCTACTAAGAACTCTCCATTCTGAACATCTATGCTCCAAATACAAGGGTAGCCTCATTCGTAAAAGAAACTTTACTAAAGCTTTAAGCAAACATTGCAACTCACACAATAATTGTGGGTGACTTCAACACCCAACTCTTTTCAATGGACAGATCAGGGAAACACAAACTAAACAGAGACACAGTAAAACCAACAGAAGTTTTGGAACAAATAGATTCAATAGATATCTATGGAACATTTCATCCTAAATCAAAAGAATATACCTTCTTCTCAGTACCTCATGATAACTTCTTCAAAATTGACCATATAATTGTTCACAAAGCAGACCTCAACAGATAAGAAAGTTCAAATTAATCCCATGCCGCCTATCAGATCATTATAGAGGAAGGGTAGTCTTTAGTAGCAACACAAACAACAGAATGTCCACATACAAATGGAAGCTGAACAATACTTTACTCAATGATACCTTAGTCAAGGAAGAAATAAAGAAAGAAATCAAAGACTTTTTAGAATTTAATGAAAATGAAAGCACAACATATGCAAATTTATGGGAAACAATGAAAGCAGTGCTAAGAGGAAAACTCATAGCTCTGAGTGCCTCTGAAAAGAAGCTGGAGAGAACATACACTAGCAGCTTAACAGCACACCCAAAAGCTTTAGAACAGAAAGAAGCTAATACACCCAAGAGGAGTTGAAGGCAGGAAATCATTAAATTCAGGGCTGAAAACAAACAACTAGAAACAAAAAGAACTATACAAATAATCAACAAAACCAGGAGCTGGTTCTTTGAGAAAATCAGCAAGATAGATAAACCTTTAGCCAGACTAACCAGAGGGTACAGAGAGAGTATCCAAATTAACAAAAATCACAAATGAAAAGGGAAATATAACAACAGAAACTGAGGAAATTAAAAAAAAATCAGATTCTACTATGAAAATCTATACTCAACACAATTGGGCAATCTAGAGGAAATGGACAATTTCCTAGACAGATACCAAACACCAAGCACCAAAGTTAAATCAGGATCAGATAGAATATCTAAACTTTCCCATACCCACTAAAGAAATAGAAGTGGTCATTGACAGTCTCCAAAAAAAAAAAAAAAAAAAAAAAAAAAAAAAAAAAAAAAAAAAAAAAAAACCAAAAAAAAAAACCAAAAAAAAAACATGGTTTTAGTGCAGAATTCTATCAGACCTTCAAAGAAGATCTAACACCAATACTCTTTACATAATTCACAAAATAGAAACAGATGGTACACTACCCAACCCGTTTTAGGAAGCCACAATTTCACTGATACATAAACCACACAAAGATCCAATAAAGAAAGAGAACTTCAGACAAATTTACCTTTTGAATATAGATGCAAGAATATTCAATAAAATTCTTGCCAACTGAATCAAAAACACATCAAAATTATCATTTACAGTGATCAAATAGGCTTCATCCCAGAGATGCAGGGATGGTTCAATATACTGAAATTTATCAATGTAACCCACTACATTAAAAAAATCTCATAGATACAAAACACATGGTCATTTAATTAGATGCTGAAAAAGCATTTGACACAAGTCAGCATCCTTTCATGTTAAATGTCTTGGAAAGAACAGGTATTCAAAGCCCATGTCTAACCATAGTAAAAGCAATATAGAGCAAACCAGTAGCCAACAACAAGCTAAGTGGAGAGAAACTTAAAGTAATCCCACTAAAATTAGGGAATAGACAAGGCTGCCCTCTCTCTCCATATATATCCAATATAGTACTTGAAGTTCTAGCTAGAGCAATTATACAACAAAAGAAGTTCAAAGAGATATAAATTGGAAAGGAAGAAGTCAAATAATCACCATTTGCAGATGATATGATAGTATACTTAAGAAATCCCCCCCCCAAAAAAAAACTCCACCAGAGAATTCCTACAGCTCATAAACAATTTCAGGAAAGTGGCAGAATATAAAATTAACTCAAGCAATTCAATAGCCTTCCTATACTCAAAGGACAAACAGACTCAAAAAGAAGAGGGTAATTATACCTTTCACAATGGCCACAAACAAAATAAAGTGTCTTGGTGTGACTCTAACCAAACAAGTGAAAGATATGTATGATAAGAATTTTAAGTCTCTGAAGAAAGATATCGAAGAAGACCTTAGAAGATGGAAAAAATTTCCAAGGTTGAGGATTGGCAGGATTAATATAGTAAAAATGGCCATCTTGCCAAAAGCAATATACAGATACAATGCATTCCCCATTAAAATCCCAACTCATTTCTTCATAGAGTTAGAGCAATTCTCAATAGTAAAAGAACTTCCGGTGTAATCAGTATCCCAGATGTCAAGCAGTACTACAGAGCAATAGTGTTAAAAACTGCATGGCATTGGCACTGCAGTGACAGTCCAAAAGATTAATGGAATAAAATTGAAGACTCAGAAATTAACCCACACAACTATGGTCACTTGATCACAAAGGAGCTACAAACATCCAGTGGAAAAAAAGATAACATTTTGAACAAATGGTGCTTTTTCAACTGTTAACTAGTATGCAGAAGAATGCAACTTGATCCATTCTTATCTCCTTGTACTAAGCTCAAGTCCAAGTGGATCAAAGATCTCCACATAAAACCAGACACACTGAAAGTAATAGAAAAGAAACTGTGGTATTGCCTTGAGCACATGGGCAAAGGGGAGAATATCCTGAACAGAATACCAGTAGCTTATGCTCTAAGATCAAGAATGACAAATGGGACCTCATACAATTACAAAGTTTCTGTAAGGCAAAGATCTCAGTCAGTAGGACAAAATGGCAACCAACAAATTAGGACAAGATCTTTGCCAACCCTTCATTAGACAGAGGGCTATTTCCCAATATTTACAAAGAACTCAATAAGTTAGAATCCTGAGAGCCATATAACCCTAATAAACAATGAGGTACAGTGCTACACAAAGAATTTTCACTGGAGGAATATCAAATGTCTGAGAAGCACCTAAAGAAATGTTCAACATTCTTAGTCATCACAGAAATGCAAATCAAAAAAATCCTGAGATTTTACCTCACACCAGTCAGAATATCTAAGATTAAAAACTCAGGAGACAGCAGGGGTTGGTGAGGATGAAGAGAAAGAGGAACACTCCTCTACTGCTGGTGAGATTGCAAGCTGGTACAGCCACTGTGGAAATCAGTCTGGCAGTTCCTCAGAGAACTAGGCACGGTACTACCAGAAGACTGCACTATACCACTCCTGGACATATACCCAGAGGATTCCCCAGCATATAATAAGGACACATGCTCTACTATGTTCACAGGAGCCCTATTATAATAGCCAGAAGCTGGAAAGAACCCAGATGTCCCTCAATGGAGGAATGTATACAGAAAATGTGGTATATTTACACTATGGAATGCTACTCAGCTATGAAAAACAATGTATTCATGAAATTCTTAGACAAATGGGTAGAATTGGAAAATATCATCTTAAATGAGGTAACCCAATTACAAAAGAACACATATGGAATGCAGTCACTTAAAAGTGGATATTAGCCCAGAAGCTCTGAATACCCAAGGCACAATTCACATATAAAATGATGCCCAGGAAGAAGGAAGGAGAGGACCCTGGTCCTGGAAATGCTTGATCCAGCATTGTAGGGTAATAATAGGACAGGGAAGTGGGAGGGGTTTGATTGGGGAACAGGGGCAGGGGAAAGGGCTTATGGGACTTTTGGGGTGGGGGGAACCAGGAAAGGGAAATCATTTGAAATATAAATTAAGAATATAAGAAAAGAAGAATCTCAGCATCTAAAGGGAAAAGAAAAGTTTCTATAAGTCCCCAAAACATAAGTTGCTGACTTTTCTCCAAATAGGAAAAAAAATCCATTATGAAACGACTTTTATTTTGCAAATATGCATTTTTAGATGAGAAAATTCTGAGGTCCAGCCAATTCCTATTGAACAGTCAAAAAAGCCTCTTCGAGTAAGACCTTCTATCTCTAGGCTTTGGAAGGTGATAATTGTTGATTTACATTATAACCAAAACATATGAACATTGGAGAGGTACATGATAATGACACGTACCTGTAATTTCAGTTCTGGGAAGGATGAGGCAGGAAGATCATAAGAACAACTCTAGTCTGGACTACACAACCAGACCTTATGTCAAAACAACACTGTTGTCTATGAATAAAAAAAAATGTAAAGCAACATAAATTGTCTCTGATAAATAAGGAAATGTGGTGAGGAATTTTTAATTATTTAAAAGTGTGCTTCTTGAATGTTAGAGTTGGCAACAGCACTCTTTTCTCATGAGTGTCTGTATCATGTATGAAAGAGTAAGTACACTGTATTGGAATCATATGTATTTTAAGTCTACTTATACAATGATAAAAATTTTGAGACTCTGCACTCTATCTTAATAAAGTTAAAAGGTAAAAAACAATATTATTAAAATTATTATCCTGCACAATTCAACTTGAATTTGACATAATCATTTTTATACTTGAAATATATTAGAAAACAAAAAATTCATGCACAGTGTGTCATAGTTTCATGACAGGGGACACAGTTATGTTGCAATTAACAAAATAAAAAGATGTTTTCTTCCATATGAGATTTATATACCCAGTGCTCCTGCCAGATTCTGGTAGGCATTCCTATGATCAAGAAACCTTGCTTCAAATAGGATGGTGGTATTTGAGACAAAATGGATGTCAATTAAAAATCCACTTGGAACTGGAGTAAATAAATTTGCTTTCATTAGATCATGATATAGAAATTCTTATTTATTAAGTACTTATTGATTTGAGATTTTAATATAGTTACAACATTTTGAAACTTCCTTTTCCCCAAAAATATTGAAGTGTGTAGCCATCTATACTCTCCTTCAAATTCATGGCATGTTATTCACTGATTATCATCATATGCTTATAGTTATCATATTATAATAATCACATTATATTTTATGTTATACAAATTGTATACTAATTGTATAAAATAATAATTTATGAAATATGAAATACTCATTCATAAATATAACACATTCAGTTCAAATTATGTAACTTAGATGTCTTTCATATTTGTTTTTAATTATATAATGCTTAAAACAACATTTAAAATTCTTTCATATAATCCCATCATTCTTAGGATACTACAACATATTTTTTGTAAATTAAATTATTGAGTATAGGAAACATTTTCTAGTCTTCTAAAATGAAATTAAAAAATCAAGTATATGGCCGAATTTGACCAACTTTGCAAAATATTTATTTATTTGTTGTCTTGATTTTTGTTTGTTTTCTGCCACCTAGGAAGAGTCATTCATAAGGGCTTTTCCCACCTTCAATATTGGTTAATAACAGATAACGGAGATTTTACTTACTTTGATGTAAGCCTCCCTCAATTGCTGGATAAAGGTAGATTTTAGGAAAATGACGAACTACATCATGCAAGTTCCAGGTCCCAGGGATGGAATCAGTCCCGTTTCTTTTGGAACATTTTCTTGGGAAGACATCCCCTGTCAAATGAGATAAAAAAGACTATTTATCCACTAAAGACACTCTTGTTAAAGATTGCATCCCTTACCAAAATGCAAATAATGCAGTCAATCCTGAACCAGTGATACTCACATGGCACTAAGCAATAATTCCACTCTATTTTTTCAGCCCAAACTGTGTATAGATGGCACTTCCCATTCTTCCTAAACAATGTATATTAGACAATAAAACCCTCATTTCACATTTATCATAACACCTCTATTTGTTCCCATAGAAAATTCTTCTTGCTGAAAGAATTTCTGGCCTTGGTCCTATCTTCTATGATGTTATTTTTTGGTTTGTAAATTTCTTCATTAATCATCTTTTCAGTCTATGATTTCCATTGGGAATGGACTGACTTCCTATGTGCACAAAGACTTTTGGATGGGAATGGGGCACGGCCCTAAATTGACAGGATTTCCCAAAGTCACCAAAGCAAAGCAACTGACCTCATTGATGCAATGCCAATTATCAGGATGGTTTCCAATAAGAGAGGCATTCTTCTCAGTGAGGTTATAAAAATTGCTTTTGTCATATTTGTTATCAGATTTTCATTTATTCATATTCACATTTATTGACATTATACATTTAGCAAACATAGGTTCATTAAATAATATAATTTTTACTGTGTTGGTATTTTCACTATTTTAATATAAAAAAAGATTTAAAGAAGATGGAACACTCAGGTTTAATATATTTTAAATGATGTTACTCTCAACTCTAGCAACTAAAACATACTGTATTCTTATTTCAACATATTGTTTCTTTTATCCCAATAACTTTTCTTACCTGACATAGAACGTCATGCTCATGACTCTGTACTGGTTAAAATACTTAACCTCACACATCAGCATCCTTACTTGACTGTTTTCTGCTGTTGTACGCACATATATGCCTGCTAGATATATGGTATTAAATTTCCCTGAAAACTAAAAATTCATATGAATTAATTTCATCAGTCAGGGCATATGATTTTGAGTTCCCATGCCCACATGTTGGTGCATAATCTCCTGTAACTACATTTCTGAGAGATATCATATGGACTTTGTGGATATTGCATACATATAGTCACCATGCAGAACAAACACTGACACACACAAAAAGGTTAAAATAAAATTAGTGAAAATTGGTGAGTAGAAAAGCAAGTTATAGATGTTCAAATAAAGAAATAGAAAATATTTAATATTAAGATAGAAAAAAATTGACACTGGACGATGAGCAGCAACAGAGGCAGCAGCAACAGCAGCAGCAGCTGGTCCAGAGGAAGGGCTATCAGCAGTAGAATCAAGTGGACAGGGTCCAGGCAGACCCTGCGCCCACGACCACTGGCCATCGCTGGCCAGCCAGGCTGCAAGCAGTGGCAGATTTAAGGTGCCTTTCACCACACAGAAGCCACATCAGAACTCTGCCTCCCGCCAGTCAGTTATGAGGCCTCCATATTGATTCTCGGTCTCCAGAGAAAACAGACTGAGGTACGCAAATATAACCCGAGACCAACATCGCGGGGGTCTAAGCCTGACGGGCGTTGGCCTGCACCCAGGCCCTGGGCTGATGGGGGGGGGGGGCAAATGGCCAGGAGGTTGTTTGCCCGGGCCAGTGCACTCGCCGCCGCCATTTTGCCTACAGGAAACCAGAGAGACCAAGCAGACAAAACCAAACCAGCTAACAGGCATAGTCTGAGGCGGACATAGCAGGGGTCTCAGACTGTCAGGCCCTGGACTGCCCCGAGGCCCTGGGCTACTCGGTGGGCCATCTGTGTGCCGACCCGGCCAGAAGGTTGTTTGCCCGGGCCAGCGAGCATGCCACTGCCATTTTGACTACAGGAAGCCAGAGAGACCTAGCAGGCAAAACCAAACTGGCTAACAGGCATAGACCGAGGCGGATAGCAAGGGTCTCAGACTGTCAGGCCCTGGACTGCCCACAGGCCCTGGGCTGCTCGGTGGGCCATCTGTGTGCCAACCCGACCAGGAGGTTGTTAGCCCAGCAGACTCTCCCAGCACTCTCAGGGCGTGTGTACACGCCACCATCCTAGCCACCTGACAGACCCAATTAACACTTACAGCTGAGGGGAACTTTGCTCGGACATTGGCCTGCCAGGCTTTTGCCTAGACTCAGGTCCTGAGCAGCTAGGCTAGCCTTGTGTGCACCAACCTGGTTGGGAGTTCTGCTGCCCAGCAGAGTGATCAGCACAGAAAAGGTCCCTGCAGCATACAGCCTCAGCACTCCCTGAAGGAGCAAACAGGCACCATCTGGTTCACAGACACAATCTGGGGCAAAGAACACTAGGGCTGCAAGGGCACCCAAGAGGAGAACAGCAAATCAGCAATCTGCAACAGGGGAAACCCTGCCATCCAGTGTTGCAGAAATAGCCCTAGAGCCTCTCAGGAGGCTGAAACACCAGCCAGAGACAAGACCAATTAGCTCCAGAGAACAAGATGGCAAAGGGCAAACACAGGAACGCTCCTAACAGAAATCTAGGCAATATGGCCGCGTCTGAACCAAACTCTCCAACATCAGCAAGTCCTGGTTATGCCAACACACCAGAGAAACAAGATTTGGATTTAAAATCACTGTTCATGATGCTGCTAGAAGAACACAAAAAGGACATGAAGGAATCTCTTAAAGAAATACAGGGGAACATGAATAAGCTAGAAACCTGTATAATGGAAACACAAAAATCACTTAAAGAAATGCAGGAGAATAAGGCCCAAGAAATGCAGGAGAACTTGAGTCAACAGTCAGAAGTCATGAAAGAGGAAACACAAAAATCTCTTAAAGAATTACAGGAAAACACAAACAAACAAATGATGGAACTGAGCAAAACCATCCTGGATCTAAAAACAGAAGTAGAAACAACTAAGAAATCACAAAGGGAGACAACTTTGCAGATAGGAAACCTTGAGAGGAAATCAGGGGCCATAGATGCAAATATAAACAACAGAATACAAGAGATGGAAGAAAGAATCTCAGATGCCGAAGATACCATAGAAACCATTGACTCAAATGTCAAAGAAAATGCAAAATGCAAAATGCTTGTATCACAGAACATCCAGGAAATCCAGGATACAATGAGAAGACCAAACCTAAGGATTATAGGTATACATGAGAGTGAAGATTTACAACAGAAAGGGCCAGCAAATATCTTCAACAAAAATATGGAAGAAAACTTTCCTAACTTAAAGAGAGAGATGCCTATGAATATACAAGAAGCCTACAGAACTCCAAACAGACTGGACCTGAGCAGAAATACCTCCCGTCACATAATAATCAAAACCCCAAATGCACTAAACAAAGAAAGAATATTAAAGGCAGTAAGAGAGAAAGGCCAAGTAACATATAAAGGAAGACCTATCAGAATCACACCAGACTTCTCACCAGAGACCATGAAAGCTAAAAGATCCTGGGCAGATCTCATGCAGACTCTAAGAGAACACAAATGTCAGCCAAGACTACTATACCCAGCAAAACTCTCATTCACCATAGATGGAGAAACCAAGATATTCCATTACAAAACCAAATTTACACAATATCTTTCCACAAACCCAGCTCTGCAAAGAATAATAGGAGGAAAACTCCAATACAAGGAGGGAAACTACACCCTGGAGAAAGCAAGATAGTTACCTTCCTTCATCAAACCCAAAAGAAGATAACCACTCATATATAAAAAGAACATCAAAAATGACAGGAAGTTATAATCACTATTCCCTAATATCTCTTAACATCAATGGTCTCAATTCCCCAATAAAAAGACATAGACTAACAGACTGGATAAAGAAACAGGACCCTACAGTTTGCTGTATACAGGAGACACACCTCAGTGTCAAAGATAAAAACTACCTTAGAGTAAAAGGCTGGAAGACAATCTTACAAGCCAATGGTCACAGGAAATGAGCAGGATTAGCCATTCTAATATCAGATAAAATTGACTTTCAACCAAAAGCCATCAAAAGACACACAGAAGGACACTTCTTGCTGGTCAAAGAAAAAAATCCACCAAGAAGAACTTTCAATTCTGAACATCTATGCGCCAAATGCAAGGGCACCCTCATTCGTAAAAGAAACTTTACTAAAGCTCAAAGCACACATTGCACCTAACACAATAATTGTGGGGGACTTCAACACTCCACTCTCCTCAATGGACCGATCGGGAAAACAGAAACTAAACAGGGACACAGTAAAACTGATTGAAGCTTTGGACCAATTGGATTTGACTGATATTTATAGAACATTTTACCCTAAAGCAAAAGAATATACCTTTTTCTCAGCACCTCATGGTTCCTTCTCAAAAATCACCATACATTTAATTGGTCACAAGACAGACTTCAACAAATATAAGAAGATCGAACTAATCCCATGCCTCTTATCAGATTACTAGGGAGTAAGAGTGGTTTTCAATAGCAACAAAAACCACAGAAAGCCCACATACACATGGAGGATGAACAATACTCTACTCAATGACTCCTTGGCCAAAGAAGAAATAAGGAAAGAAATCAGAGACTTTTTAGAATTTAATGAAAATGAAGGCACAACATACCCAAATCTTTGGGACACAATGAAAGCAGTGCTAAGAGGAAAACTCATAGCCCTGAGTGCCTCCAAAAAGAAAATGTAGAGAGCAAACACTAGCAGCTTAACGACACACCTGAAAGTCCTGGAACAAAAAGAAGCCAATTCACCCAGGAGTAGTAGAAGACAGGAAATCATCAAACTCAGGGCTGAAATCAATCAATTGGAAACAAAGAGAACCGTACAAAGAATCAACGAATCCAGGAGCTGGTTCTTTGAGAAAATCAACAAGATAGATACACCTTTAGCCAGACTGACCAAAGGGCACAGTGAAAGTATCCAAATTAAAAAACTTAGAACTGAAAAGGTGGATATAACAACAGAAACTGAGGAAATCCAAAAAATCATCAGATGCTACTACAAGAGCCTATACTCAACACAACTGGAGAATCTGGAGGAAATGGACAATTTCCTTGACAGATACCAAATACCAAAATTAAATCAGGACCAAATAGATCATCTAAACAGTCCCATAACGCCTAATGAAATAGAAGGAGTCATAGAAAGTCTTCCAACCAAAAAAAGCACAGGACCAGATGGTTTCAGTGCAGAATTCTATCAGACCTTCAAAGACTTAACACCAATACTCTTCAAACTATTCCACAAAATACAAACAGAAGGAACACTACCCAAATCCTTCTACGAAGCCCCAGTTACAGTGATACCAAAACCACACAAAGATCCAACAAAGAAAGAAAACTTCAGGCCAATTTCCCTTATGAACATCGATGCAAAAATACTCAATAAAATTCTTGCCAACCGAATCCAAGAACACATCAAAACTATCATCCACCATGATCAAGTAGGCTTTATCCCAGGAATGCAGGGTTGGTTCAATATACGGAAATCCATCAATGCAATCCACTACATAAACAAACTCAAAGAAAAAAACCTCATTGTCATTTCATTGGATGCTGAAAAAGCATTTGACAAAATTCAGCATCCTTTCATGCTTAAAGTCTTGGAAAGAACAGGAATTCAAGGCCCATACCTAAACATAGTAAAAGCAATATACAGCAAACCGGTAGCCAGCATAAAAGTAAATGGAGAGAAACTTGAAGCAATACCACTAAAATCAGGGACTAGACAGGGCTGCCCCCTTTCTCCTTATCTTTTCAATATTGTACTTGAGGTACTAGATCAGGTAATTTGACAACATAAGGAGGTCAAAGGGATACAAATTGGAAAGGAAGAAGTCAAACTATCATTATTTGCAGATGACATGATAGTCTACCTAAGTGACCCAAAAACTCCACTAGAGAACTTCTACAGCTGATAAACAACTTCAGCAAAGTGGCAGGTTATAAAATCAACTTAAGCAAACCAGTGGCCATCCTATACTCAAAGGATAAGCAGGCTGAGAAAGAAATTAGGGAAATGACCCCCTTCACAATAGCCACAAACAGTATAAAGTATCTTGGGGTGACTCTTACCAAACATGTGAAAGATCTGTATGACAAGAACTTCAAGACCCTGAAGAAGGAAATGGGAGAAGACCTCAAAAAATGGGAAAACCTCCCATGCTCTTGGATCAGTATAATCAATATAGTTAAAATGGCCATTTTGCCAAAAGCAATATACAGATCCCTGCAATACCCATCAAAATCCCAACTCAATTCTTCACAGAGTTAGAAAGAGCAATTATCAAATTCATCTGGAATAACAAAAAACCCAGGATAGCTAAAACCATTCTCAGCAACAAAAGAAAGTCTGGGGTAATCAGTATCCCTGACCTCAAGCAATACTACAGAGCAATAGTGTTAAAAACTGCATGGTATTGGTACAGTGACAGGCAGGAGGATCAATGGAACAGGATTTAAGATCCAGAAATGAACCCACATACATATGGCCACTTGATCCTCGACAAAGGGGCTGAAAACATCCAATGGAAAAAAGATAGCCTTTTCAACAAATGGTGCTGGTTCAACTGGAGGTCAGCATGCAGAAGAATGTGAATTGATCCATCCTTGGCTCCATGTACTAAGCTCAAATCCAAATGGATCAAGGACCTCCACATAAAGCCAGACACTCTAAAGCTAATAGAAAAGAAACTGGGGAAGACCCTTGTGGACATTGGTACAGGGAGAAAGTTTCTGAACAGAACACCAATAGCGTATGCTCGAAGATCAAACATTGACTAATGGGACCTCATAAAATTAAAAGTTTCTGTAAGGCAAAGGACACTATCAAAAGGACAAATCGGCAACCAACAAATTGGGAAAAGATCTTCACCAATCCTACATCAGATAGAGGGCTAATATCCAATATATATAAAGAACTCAAGAAGTTAGATTCCAGAAAACCAAACAACCCTATTAAAAATGGGGTACAGAGTTAAACAAAGAATTCTCACCTGAAGAACTTCGGATGGCAGAGAAGCATCTTAAAAAATGCTCAACTTCATTAGTCATTAGGGAAATGCAAATCAAAACAGTCCTGAGATTTCACTTTACATCAGTCAGAATGGCTAAGATTAAAAATTCAGGAGACAGCAGGTGTTGGAGAGGATGTGGAGAAAGAGGAACACTCCTTCACTGCTGGTGGGGTTGCAAATTGGTACAACCACTCTGGAAATCAGTCTGGCGGTTCCTTCAAAAACTGGGCACCTCACTTCTAGAAGATCCTGCTATACCACTCCTGGGCATATACCCAGAGGATTCCCCACCATGTAATAAGGATACATGTTCTACTATGTTCATAGCAGCCCTATTTATAATTGCCAGATACTGGAAAGAACCCAGGTATTCCTCAACAGAAGAGTGGATGCAAAAAAATGTGGTAAATATACACAATGGAGTACTATTCAGCCATTAGAAACAATGAATTCATGAAATTCTTAGGCAAATGGATGGAGCTAGAGAACATCATACTAAGTGAGGTAACCCAGACTCAAAAGGTGAATTATGGTATGCACTCACTAATAAGTGGATATTAACCTACAAAACTGGAATACCCAAAACATAATCCATACATCAAATGAGGTACAAGAAGAAAGGAGGAGTGGCCCCTTGTTCTGGAAAGACTCAGTGAAGCAGTATTCGGCCAAACCAGAATGGGGAAGTGGGAAGGGGTGGGTGGGAGGACAGGGGGAGAGAAGGGGGCTTATGGGACTTTCTGGCAGTCGGGGGCTAGAAAAGGGGAAATCATTTGAAATGTAAATAAAAATATATCGAATAAAAAAATAAAAAAAATAGAAAAAATTATATATAATTTTCTAATAGCATTTTTTTATGTTTCTGTTTATCCTCATCATTGTTTAACATCTTTTTGAAAACACATTTACATATATACTTTGCATGATAATTGTTTTATATAAAAATATGATTAAGTAAAAAGTGTTATAAATTTATTTCAAATTCTTGTTAGGGAGCTGCAACAACATAAAAAAGAAATTTTAGAAAAAATGTAATAATAATCCACATACTAAATGCATTCAAAGTAAATAAAAAAGAACTAATCGTATTTGGATGGCAAAAGGTTTTATTTGGCATGGCATTATGACCAATTTTCCTCTTAAAAATCACTCATATTAAAGTTGTACCCATCGTGTGACTGTGCTTCCAATTATTACATGGGCACACACACACACACACACACACACACACACACACACTCACACTCACACAGAGACAGACACAGACTCACACACACACACACACACACACACACACATGCATGCACACAGAAAGACAGAGAGAGAGAGAGAGAGAGAGAGAGAGAGAGAGAGAGAGAGAGAGAAAGAGAGAGAGAGAGAGAGAGAAGGGAAACATGGAAAATCAAACTTCAAAGAAATAATTACCTGTTTTGGAGATATTACTGGGTTACAACTAATATTAATATTATCTCATATATTGACCGTAGTATACTAACTCTTAAAGATAAATCTATTCCTGAGGTATATGATATATATTGGGTTTGCCCTGCAGATATCAAATTGATTTTATTTCCATTGTTTTGATTAAGAGTCATCAATAAATTCATGTAGAATAATGAAACAATTAATGCAAATGGATATGATGTTCAAATATGAAAATATTAATTAAGCAGTTTTTTAAAAATGTGTCATTTAGAAGATGCTAATTTTAATACCATTTACCCAGGTAAAATAATATGAGGCAATATGAGAAGCTCAAATGGGGTAATTATAACCATAAACTAAAACAATGTTTTAAGGCATGGGAAATATTCCAAGTGCAAAAAAAAAAAAAAATAGGAACCAATATAGTCATAGAATCAATCGTATTGACTGCCTGGTCAAACTGTGATAAATTCACCAGAGCCACCTTTCTTCCTGCATAACTACCTGAAAGCCCATTCCTGTACAGGTAAGTGTTCCTCAGAAGCAGAAGCCAAACAGGCTAGAACAAGTAGAAGAAACTTCACCTTCCACAATCTTCTCTTTCTTCTAGTTGATCAGATGCTGGTGAAATGATGAGCTGAAAATGCTCACATAGTCTTTTAGGATGTACAAGGTGCACTGAACCTGTTAATTCACTTTATTTAATTTTTTTTATTTTTTTTAACTTTCAGAAATGTTTGGCAGACTGGGTAGCAGTATCTGTAAGTGTCTGGCATTGTTTTGTTTTCACCCATAAGATTAGAATTCAGTGGAGTGTAATATAAATGTTCCTGAATTGTTGACATTCAGAAACAAAGTCAAGAAGAAGGAACTGGTTTGGTGACATTGTACACACAAAACAGCATAGACTTTATGAAATTGTCTAAGACCATTAATGTTAACCACCATTATTTTCAGGTTCATATGTGACCAAGATCTAAGAGCTATGTGCTCATTTCCAGTTTACTATAAATTGTTCTATACATGAGTCATATTGAGGTAATTTTTCCAGCCAAATAAAAGAGTGTATTGGTTCTACAATATATAAATTGCATATCAATAGCATAGCTTTAAGGTAAAAAATAAGTCCCACAGATGAGTTTATTTTCATTTTGCTGAGAGCACTAAAACTTTCAGATATGGAGACAATTTATTTAATCATGACAAAGAATAACTTCTCCTACTTGTAATATAAGTGACCCTCAGACACATGACTTCTACTTGTTATACTTTCATGTGTACACATTTGTTTTCTTCCAATCACCTTCCAATCATTACCTTTGAGAGCCATGCACCATCATTCTCTCATCATTCTCTATGTCTGTCTGACTTTCTGTCTGTCTCTGTCTCTGTCTCTGTCTCTCTGTCTCTGTCTCTCTGTCTCTCTCTGTCTCTCTCTCTGTCTCTCTCTCTGTCTCTCTCTGCCTCTCTGTCTCTCTGTCTCTCTCTCTCTCTCTCTCTCTCTCTCTCTCTCTCTCTCTCTCTCTCTCTCTCTCTCTCTCTCTCTCTCTCCCTATGAACAGAATGTAGAATCTTCCATGATTATAATGGACTAAATCTCTGAAACTGTAAGAAAAACCCAATTATTTACTTTCTATTATAATTGCCTTGGACTTAATGTCTCTTCACAACCATACAACAGTGACTAAGAAAGCCAATGTACATCAAAACATAAATAAGAACAATTATGAAAATCTCATCACAATAAATTGAGGAATTTTGAAATTTGTTGGTTACAATGAATTTTTTTCTTTTTATTAGATAATTTTCTTCTTTACATTTCAAATGTTATCCCCTTTCCTGCTTTCCCCTCCAAAAACATCCTATTCCATCCCCCCCCACTCACCAACCCACCTACTCACTTTTACCTATCCTGACATTCCTGTATACTGGGGACATCCAGCCTTCTCAGGTCCCAGGACCTCTCACTCCATTGATGATCAACAAGGCCATTCTCTGCTTGAGATTTTCTTGGTCTGTGAATTATATATTGGGTATTTCAAACTTCTGGCCTAATATCCATTTATCAGTGAGTGCATACTCTGTGTGTTCTTTTGTGATTGGGTTACCTCTCACTCACAGTCTTATTTTGTAGTTCTATCTACTTGCCTAAGAATTTCATGAATTCATTGTTTTAATAGCTGAGTAGTATTGCATTATGTAAATGTACCACAATTACTTTAACAATTTCTCTCTTGAGGGACATCTGATTTCCAGCTTCTTGTCATTATAAATAAGACTGCTATGAACATAGTGGAGCATATGTCTTTATTACATGTTGGAGGATCTTCTGGGTATATGCTCAAGTATAGCTGGGTCCCCCATTAGTACAAATTGAGAAAGGGTCTTTACCAACTCTACATCCAACAGAAGGCTAATATCGAGTATATACAAAGAACTCAGGAAGTTAGACTCCAGAGAAACAAATAACCCTATTAAGTCATGGGGTACAGAGCTAAACAATGAGTTCTCAACTGAGGAATACCAAATGGCTAAGAAACAACTACAGAAATGTTCAACAGCCTTAGTCATCAGGGAGATCCAAATTAAACCAACCCTGAGATTCCCTCACACCTCATATCAATCATGGCTAAAATAAACAACCAAGGCAATAGCAGGTTCTGGCAAGGATCTGGAAAAGAGTAACATTCCTCCACTGTTGGTGGGATTGCAAGTGCATACAACCACTCTGGGAATCAGTTTGGGGGTTCCTCAGAAAATTGGACTTTATAATTAACTTTTTATATTAAAATTTACATTTAAAATTTTATATATATAGTTGTAACAATCATCACATTCTCCTTTCAGATCCCAAAGATTCTCTTCTAAATATCTTCCTTGTCTCAACTTCATTGTAATTAGAATTTTGAATTTTATTTTCTTTAAAACACACAGAAATAGCAGTGTCATGATTTTGCCACCTGCAGATAGATAGTTTTTTTAGTTGTATGACATTTTGAATTCAAGGTTCATGTCTAGGGTGTGTGTGTGTGTGTGTGTGTGTGTGTGTGTGTGTGTGTGCGTGTGTGTGTGAGGAGAGGGCCCTGGTACTGGAAAGGTTTAATGCAGCATTATAGGGGATTACTAAGACAGAGAAGTAGGAGGGGGTTGATTGGAGAATGGGCAGAGGGAAGAGGGTTTATGGGACTTATGGAGAGGGGGCAACTGGGAAAGGGAAAATCATTTGGAATGGAATCAAAGAATATAGGAATATATATATATATATATATATATATATATATATATATATATATATTCCAGCTTTCAACTCCTGTACCTATAACCAAAAGATGTTCAACCATAACACAAGAACATATGCTCGACTATGTTCATAGCAGCCTTACTTGAAGTAGCTAGAAGCTGGAAACACCCCAAATGTTCCTTAACCAAAGAATGGATACATAAAATGTAGCTCATTTGACAATGTAATACTATTCAGCTATTAAAAACAAAGACATCATGAATTTTGCAGGAAAATGAAATGAAATCAAAAATAACATATTGAGTGAGGTAACCCAGACACAAAAGGATGTGCATAGTATTTACTCACTAAGTGGATATTAGCCAAAATGTACAGAATATCAATGATACAACTCACAGATCCTATGAAGCTTAACAGAAAGGACGGCCCAAGTGTGGATACTTCAATCCCACTTAGAAGGGAAACAACATAATCATGGGAGATGGAGGTAGGGATTGATTTGGTGGGAATGGAAGTGGGAAAGGGAAAAAGAATCAGATATGAGAGAGCAGGAGAGAACCCCAGAGGGCCAGAAGAATGAATGAAAATATGCAGATGCTGGAGGATTGGGGTAGGGGTAACCTCTAGATAGTACCAAAGATCTGGGATGAGAGAGGCTCCCAGGACTCAATGGGGATGGCCTTAGCTGAAAAGCTTAACAATGGGGAGATGGAAACTGAAGATACCACCTCCAGTAGATACACAGGGCCTCCAGTTGAAGGACAGGATCACCCATCCATCTTAAAAATATTTGACCCAGAACAGTTTCTTGTCTAAAGTAAATAAAGGGATAAAAGTTGCATGGAGATGACGGGAGCAATTGGAATCCATCCCATACATAGGCATTAAACTCTTACACTATTACTGATGCCATGCTGTGTTTGTAGACAGGAGGCTATCATGACTGTCCTCAGAGAGGCTCTACCAGCAGCTGACTGAGACAGGCATAGGTTCTTCCAGCCAACCATTTGACTGAGGTCAGGACCACTTTAGAAGAGTTAGGGGAAGAACTAAAGGAGGTGAAGGGATTGCAACCTCATAGGAAGAGCAACAGTACCAACTAACCCAGACCCCTCAGAGTTCCCAGAGTCTAAACCACAAACCAAGAGCATACATGGGCTGCTCCATAACCCCTGGCACATATGTAGCAGTATACTGCCTTGACTGTCCTCAGTGGGAGAGGATGTACTTAATCCTGTAGAAATTTGGGGCCTCCAGCTAAGGGGAATCCTGGCAGGGGTGAGGTGTGAGTAAGTAGGTGGATGGGAGAGCACCCTCTTTGAAACAAACAGGGATAAGGTGAAGAACTCAAGGGGGATCATGTTTGCTTTTAAGGTATATTTTATACTGATAGGAATTTAAGGTTATTTTGTCTTTATTGTATATTAATAGAAATTTAAGGTTGATTTATTTGAATTATTCTCTACCAATGGGAATTTAAGACTGTTTTGTTAAACTTATTGCATACTAATAGAAATTTAAGTTTGTTTTGTTAGACTATATATTTTACATGCTGCTTGCTTAAAATATGATGTAAAATTCTAATTATTTGGTTCTTATAATTATCTTTATTTTCTATGAATTTTTAATGACAGGGAGCAAGACAAGTTTTAAGCAAAAGGAATAATATGATGTGGAAATTTCTGGATATGTGAAGTGATGCACACTCAGGTGGTGTTTTGCTAAGACAGACTCACTTGAATTTTTCTGAGGCAAGACCCAAGGTGGAACACATGAGGATTGGAGAGAGTATAAATAGGCCTTAATAATGATTGTGACCTTACATGGCTATCTTTTCAATGACTCATTGGTCTTGGATCTTAATCTTGCTGATTTTCACTTCATTGAGAGAAGTGAAGCAGAGGACTACTCCTGGTGTCCCAGCTAGTCTTGGCTGCTGCCACTGACTTGTGCAGATTAATTGAAGGACTAGTGGTTTCTGCTAGGTCCAGCTACAGCTGCTGGCTCATGTTTGGTATCCTAAGACTATTGAAATGAACTGGAGGTATCCTGAAAAGGGAAATTGCAATTGCCCCAAAGATATCCTTCTAAATTAGTATGCATTCACTCGTGCTATATACCATCATTTATTCCATATCTTTGGATTGTGGGCTAAAAGTGTGGTTGCTATAATTGATAATATTTATTATAAGTAGGTTTTTAAAAAAATCTAAGCCTTTAGAAAGGAGCAATTCTGGATTATTGGTGAGCAGGAGGAGGGGGGTAGAATTGAGTATTTTTGGAGGGGAAACCAGGAAAAGGGATAACATTTGAAATGCAAATGATAAAAATATCTAATAAAATGTTTTCAAAAAATAATATTTGAAATGGGTAGGTGGCCCTATTCCTCAACCAGGGTCTTTTTAGTTGCTACCCCTAGTTCCTCCTTTCCCATTGCTACACACTTCCATTCAATTTCCTGATCCTCTGTTCATCTCCTCTTTCTCCTCTCACACCTGATCCTGCCCTCTTTTTCTTCTCCTCATTCACACTCCCTCCCAAGTTCATATCTCTCTCTACCTCTCATGATTATTTACTCTCCCTTCCAAAAAGAATTGAATCATCCACACTTGGGCCTTCCTTCTTAAACTTAATAGGGTCTGTGTGTTGTATTATGGGTATTCTGAGATTTTCAACTGATATACACTAATCAATGAGTACATACTATGTGTGTTCTTTTATGTCTCAGTTACCTCACTCAGGATGATATTTTTAAGTTCCATCCATTTGCGTGCAGATTTCACGAAGTCATTGTTTTTAATAGCTGAGTAGTATTCCATTGTGCAAATATACAACATTTTCTGTATCCATTCCTCTGTTGAGGGACATTTACATTGTTTCCAGCTTCTAGCTATTAAAAATTAGGCTGCTATGAACAGAGTGAAGCATGTGTCCTTACTACATTTTGGAGCATATTTTGGGTATATGCCCAGGAGTGGTATAGCTGGGTCCTCAGGTCCTATAGCCTGTGTCCAATTTTCGGAGAATAATTTCCAGAGTAGTTGTACCAGCTTGCAACCCTACCAGAAATGGAACAGTGTTCTTTCTCCACATCCTTGCCAGCATCTACTGTCATCTGAGTTTTTTGATCTTAGACCCTCTGACTGGTGAGAGGTGGTATCTCAGGGTCGTTTTGATTTACATTTCCCTTATAGCTAAGGATGTTGATAATTTCTTTAGGTACTTTTCAGCCATTCACGATTCTCTAGTTGACAATTCTTTGTTTAGCTCTGTCTCCAGAGGGTCTACCAGATACTGGCAAGTACATATGGGGATTATTGCAACCAACCATCATAATGAGCATAAGTACCACAGTGAAGGAGTTATGGGAAGGACTGAAGGAGCTGAAGGGATTTGTAACCCCATAGGAAGAACAACAATGCAATGTCAAACAACCAGACCCCGCTCTCCAGACTAAACCACCAACCAAAGAGTACACATGGAGGGACCCATGGCTCCAGCTGCATATGTAGCAGAGGATGACCTTATTTGGCATCAATGGGAGGGGAAGAATTGTCCTGTGAATGCTCAATAACCCAGCTGAATTAATGCTAGGAAGATGAGGCTGGAGTGGGTCAGTGGATGCAAAGCATCCTCTTAGAAGCAGGACAGAATGGGAATTGGGTAGGGAGTTTTCAGAGTAGAAACCTGGAATGGGGATAACATTTGAAATGGAAATAAATAAAGTAAACACCCCCCAAAAAAGAACTATGCAAAACAAAAAATTCTAAGCCTATAGGCAGATTGTTACTCAGGTTAGATTTCTAAGTGTGAATGTTTAGTAAGTTCTTGCCCCTCATTCAGTGTCTCAAATATAATAGTATTTCTTGGAGGGGAATTCATATTCTCACATCATTTTTGAACCCAAGTAAATGCAGGGCAATTTTACACC
Organism: Apodemus sylvaticus; assembly: GCF_947179515.1. Taxonomy (NCBI): domain Eukaryota; kingdom Metazoa; phylum Chordata; class Mammalia; order Rodentia; family Muridae; genus Apodemus; species Apodemus sylvaticus. The sequence goes on along the minus strand of NC_067473.1, from coordinate 86,020,451 downwards.
TGCTCTGACAATTTTAGATCAGAAGTAAGGACACAATGACCTGATATTTTTATTAACACACTGCAAGACTAAGCTTCAAAGGTTTTTAACCTTTCTTACTCAGCTAGGATATGAATTCGCAGAAAAATGTCCCAAAACTGGCTATCTGGGCTTGTCCTAGCTAACTCTGGTCCTGGTCTTTCCTCATGGCTCCTCCCTCACTGTAACCTTCATGGTAAATTTTCCAGTTCTCTCTACATGGTTTCTCCACACATTCTTCTCCTAGTGGTCCTTCTCTACTTTCCTCTGTCACTCTCTGGGACACTCTAGTTAGGATAAAAATTCCTGCACTATTCTCTTATGCCAGGCTAATTGGATCATCAGATAATTTAATAATCAATCACAGATGATGGAAAATAATTTTTATATAACATAGAGACCAGAGATAGTTGATAGTCTGCCATCTTTCAGACTGCAACCAAAAATGTGGACTTAAATATCAGCATCTGAATACACAGAGCACAAAACTATTCCCCAACATATATATACACACATATGCATATGTGTGCATATTTTTAGTTGTCAAAAGGGGTGTTAATATATCATACTATACTATATGTTTGAGATAGGGTCTTCTTACACCTGACTGAGAAATGGGCTGGCTCTGAGATATTGCCATGTTTACAAGCACAGCTTCCACCTTACTCTAGGATTGAATGCTTGGATTGAAAATAAAGAAATGACACTCAAGTCTTTTCTTTTTCTCTCATATTGAGGAACAACTGTTTTTTATTTCTTTTATTTTCTGTGTTATACTATAATTAAATCATTATTTCTTTCTCCCTCTAAATCCTCCCATATGCCCACTCTTTCTCTGTTTCAGTTAATTACTATAAAAGTTGTATTGTGTGTTTGCGAGTGTGTATTCCCACAATTTGAGAAACAAGTTGACCATGAAGTTTAACATGGCAATATTTCAATATTTGCTGTTATATATATATATATATATATATATATATATATATATATATATATATATTCAAATATATATTTGTATGTATTATTTACTTACTCCTTTGCTACCTTTTATGAAACAACTATACCATGATTTATAATAAATCCAGGTCATATTTGTACATAAGAGAATCTGCCAGCAAGATGACACTGTATGATGTATGTCCTTTCAGAGGCCCATTTGAGAGGAGCAACAAACTGCTTTAGAATTCAGGGACTGTGGCCTAACTAGTAGCACAACTACCATGGGCAAAATCAAGTCAGGCTGAGTCCTGAGTAATAAGTGTCCTGAGGACTTCATGCTGTTATGAAGCATAGCTCTGCCTATTGTACTCATAGTCCTCACATCCTTCCAAATCTAAGGGTTGTGTGAAAACTCAGATGGGATTTCCAGCCACTCACTGGGTAGTATTATTAGCACTCACAATATTAATACTCGATCTTTGCAAGCATTGCTGCTGTAACATATTAATGATTCAGTCACCACTCTTGAAAAGAATTTAGAGATGCAGAATGTCAGCAATGAACACCACCCTTAGAATTTGGAGATATAGCTTTTCAATAAAGTTAGGTTACGATGTTTTTTTCCATGGTTCTGCTATACAAAATCTTAGAAAACAATTTGAAGTTCAGAAAGGCATGCTCTTAATATTTGAGCTAGGGATCTTTTGTGGTCAGTGAACAAGAACAATGGCAGCCTTACCAGCACTACTCAATGATATGATTCTTTCAGAACTAGGCAGGTGATCAAGGTGATGGTTAATTTTTCCCCTCAAATTCATGATATGATTTAATAAAAACATTGATGATTAGTAGATATTCACCTTTGAATGATTGAATTCAAATCATCACACTTGATGATTCAAAGTAGAATGACTGACAGATTTTGATAGAAAAGCTTAGATTTGTGATATTTTAAGATTTATATAATGCTACTTTTTTAAGATTAATAATAAACAAATTGTGCTTTCTTTATTAACTACAAATTGCAGCCTGTCAGTAAAAAGAAAATGGGTGAGAAAATTACAGGGACTTCTTATACCTACTTAATCTTTAAAAAGTTGCTTATTTATGAATTTATATGGCTGCTTGGGAGTGATTTTAGTTCCCTTTTATGTTAATATGTAAATTGTTTTTTAAGTAAATGTATTTAGAAACTTACTTTTTAAAAATAATCATTCATTAGAAGAAAAACTGAATGTGATCACATTGTAATGTTTATGCTACTTTCAAGATTTTGTGGTGAAAGAAAAAATACAAATTTTCAGAGCTTTTGTGTCATTCACTGAAGGATTTGTATGTGCATGTGTGTGTGTGTGATTTTTTTTCCTATTTCACTTATTGTCACCTTCTCTCCAGCCCTTAAACAGTTCCAGTAGACTCTTGTAGGTCACAAAAAGTGCTGGCCCCACTGAATCCAGCTTTCCTCCCTCAGAGAATAGTCTGCTGAGTGATAAATTGCCAACTCTGTGCCCTCATCTCTGTTTGCCCTAACGTAACAAGGCTGGCCTGAAACAGGTCCTCTTAAGATATTTTTTGGAAATTTCCTGAAGAAAAAAAAAAACAGAAAATCAATGGAAATACCTGATATTCATAGTAATTTTAGATAACTATAGCTCTTACATATTAAAATGCACAAAATATTCCCATTCATGATAGGGTAATGAATGTGACTTAGATATCAGCTCCTGGAAAATTCCACTGCATGATCTGCATTGAATACATCATTGAAAATGCTTTTGCAATACTGAAATCAATGCAATTAATCATACATATTGCAAACAATGGTTTTCAACAACATTAGGGTGTGCAGAAATTCCTGAGTGACAATTGTGAATATTTTGTGTTTCCAATATTAAATCAACCTCAAAATTTAATTCCAGTGAATCAAGAATAGTGACTAACATGATTTTTTTTCCTCTTAAGATCAAAGCTAACATTTAGGGCACACATCTATGAGGTGAGACAAAGAGGGAGACAGTTTAAAATACTATTAAATTTCCTTCATATTTTTGTAAATATTTCATATTCCTAAGATGCAAAACATGAATCTTTATCATTTGCTTTAATTTTAAGTCAATTTTACAAGAAATAACTTACCTGTTTTATAGACATTTTCCATATTTCCAGTAGGGATTTTGGAGTCCTGAGTCAGCTTCACATATTCTTCCCAGATTTCTTCAGTGATATTTGTTCCAGTTACTGCATTTCAAGGAAGAAAGGTCAGAAGAGACAGACACTACAATCACATCTAATAATCGAAGTTCATCAAGTCTTCTCAACCGTTGATAAATGCTGCAGTATTTGTAAGTGTCTGGCTTTGTTTTATTTTGACCCATGGGATTAGAATTCAATGGAGTGTAATATAAATGTTGTGGAATCATTGACATTCAGAAACAAAGACAATAAGAGAAAGCTAGTTTGGTGATATAGTACACACAAATGAGAATAGACTTCAGAAATGTTTCAAGAATATGAATGCTTACTGGTATTATTTTCAGGTTCATATAAGGACAAAATCTAAGTCCTACCAGTTTATTCTCACCTTACTTATTAAAACATTCTGATTTTTAAATTAATTACAGGTTACTGATCACATTTTTATTCATAAAAATGTATTAATTTTATTCAAAAACACCTTTTAAAAATATTTTCTTATTTATTGTATTCATTTATATTTCAAATGTTACTCCCTTCTTGGTTTTCCCTACCCAAACCCCTATACTATCCATCCATCCCCCACTTCTATGAGGGTGCTTCCCCACCCAACACCAGAATTCCCCTTACCACCCTATCATTCCCTTACACTGCGGCATGGAACCTTGACAGGACCAAAGCCTCCCCTCCCATTGATGCAAGATAAGGCCATTCTCTTCTACATATGAAGCTTGAGTCATGGGTCCATCCATCTGTATTTTGTTTGGTAGTTTAATCCCTGATCCTCTGGTGTGTATAATAAATTTTGTATATAGGTCATATTGAGATTATTTTCCCAGTCAAGTAAAATAAATTCTTGAGTCTGCAGTATATAACTTACATATCAATAGCACAGCTTCAAAGTAAAATAAACTCCTGTATGCTGGTTGGGAAGGTGGTACTAGCAGTTGCATCAGACTCAGGACTTTATTTGACTTCTTGTGAGAGTGGACACTCATCTTAGAGGGCACCAGTTGGCATGCAACATGTTTACCCCAGGTATTGTCACTCACCTGGGACATTTCAGACTCTAGGCCTGCTGAATTTGAAATTTCAGGATATCACAGGTAATTAAAACTCACGTAGTTTTTTTGCTAAGAAAGATTCACATGATCTTAGAGATTCTGACAGGTGTGAGGTAGAATCTGATTTTTGATTTGCATTTCTCTGATAACAAAGGATGTTTAACATTTCCTTAGGTGTTTCTCAGCCATTCTGTATTTCTCAGTTGAGAATTCTTTTTTAGATCTGTACCCCATTTTTAAATAGGGCTATCTGGTTCTTTGGTGTCTAACTTCTTGAAATTTTTGTACATATTGAATATTAGCCCTCTATTGGGTGCTAGATTAGTAAGGATCTTTTTCAAATCACTTGTTTGACTTTTTGTCTAATTGACAGTGTCCTATGCCTTACAGAAACTTTGCAAGTTCATGAAGTCCTATTTGTCAATTCTTGATCTTAGAGCATGAGCCTTTGATGTTCTATTCAGGAAATTCTCCCCTGTGTTTAAGGCTCTTTCCCAGTTTCTCCTCTTTTAGTTTCAGTGTATCTGGTTTTATGTAGAGGTCCTTGATTCACTTGGACTTGAGCTATGTACAGGAGATAAGATTGGATCAAGGGCCATCTGTAAAAAACTCAGGTGAGAGCAGATGCTGGAGAAGATGTTCAGAAAAAGGAATACTCCTCCATTGTTGGCGGGGTTGCAAACTAGTTCAGCAACTCTAGAAACTAGTCTGGCAGTTCCTCAGAAAATTTGACATAGTATTATCTGAGGATCCAGCTATGCCACTCCTGGGCATATACACAAAAGATGCTCCAACATATAACAAGGACACTCACTCCCTATGTTCATAGCAGCTTTATTTATAATTTCCATAAGCTGGAAAGAACCAAGATATGTTTCCACAGAGGAATGGATACAGAAAATGTAGTACATTTGCACAATGGAGTACTACTCAGCTATTAAAAACAATGAATTCATGAAATTCCTAAGCATATCTAGATATCTAGAAAATATCATCCTGAGTGAGATAACCCAATCACAAAAGGACACACATGGTATGCATTCAGAGATAAGTGGACATTATCCCAAAACCTCCAAATAGCCAAGATACAATTCGCAGAACAAATGAAGCTCAAGAAGAAGGGACACCAAGTGTGTGGTATTGTCCTTCTTAGAAGGAATAGCAAAATACTCGAAGGAACAAATATGGAGAGAAAGACTGGAAGAGACACTGAAGGACAGATACTGTCCACCTTGGGATCAATCTCATATACATTCACCAATTGCAGACATGTTTGTGGATGCCAAGAAGTGCTTGCTGTCAGGAGCCTGATATAGCTGTCTCCTAAGAGGTTCTGCTAGTACCTGACAAATACAGAAGTGCATGCTCATAGCCAACCATTAGATTGAGCATGTGGTCTCCAATGGAGAAGTTAGAGAAAGGACTGAAGGAGCTGAAGGGGTTTGCAACCCCATAGGAAGAACAACAATATCAACCAACAAGACACCCCAGAGTTCCAAGGGCCTAAACCACCAACCAAAGCCAAAGTGTACTTATGTATCTACAAATGGAGCCAGATGCATATGAATCAGAGAATAGCCTTATCTGGCATCAATGGAAGAAGAGGCCCTTTGTCCTGTGAAGGCTTGATGCCCCAGTGTAGAGTAATGCTAGGGCAGTGAGGTAGGAGTGGGTGAGTGGGTGGGGAAACACCCTCATAGAAGCAGGGACAAAGGATAGGGGATTAGAGGTGGGGTTCTTGAAAGGGGATAATATATGAAATATAAATAAAGAAAACATCCAATTAAAAATAAATAAATCATAGACTGAATAAACTACAACCCCCTCAAAAGATTCAGATGACATTGTGTTAAGATTGACTCACAAGGTGTCTTGCTGGGATAAGGCTTATGGAGGGACCTGTGCTTTTGAAGTAGCAATAAATAGGACTCTAAAAACAGGGAATTCTCAACAGAAGAATCTTGAATTACCCAGAAGCACTTACAGCAATGTTTAAATTCTTAGTCATCAAAGAAATGCAAATCCTCAGAAAATTTGAAATAGTTCTACATGAAGACCGAGCTATACAAGTCCTGAGAACATAAGGAAAACAAGGTCAGCAATACCACAAGGACTCATGTTCCACTATGTTCATACTAGCCTTGTGTGTAATAGAGAGAAGCTAGAAACAACCCAGATATCCTTCAAGGAATGAATAAATACAGAAATTGCAGTTCATTTTCACAATGCAATACTATTCATTATGGAAAACAAGAACAACTTGGATTTTACAGGCAAAAGAATAGAATTAAAAAATTATTATCATGACCTGAGTAACCCTGTCTCAAAAGGACAGGCATAGTTTATACTCACAGAATACCTATGTTACAACTCAAAGTCCCTATGAAACATAACAGGAAGGAAAAAGCAAGTGTGAATATCTCAATCCCACTTGGAAGAAGAATTAAATATTTATGAGAGGCAGAGGTAGTGAGAGACTGGGTGAGAAAATGGAGAGGGAGGAGAAAAAGGGGGCAGAAACAGGTATAGAGAGCAGGAGAAAATCCCAGAGGGCCAGGAGGATAAATGAACATATGTAGCTGCTGGGGGGTGGGGTTAGGTGGAACCTCAAGATAGTACCAGAGACCAGGGATGTGAGAGGCTCCCAGGACACCATGGGGAAAACTTTAGCTTAAAAGCTCAACAGTAGGGAGATGGAACCTGAAGTGACCACCTTCAGTAGATACAGACGGTCCTCAGTGGAGTGCTGAGTTCGCCAAACAATTTTCATTTTTTTTTTGAGCCAAAATTGTTCCTGTCTATAGGACAGGCAGGGATAAAAATGGAACAAAGACTGAAGGAAAGGTCATCCAGTGACATACACAACTTGGAATCCATCCCATGCATAGTTACAAAACTTTGACACTCTATCTGATGTAGGGTTGGTGAAGATCTTTTCCCAATTTGTTGGTTGCCGATTTGTCCTTTTGATGGTGTCCTTTGCCTTACAGAAACTTTGTAATTTTAAGAGGTCCCATTTGTCAATTTTTGATCTTAGAGCATACGCAATTGGTGTTCTGTTCAGAAACTTTCCCCCTGTACCGATGTCCTCAAGGTTCTTCCCCAGTTTCTTTTCTATTAGCTTCAGAGTGTCTGGCTTTATGTGAAGGTCCTTGATTCATTTGGAGTTGAGCTTAGTACAAGGAGACAAGGATGGATCAATTCCCATTCTTCTGCATGCTGACCTCCAGTTGAACCAGCACCATTTGTTGAAAAGGCTATCTTTTTTCCATTGGATGTTTTCAGCCCCTTTGTCGAAGATCAAGTGGCCATAGGTGTGTGGGTTCATTTCCGGATCTTCAATCTTGTTCCATTGATCCGCCTGCCTGTCACTGTACCAATACCATGCAGTTTTTAACACTATTGCTCTGTAGTATTGCTTGAGGTCAGGGATACTGATACAAGAACTCAAGAAGTTAGACTCCAGAAAATCAAATAACCTTATTAAAAAATGGAGTACAGAGTTAAACAAAGAATTTTCACCTGAAGAACTTCAGATGGCAGAGAAGCATCTTAAAAAATATTCCACGTCATTAGTCATTAGGGAAATGCAAATCAAAACAACCCTCAGATTTCACCTTACACCAGTCAGAATGGCTAAGATTAAAAATTCAGAAGACAGCAGATGTTGAGGATGGGGAGAAAGAGGAACACTCCTCCACTGATGGTGGGGTTGCAAATTGGTACAACCAATCTGGAAATCAGTCTGGTGGTTCCTCCGAAAACTGGGCATGTCACTTCTGAAAGATCCTGCTATACCACTCCTGGGCATATACCCAGAAGATTACCCAGCATGTAATAAGGATACATGTTCCAATATGTTCATAGCAACCCTATTTATAATTTCCAGAAGCTGGAAAGAACCCAGGTATCCCTCAACAGAAGATGCGAAAAATGTGGCATATATACACAATGGAGTACTATTCAGCCATTAGAAACAATGAATTCATGAAATTCTTAGGTAAATGGATGGAGCTGGAGAACATCATACTAAGTGAGCTAACCCAGATTCAAAAGATGAATCATGGTATGCACTCACTAATAAGTGGATATTAACCTAGAAAACTGGAATAACCAAAACATAATCCACACATCAAATGAGGTACAAGAAGAATGGAGGAGTGGCCCCTTTTTCTGGAAAAACTCAATGAAGCAGTATAGGGCAATACCAAAACAGGGAAGTGTGAAGGGTTGGGTGGGAAAACAGGGGGAGGGAAGGGGGCTGATGGGAATTTCGGGGAGTGGGGGTCTAGAAAAGGGGAAATCATTTGAAATGTAAATAAAAAATATATCGAATAAAAAAAAAACCAAAAAAAAAAACTCCCAAACTTTGACACTATTACTGATGTCATGTGGTGCTTGCAGACAAGAGACTAGCATGATTATCCTCTGAGAGACTCTACTTGCAATTGACTGAGACAGGTGCAGATAATTATAACCAACCATTTGACTGAGATCAGGACCTTTGTGGAAGAGTTAGAGGAAGAACTAGAGGAGGTGCAGGGAATTGCAAACCAATAGGAAGAACAGCAGTATCGATTAACCTAGATACCTCAGAGCTACCAGAGACTGAACTGCCAACCAAATACCAGACATGGGCTTGTCTGTCTGCCCTCCCCCCCCCCCACATATATATCATGATGGAGTGCCTTGTTTTTTCTGGTGTGAGAGGACTTGCTTAATTCTATGGAAACTTGAGGCCACAGGAAAGGAAGATGATACCAGAGAAGAGGTGGGTGTGAGTGGTTAGATGAGGGAGCACCTCAGAATCAAAGCAGGAATGAGGTGAAGAACTCGGGGGAAACAATGTTTTGTTTTTAATGTATATATAAATAGAAATTTAAGGAGTTCTTTTACTTATTTTATACTGATAGGAGTTTAATCTTTAGAGTTGATTGTATTTAATAGAAATTTAAAGGTTATATTGTTTGGATTATAGTTTATTGATTGGAATAAGTTTGTTTTAATAAACTTATTGTATACTAATAGAAATTTAAGGTTATTTTGTTAGACTAATTCATTAGAACAATATGGCCATAAGCTGTTTGTTCAAAATATGATATAATGTTCTAACTTTTTGGTTCATATTTTTTTTATTGTATGTAAGTTGTTAGGAAAAAGACAATTTTTAAACAAAAGGGAGGATATGAAGTAGAAATTTCTGTATAATTTAGGTGATGCACACTCAGGAGGTACTTTCTTTCTTTCCTTTCCTTTTTTTTAAATCGGAAGACAATTTTTTAAATTTTTTATTCTTTGTCTACATTCCAAATGACCTCGCCCCTCCCATTTACCCCCCTCCCCAAAAGCTCCACAAGCCCTCTTCCTGCTCCCCCAATCAAATCCCTCCTACCTCTCCTCTCTCTCTCTCTCTCTCTCTCTCTCTCTCTCTCTCTCTCTCTCTCTCTCTCTCTCTCTCTCTCATAGTAATCCCCTACAGTTCTGCATCAAGCCTTTCCAGGCCAGGGCCCTCACCTTCTTTCTTCTTGGGAATCATTTGCCATGTTAATTGTGTCTTGAGTATTCAGATCTTCTATGCTAATATCTACTTAGAACAAATGTAAATAAATTATATCAAATAAAAAAAAAATAAAACTAACACAAATGTCACACATTAAAAAAAAAAAAAAAAAAAAAAAAAAAAAAAAAAGAAGTGACTGCATTCCATGTGTGTTCTTTTGTGATTGGGTTACCCCACTTAGGATGACATTTTCCAGTTCCAACCATTTGCCTAAGAATTTCATTTTGTTGCTATATTTTTCCAACCCATTTACCCAGTAAAAGAAATTTCAACTCAATCAGTAACAATACAAGCTATAAGCCTAGGTTTGACAGGGATGAATTTAGATTAAAAAGTCACCTCACATACTGGTATTGCAGTACTTATTATCTTGATTTACTATGTCATCTCAAAAGACAGGGCCCTAGATAAAAAAATTCTCTCCTCAGAAAAGAGTGTATAAGTAACACTAGGACTAAAGGTTAAGATTTCATAGGTCAAAATAAGGCAGATGCTGCGATATTAGAATTACAACATAAAGAGAAACTAAGATCATGGAAGCCAGGCTTAGAACAGAAGATATAAGAAATTATAGAGCAACATGAACAGAAAGAGAAATTTAAGATTGGCAAGGTGGCCTAGAGGAAAGACTAGAATTTAAGACCCAGGAAATTATAGAAAAGAATAAGAGACAGAAAGAGCAAAATGAAGGTGGAAGACAGAAGTTAGAAAAGATTCTATAACAAAGGATTCAGCAGCTCACAGATCAGACTGAGCAGAGGGACAAAATAATGAGGATTGGAAGCTAGACTTGAAGAATAACCTTTTAAAATTAATCAATCAAAACAAAATGAGCAACTGACTATCAGACTTGCAATATAAGGAAAAGATCAAAATGTGGAGGCAGAACCTTGAACAGAAAATACAGGAACTCAAGGAACAGGAAGAGTGACAAAAGTATATGAAATGTGGACATAGATCTTAAGGGAGGAAATTAAAATTTCAATTAAGGAAAATACTTAGGTAGAGATAGAAGATAAAAATTAGAGAAAGCCAACCAAAGGTTATTAGAAAACAAATTTCAGTATATCTGATCAATATTCAACAAAGACTTCCAGATGATGATCATACACAGGGTTATCAGGAATTCAAATGGCAAATTTTGGATGTGTTAGATCTGAGAAAATTTAAGGATAGTGTGACTAATTTTGGAATGCATTTGCCATTTGTAAAGCAAATACTGATTTCCTGTGCTATTAAAAATAGAATACTCCCCCAAGACTGGAAGGATATGGCAAGAGCAATACTAGAACCTGTTGCTAATTTACAATGGGTTGCATGGTGGAGAGAAAAAGCACAGGAGATTACACAACAAAACTGTGCCAGGGCTAGAGAGATTTCCACAGGCCAACTGCTTGTTGAGGGTTGCTTTTCTGAGGTAGATGAGTGGGCTATATATGATGAAGAAACTCTAGTCTTGTGTTGATTTTCTGCTTTAAGGGCCTGAGACAAAGTTGCAGAATCAGGGAAAAGACTTGAACAATTTACTCAAGTCATGCAAGATCCAGAAGTGACCTTTCCTGACTTTTTGCAAAGACTAACCTCAGCTGTGAAAAGGAGTATATCAGATTCCACAGCAAGGAACGCAATAATTGAGTCTTTAGCTTTTGAGAATTCAAGTAATGAATGCATGGAAGTAATCAGACCATTGCGGGCAAGGTCAGCATCAATAGATGAGTGGATTAGATATACAACTGATGTTGTATAACACTCACTTGATATCAGTGTAATACGAGAAGCTGCCACTTGACACCTAGAAATGACACAAGATTTCAAATGTTTTAATTGTGGTGAGTGGGGTCATCTCAGAAATGACTGTAGAAAAAAAACAAAGTAATAGCAAAAGGGGAGCTATGCCTTTTAGAATATGTCAAAGGTGTGGCAAAGCCTGAAATTATAGCAACAACAGACAAATGGGGTAACATCTTGCCAAAAAGCTCCCAGGGGGCCCTCTTGAAGACTCGAGTACCAGGCAGGGAGAGTTCTCTTCCTCAGGACAATTAGGTATTACTGCTTCAAAAACAGATGTTCTGAGACCAGATAAGGCTGAGGCAAGTTCTATAGAAAATTCAGAAAGCCTCAAAGGAACTTAAAAATGACTATTTTGGCAAAATTCTATAGAGGATCACAGACCAAAACTAAGAATATTGATAATGAATATTGAGATTGAAGAAATGGTTGACACTGGTGCAGTTGTCACCATTAATTATCTCTGCAAAATCTTGGACTGTAAGTTGGCCACTTCAAGAAGTAGACATTTAATTTCAAGGAGTTGGAACCTTATACCAAATAATGCAAAGCACCAGATGGCCTAAATGTATAATGTCCAAGAAGGTCATGTAGAAAAATTGAAGCCATTCGTGAATGATATAGCAATTAACTTATGGGGAAGAGATCTATCATAGCAGTGGAAAACCCAAATTAATACCCCCTCAGTATCAGTACCTAGCCATGAAACTCGTCATGATCCTAACAAAAATCTTAAATTAGTTAGGAAATGTTATCAAAGGCAGTTACAGACTGTCCATGCTGTCCATAAACAAGATAGAGCAGAGATTGATAATTTAGCTCTACCCCAAGGAGCCACTGCTGCCAAAACACCAGCAGCCTTACCACTAAGGTGGTTGACTGACCAACCTAGTTGGATTGATGAATGGTCTATGACAAAAGAAAAACTACAGGCATTATAACAGCTAGTCCAAGAGCAGCTAGAGACTAAGCATATATAGGAGTCTACTGGCCCTTATAATTCTCCAGTATTTGTTATTAAAAAAAAAATCTGGCAAAAGGAGGATGTTTACAGATTCAGAGAGATTAATAAGATTATTCAGTCAATGGGTTCCTTGCAACCTGGGATCCCATTGCCTTCCTTGTGGCCTAAGGAATTGCCTAGCATAGTGATTGATCTGAAAGATTATTTTTTCACCATTACTCTACATGAAAGTGATAAGGAAAGGTTTGCTTTCTCAGTACCTAACTTCAATAAAGGTCACCCAATAAAAAGATATCGAATATCACCCAATAAAAAGGAATGTTAAATAGCCCTACCTTGTGTCAATATTTTGTACAACAGCCACTGGAAATAATTTGCAAACAATTGCCCCATTCCATTATTTATCATTATACGGGTGACATCCTATTGAATGATCCAGATATAAATATTATGGAAAGAATGTTTAATGAAATAAACAAAGCAAAGCAAAACAAAACAAAACAAAAAATACTTGCCTTCCTGGGGATTTCAAATCACCCCTGAAAATATAATAGGAGGAGAGTCTATTATCTAGGATATAAAATAAGCATGCAAAGGGTTAGGCCACAAAATGTGCAAATCAGAAGAAGTCAATTAAGGACTCTTAATGATTTTCAGAAGCTACTGGGAGATATCATCTGGCCAAGGCCTGCATTTGGCTTGGCCACTCAAGAGCTAAGCAAATTATTTCAAACCTTACAAGGTGGTAAGGATTTAAATAGTCCAAGAAAACTATCAGCTGAGGCTGAGAAGGAGTTTACTTTGGTAGAAAGGAAATTATAGGATACACATCTACATAGTATTGATCCAAAGATGGATTGCATCCTACTTATCTTACCTTCTACTCATTCCTTTACAGGAATTCTTGTGCAGAGGGAAGATTATATCGTAGAATGGATATTTTTCGCACATAAACATGATAAGAAATTAAAAACCTACATTGAAAAAGTCTCTGAATTTATACTTAAAGGAAAAATGAGACTTCAACAATTAGTCAGAATGGATCCAGCTGAAATTGTGGTACCTTTTACTAATGCAGAAATTGCCTCACTATGGGCACAAGATAAACATTGGCAAAGAGCATGCAGTAACTTCTTGGGAGAGATTAACAACTGAAACCCTAAAAGGAAGAGGCTTCAACTCATACAAAGGACTTATTTGATCTCCCTTTTATAATAAAGAAAACTCCAATGTTTGGAGCCCCAACATTTTATGCTGATGCCAGTAAATGAAGAAAGACAGGATATAAATCAGAAGATGTAAGTAAGGTGGCTGAGAGTCCCTATAAGTCATTTCAAAAATCTTAATTATATGCAATAATCATGGTGTTTTCAGATTTTCAATAGTCTCTTAATATAGTAACTGATTCTCAACATGCAGAAGAGTTTGTTTTACACATAGAGACTGCTGAACTTCTGCAGGATGATTCCGAATTAACTTCATTATTTATTCAACTACAACAAATAATCAGAAATTGGAGTTATCCACTATATATAAAACACATAAGATCCCATAAAGGGCTGCCAGGCCCTCTGGCACAAGGTAATAATGAAATTGACCAACTACTGATTGGAAGTGTACTAGAGGCTTCAGAATTCCATAAAAACACCATGTTAATAGCAATGGTTTAAAGAAAACAATTCTTTATCACTTGGCAAGAAGCCAAGGAAATTGTGAAGCAATGCCCCACTTGTTCATTATATAACCAGTTCCATTGCCTATAGGAACTAACTCTAAGGGTACCCATAGAAATGACATTTGGCAAATGGATGTCTTCTATTTTACAGAGTTTGGCAAATTAAAATATGTGCACCATACTGTATATACATATTCAGGATTTCAATTGGCAATTGCATTACCATTAGAAAAGGCTGATTCTGCAATAACACATTTGTTAGAAATTATGGCCATTATGGGAATAGCAACACAAATTAAAATGGACAATGGGCTGGCATATACCTCTAATAAGATGAAGCAGTTTTTTGACTATTACAATAAAAAATATGTTAATGGCATACCACATAATCCTATAAGACAAGCAATTGTGGAGAGATCCAATCAAACTTAAGGAAATGTTTAATAGGCAAAAAGGATCAACAAGAACCCCCAAGGATAAAGTATATAGTGCTTTATTAACCTTAAATTTTTTAAATGCTAATGAACAAAACACCACAGCTGCTGAAAGACATTGGATTGTGGAAAGAACTATTGAGCTAAACCAGCCTGTTTACATTAAGGATATTCTAACATCAGAATGAAGAATGGGAAATGTGTTACACTGGGGGAGACCTATGCCTATGTTTCCACAGGAAAAGAAAAGCTGTGGATTCCTTCCAAGTTGATGAAAATCAGACATGACAAAGGGAGACATCCTGAAGACCTTGGAGATAAAAAAGAAAAGGGAGACTAACACAATCAACAAAATAGGTTATGTATATATGGTAATGTTTATGTCTTTATATGGAGACAGCTCTGGAGCTGGCTGAGACTAAAATGGCTATATATAGCCAATAACACTTATTGGGTACATATTTCTAATGACTTGTTATTTTATACCATCCTTTATGATGACATATATGCAAAGATGCATTGTAGTTTGTCTAAGTGATCAAGCTAAAGTAAGGAAAGGCAGTCGTCTATCTTTATTGATTTTCATTGACCAGTCTTTGCACCCTGGATGCTCCTTAAGTTTTGCATACTAACAGGATGAACGAAGAGAAAGACAGCCCTGAAAAGATTCATATTCTATGATGTTGAGATTCTGTGACCTTCCATTCCAGCGTCACATGTGACTCTAATTCAACTACACCAAGGCTGATTCTTATAAGTACTTGCCTTGAGAACTTTACTTGCCTATCCAGCCTTTCAGAATGTCATGGTCAAGATGTCAGCTGAGCAATGAACTTTCTCTGCACATAGTGACTGGAAGGCAAATAATGCCAGCTAGCTCTCCTTTGACAAGCCAACTTTCCTAGTTCCCTTTTGGCCCAGAGATGGGAATTCTGTGCCCCATTTCAGCTGGAAGCAGAAGACAATGATTGTCCCATTTCCTTATATTGGGGCGGATGGTTCTTGTTATTTTAGGAATTATTGATATGTTGTCATTTTAGGGATACTTTACAAATATAGCTTTGGACTGGGAGAGAGCTGAAGAACTTAAACTCATGACTTTCAACCTTTCCTTTCCTCTTCTCTATATTTCCCTTTTAGGTAAAGGGAAAGGAGGTGGAAAAGAAAAATGGGGATATAGAAATATCATAAAAATTATAGAAATAGAAAAATAGGGATAGGTTAGCAAATGCACTTTTAATCAAAATATTACATAACCAGATCTTACATTGGTAGAAGTCCTTATAATTGATACAAAGTTGAAGTTATAATCTCTTATATTGGTTCAGAGTTTATTTGATGCAAAGTTAAGGTTTTCATTTGTATAAATTTATTATTGATATAAAACTGGGTTTAGTATTATTCCCATTTAGGCATTGTTCCTATATAACACATGTAAGAATACAAAGTTTAGATCCAGTCCTTCTATAACTGCTATTATATACTGTATTAAGATGATTAAGTAATACAAGCTAAGGACAAGATAGCAAACTCCTGGTGGTGAGTTGATTAAAAGGGTGTTCCTGAATTATTTCAATTAGAAATGGCTGAGAGTAGTCAAGGCTTAACAGTTCAGAGATGCTTTAGGTAGATAGACGGTCTTCAAAGGAGTCAGAAGTCCACAGAATATGATATTGACAAATTTATTGACATTTCTTTATTGAAGATCATTTGACTGGAGACCTGTCAGCTCCTGACAGCACCCCTTTCTTGATTTCAAAGAAGAAATTAAGCATTATTGGAGTTGCTTTAGTTGTGGCAAGACAGTCACCAGGCAAGTAGTGCCTCATTTCATCTACAGACAAATACTGTTCAAAATAAGAACACACTATGTGGAATAGTCAACTGATAATCCCTGCAAAAATTAATTAGCCCTTCAAAATTCTGAATTACCATGGTCTTTCATGTGATTCTGGGACAGAAGGATGAAGATGGATGCTCCAACAATTTGACATATAGGGCATGTCCAGGTGATCAGCGGTCTCTATAAATTGGTTAAGTTTTAGAAGCTATATGTTGTGCTTCTCATACTTTGTGGTAATATTAGACATTCTTTGATTTCTAATGGGGTTGAAGACTTTTAATTTCATAGCCAGTCCAAGCTATTTAGTATTTAGAAAGATGACCAAATTTGAGAGGATGGTTTTCAGATGGGTTACAATCTAAAACCAGGATTTGGGTCACATGTAGACTTATAAGTCTTTTAAGTTCAGATGGATGACAGAGATACTATTTAATTGATAAAAATTGATAGACTGGGTGTTAGGTCTATCCTGTATGTTATAAATTACAAAATGGAAATAATTATGGTGAATTGATGCCCAAGATAAAAGTCTTTTAATTGGACAGAAAGGGGGAAGTGTTGTGAATAGCCTGGGCTTGTATTTTGATGCTACTTCCATTTCTTGGAGGGACCACTGAAAGAGAAGCTCCTGGACTGAAGAAATTGCAAGTTTTATGGGATAGTACAGATGGGAATAGAGTAGTATAATGGGAGTTCTGCCCAATCTAGGATTATAGCATGTACTGTTACTGATTGAGTTGAGATTTCTTTTACTGGGTAATTGGTTTGGAAAAATATAGCAACACTTTCCATGTGATTTCTTGAAAGATTCTTCTAGTGATCCTTCTCTAATCTGTTCTGTCAACCTTTGGGATCCCTTGACTAGGAAGATAATTCCTGCACGATTCTCTTCTGCCCAGCTAATTGGCTCATCAGATCTTTTTATTAACCAATGAGAGGTGATAGAAAACCATTTTTATATAATATAGAGACAAGAGATAGTTGACAGTGTTATCATGAAGATTACAATCAGATATCTGGACATAGCTCTGAATAATCAGGGGACAAAACCATCCCCCCAACAGATATCTATGTATATGTGTATATTTTTAAGAGACTAAAAGAGTGTTACATTTGTTATTCTATGCCATATGTTTGAGACAGGGTCTCCTTATCTCTGACTGACAAGGAACTCTGAGATGTCATGGTTACAAGCACAGTCTCCACTGTACTATATCCAGTGCTAGGATTGATGTTACTCAAATGATATATCAAGTGCTTTGACTTTTTGTTGTTATTCTTTTTTCTTTCTTTCTTTTTATTTGAGGAACAGCTTTTTAAAAATTTCCTTTGTTTTCTGTGTTTAGTATAAATATATCACTCTTATTTTATCCCTCTAAATCACTAAAATATCTCCTCTTGCTGTTTTTCAATTAATTGCTGTCATAGGCCTGTATATTTGTGTATATCTGTGCAAGTGTGTTAGTGTGTGTGTATACATATGTATACGTGTGTATACATACATATATTCTCAATAAACGTTCTATGACTGATTCAGAACTCATGGCTGTGTTCTGCCCAGTAGTACTACTATGATGGGCATGCCCCAGAGAGGCAGACCCTTGAGACCTAAGTGTCCTGAGGACTTCAAGCTGTTATGGAGCATAGCTTCACTTGTTGTACTCTCAATATTCACATCCTTAAGTGTTGTGTGAAAACTCACAGGGGCTTCCACCCCTCACTGAGCTGTATTATTAGCACTAACAATAATAACGATTGATATTTTTCAGCATCCCTGATGGAATAGCTAATGATTCAATTACCACCCTCAAAAAAAAATTAGAGATGTAGGTTGTTAGCAGTGACCACCAGTTTTAGAAAGAATTTGGATATGTAGCTTGTTAGTAAAGCTAGGTTAAGATGTTTTTGTCCATAGTTCGACTGGACAAAATCTTAGGAAATAATTGGGAGCTCAGAAATTTACACTCTTCATAGCTGAGCTAGAGAATTTTTGTGATCAGGGAAGAAGAACAATAGGAGGCCCACTAGCACTATCTGACTTGACTCTCTTGCTAGAACTGGGCTCATGATCAAGGTGAAGATTAATTTCTTGTACCCATTATTGCCCTCTGCTTCCATTTATGAATGAATGAAAACTTTGGTAGTCAGTAGATGTGCATCCTGAGCTTTTAAACTAGAAATGACTGATAGATTTTATGCAAATATTTAAATTTGGGACTCTTTTCATATTCATATTCATTGTAATCATAAGACTACATTTTAAGATAAATAAAATAACTGATCCTTTTATTGTTACCATTCATTGCAGCTTGCCAGTAGAAAGGAAATGGTTGAGAAATAATGAGTCTTTCTTATAATTTTAATTTATAAGAAGGTACTTAGCTATGAACGTATGTGGATTCCTGGAAATGATTTTGTCTTCACATGTAATATGCAGAAAGAAGCTAATTCACCCAGAAGGAGTAGAAGACATGAAATCATCAAACACTGGGCTTAAATTAATCAAATAGAAACAAAGAAAGCCATAAAAAGAATCATCAAAACCAGGAGATGGTTCTTTGAGAAAATCAACAAAAGAGATAAACCCTTAGCAAGACCAATCAAAGGGCACAGAGACAGTATCCAAATTAACAAAATTAGAAATCAAAAGGGAGATATAACAACAGAAACTGAGGAAATTCAAAAAATCATCAGATCCTATTGCAAAAGTATATACTCAACACAAATGAAGAATCTGGAGGAAATGGAAAATTTCCTAGACAGATACAAAAATACCAAAATTAAATCAGGATCAAATCGATCATCTAAACAGTCCCATAACCCCTAAAGAAATAGAAGTGGTCATTGAAAGTCTTCCAACCAAAAAAAGCACAGGACCAAATGGTTTTAGTACAGAATTCTATCAGACCTTCAATGACATATTACTAATACTCTTTAAACTATTCCACAAAGTTGAAAAAGAAGGAACACTACCCAACTCGTTCTCTGAAGCCACCATTACACTGATAACAAAACCACCCAAAGATCCAACAAAGAAAGAGATCTTCAGGCCAATTTCCCTAATAATTATTGATGCAAAAATACTCAATAAAATTCTTGCCAACTGAATCCAAGAACACATCACAATGATCATTCATCATGGTCAAGTAGGCTTCATCCCAGGGATGCAGGGATGGTTCAATATACTAAAATCCATCTATGCAATCAACTACATAAACAAATTAAAAAAAACACAGTCATTTCATTAGATGCTGAAAAAGCTTTTGACAAAATCATCTTTCATGTTAAAAGTCTTGGAAAGAACAGGAATTCAAGGCCCATACTTAAACATAGTAAAAGCAATATACAGCAAACAGGTAGCCAACATCAAACTAAATGGAGAGAAACTTGAAGCAATCCCACTAACATCAGGGACTAGATAAGCCTGCCCCCTCTGTCGATATCTTTTCAATATAGTACTTGAAGTTCTAGCTAGAACAATTAGACAACATAAGGAGGTCAAAGGGATATAAATTGGAAAGAAAGAAGTCAAACTATCACTATTTGCAGATGATATGGTAGTATACTTAAGTGACCCAAATAACTCCACCACAGAACTCCAACAATGGATAAACAACTTCAGCAAAATGGCTTGTTATAAAATCAACTCAAGTAAATTAATAGCCTTCCTATACTAAAAGGATAAGCAAGCTGAGAAAGAAACTAAGGAAATAACACCCTTCACAATAGCCACAAACAATATAAAGTATTTTGGTGTGATTCTAACCAAACAAGTGAAAGAACTATATGACAAGAACTTCAGGTCTCTGAAGAAGGAAATTGAAGGAGACCTAAGAAGATACTGGTCTCTTCTTAGTGTCTCATAATTCTTAGCTCCAGCTAATAGGCAATTTTTCCAGGAGTCCCTTCTATTCTTGATTTTAAAACCAGAGCCATGTGACTGAATCTGTTGAGTTGTGCTGCCTGCAAGAGCTGGAACATGCCCCATTATACTATTAAATTGTCACTAGCTTTCTGGTTTCCAAATTCTTCACTGCAGAAGTTTGGCTGTCCCAGAACATGCTCTGTAAATTGACCATGAATGGAGAGATTTGCATGGCTCTGTCTCTTGTAAAGCTAGGATTCAAGGCATGTTTCTCCATGACTGGATTTAAGCTTTTCTTCACCTAGAACCTTCTTTGTCCCAGGCTGCCCCTGAACTCAGATGTCTTTTTGGCTTTGTATCCTGGGATTAATGTTATGTACCTCCATGCATGGATCTAGACTTAACTGAGTAGGATATTGCACCTAAATCCTTTAATCTGTTGTTTCCTAGAACATAGTATTAAATTCTATTTTACTTCCTGGTGCCCCTCTAATACATAAACCATATATATTGTATTTTTCATTTCTAAGCTTGCTAAGCTTGCTTAAAATGCTTGTCAGGGGACTTAACTAGGGAACAATTTCTGTTAGGATTTTTTGGAGACTTCCTTTACATGCAATTAACATAAATCTCTTTATCTAAGCCTCAAAGGTAGACTCTTCAGACAAGAGCAAAAAGCAATCATATTATTTACCAAAATACTACAAAACTTTCTCTATGCCACAATCTGAAATTCTCCTCCTCTGAAACCTCTTGGTCTATGTCTACACAGTTCAGATCCCTCACACTAATAAAGTCCTTCATATTCCTGCTAGGACAGCCATTAAATTCCATTTGAAGCATTCCACTGCTTTCCAAATCCAATGTCCCAAAATCCATTCTTCCAGACAAAAGCATGATCATCCCCATCACAGCAATACCACAGTCTCTGATACCAACTTCTGCCTTAGTTGAAGTTTTACTGCTGTGAGCAGGCACCATGGCCAAGGTAACTCATAGTGACAACATCTAATTGTGGCTAGCTTACAGATTCAGAGGTTCAATATATTATCATCAAGGTGGGAGTATGGCAGCACCCAGGCATGCATGGTGCATCCAGAGCTGAGAGTTCTACAGTTCTACATATTGATCTGAAGATAGCTAGTGGAAGACTGAGTTCCAGGCAGCTAGGATGAAATTCTGAAGCCCAAGTCCACAGTGATACACTTATGTCAACAAGGCCACACCTCTTAATAATGCCAATCCCTGGGCCAATCATATAAAAACCATCACAATAAGAATTACTTACTTTATTGAAAACAATATTGAAATCAATGCCCAAAGTATTGATCAATCATACCCAAAGACAGTAACAAATTTCCAAAACAATAGAGTATGAAGAAATTCCTGAGAGAAAATTTTGAATACTATCTCTTTACACAAATGAACTGACATGAAAATTTTATTCCATTGTGTCATGAAGATCAAATAACACAGTATTTCTATTCGCAATATTAAGGCTATCATTTTGGGCACACATCTATGAGATGAGACAAAAACTGGGAGAAATATTTAAAATAGTGTAATTTCTTCATATTTTGTAATAAAAATTTTACAGTGGTGAGATGAGAAACAAGCATATGATATGCTCTAATTTCAGAGCAGGTATATAGAAACTTACCTCTTTCATAGACATTTTTTATATATTTAGTACGAATTTCAAGATGCTGAGTAAGCTTCACATATTCTTCCTGCATTTTTTCAGAGATATTTGTTCTTGTTGCTTCATTTCAAGGAGGAAAAGTTAGACTACAGTCAAACCCAATCAAGTTTTTCCATTAGTTGATAAATCCTACCTCACCCTACCCACATTCCTAGAATGGTGATACCAGTCAGAGAAACATTCTGAAAACAGGTCAGACATTCTTTCTCAGGGTGAGATAATAAGTTTCCACCCCAGTATATCTAAGATGATGATTTAAAATAAGGAATAATAAATTCTTATTAAATGTACTATCCTGTGGCATTCAACTCAAATTTTACATAATTGGGTTTATACTTAAAAGCAGGTAAGCAAATACTTTCCTGCATCACTGTCATGAAACTAAATACAGGGACACAGTTATGTTAAAATTAATAAATAGAAAAATGATATGCTATCTCATTTACATACCCAATGCTCCTCTCAGCTTCTGGAAGATTTTGCTATTATCATGAAGCTGAGCTTCATATAGGATGGTGGTGTTTGAGACAAAATGTATCACAATATTAAAATCACTTGGGCCTGAGAATAAATAAATTTTCCTCTATTACAACATGATGTAGATTTTCCTTTTGTTTTACTTATTTATTTTTTTGGTTTTGAAATTTTAATACAACTGCACCATTTTGAAATTTCCCTTTCTTCCATTCAAATCTTTGCGTGTGCCTGTCAACACTGTCTTTCAAAATTCATGGAATATTTTTTCACTGATTATCATTGAATGCTTACCTTTGTCATAATTTATGTTTTCAGTTACATTTTATATTACACAAATTATGTATTATATTGGTATTTAAAATAATTATTTCTAAACATGTAGTGTTTATTCATAAATATAACTCTTGGAGTCAAGATGTTACTTGCGTGTATCACATGTTTGTTTTTAATTGTATTTTTATTAAAACAACATTGTCAAACAATTCTTTCATAAAATCCCATTATTGCTAGGACACTACAACATATATTAACATTTCTGCATTGAAATATTTCGTTAGGCAAACATTTACTTATCTTCTAACATGAAACACAAAAGAGAGTGGCACATTTGTATTTGACAAACTTTACAAAATCTATATTTGTTTGTTTATTTGAATAATTGATTGTTTTTTGCCACCCAACAAGATTCATTCACAAGTACTTTTACCTCCCATGCTGCTGGAGACCAAATAATGGAGAACTCATTCTGTGTTCTGCCCCCCTCAGGCTCAGGAAGAAGGTATATACTCAAAAAATGATGAACTGGGTTACAAAATTGAAGAACATGCAAAGAACTCAGCATATCCTAAACCAGTGATACTAACGCGTCATTGCACAATATTTGCATGGAAGTTTATCAGCCTGAACTGTGTGTAGTTGACAATTTTCATTTTCCTTAATTCAAAATAATAAAAAATAAATATTTATTATTTCATATTTACAATCCCATGTATACTTGTCCCTCAAGAAAAATACTCTTGTTGAAAGTGAGACACATTCATGGCCTCGATCCTATCTTTTGTGATGCTATTCTTATGATTGTAAATATTTTCATTAATCATCCATTTAGTGTATGAGTACCTTCAGGTATGGACAGACTTCCTGTGTGCCCTGGGACTTTTGGGTGAGAATGGACCTCAGACCCTTAATTGATAAGATTTTCCAGGTCACTAATGTGAAGCAAAAGATCTCACTCATACAATACTAGGTACCCAGGTATTAGGATGGTTTTCAAGAAGAGGATGATTCTTAACACTGAGGTTATAAACACTGATTTTGCCATATTTAATATAATATTTTCCTTTATTCATATTCACATACATTATCATTTTTACCTTAAACAAATATAGGTTTCAGTAAAATGTATTTTTACTCCCAGAATTCTTATTTTCATGGTTTTTAAAAAGAAATTAAAATATCAAGATAGAAATGAAGTTTCACATATTTTAGAGGTAGTCACTTTCAATTCCAGCTTTCTCAAGTGACAATTAAGTTTCAGTCATCTTCTAACTTTAAGAAACATGTTTTAATGCCTTGATTCTCATTTCAGCAAATTGTTTCTTCTACTCAAATAACTTTTTTCTACCTGGTATAGAACGTCATGCTCATGACTCTGTACTTTTTAAAATATTTAACCTCATGCATCAGCATCCTCAGATGACTATTTTCTGCAATTGTATTTGAAAATTTGCCTGCAAGGTAAATGGTATTGAATTTCCCTGAAAAGTAAAAATTACTTGAATTCGATTCATCAGAGCATATGGGTTTGAATCCCAGAAACCACATATTGGTTCATAATGTCCTGTAACTTCATTTCTGAGCAATATCTTATGGCCTTTGTGGGTACTACATATACACAGTGCTCCATGCAGAACAAGCACTCACATATATAAAAAGATACAATGAAACTAGTGAAAATGTTCGATAAATACAATGATTAGATACAGTAAGTTATAGATTTTCAAGTAAAGGAATATTAATTATTTTATATTGTCACATAAATTTTTATTACATATATAATATATTAATTGCATTATTGTATATTTCTACTGATACTCCACTTGTTAAACTTCCATGTATACTATCTTGTTTTGTCCAATAGATTTCTAATTGGCAGCTTTGAGAGCCTTGCCAGACCCAAATTCATATATTCATAGTCTCTCTCCCTCTCCCTCCCCCTCTCCTTCTCCCTCTCCTCACTACTTTCTCTCTGTTCATTCTCTGCATATGAATACCATTGTACCTTTCATCTATTGCTCCAGCTCTTTGCCTGCTGCCACCCTGCTTTTCATGATGACAATTGACCAAACCTCTAAAATTTTAATCAAACCTCCAATTATCCAATTATACACTTACTCATACAAATTGACTTGGACTTAGTGTCTATTCACAACAATACAACAGTTACTAAGGAAGCCAGTGAACACCTCAAGATAATTAAGAACAAGTTTGAAAATCTCATCACAAGAAAATGAGGAATTTACAAGTTTGTTTATGGGAGTGAATTTTTATGGAGTAGTATTACATTTGTTAATTTTTTCATATAGTTATAAACTGTAGCTTCATCCTAGCCACCCTTACACTCTGCCTCCAGACTATCCAGATTTTCTCCCTAATAATTCCCATCTTCCTCTCAACTTCATTGTAGTGAGAATTTTGATAAATTAGTTCCATTCAAACCCATAGTAATATTGATGGGGTTTGTTCCTGGGTTTTTGCACCATATGATGGGTTTATAAAAAGAGAGAAAGGGGTATAGGGAATGTGGCACTGTAGTGTGGGAGGAAAGGGGGTGCCTAGGCAGGCCCATGCCCAGGAACCTCTTCCCTCCCTGAGGACATGTTATAGAATAGAGTTTATTCAGGGCAGAGGATGGGCGTTAGGGAGGGAGGGAGGGGTGGAAGAGAGAGAGAGAGAAAGAGAGAGAGAGAGAGAGAGAGAGAGAGAGAGAGAGAGAGAGAGAGAGTAGAGGTGTGGAGAAATGGAGGCCAGCCATGACAACATGGAGAGAGGGGGGAGGGGAGGAGATCCCAAGAGCAGCAGAGAGGTGAGCATACCAAGAGGCAAGAGCCATGAGAGAAAGAGAGAGAGAGAGAGAGAGAGAGAAGAGAGAGAGAGAGAGAGAGAGAGAGAGAGAGAGGGAGGAGGGGCAAACAGCCCCTTTGATCATTGGGTAGGTCTACTGGCTGTTGCCAGGCAACTAAGGGAGGGAAATACCTGGCTATTGCCAGGTAATTATGGGGTGGAGCTTAGACAGAATACTAACAAATATTATAAGAATATGTTTTCATTTTATTGCCAGGTATGGGGCTGCTACAGATTATCTACAGCAACTAACTGTGATTTGTCTCAGGACCGGGCAGGGTCTTTTTTTTTTTTCTATATTCTTTGTTTACATTCCAAATGATTTCCCCTTTCCCGGATCCCCCCCTCCCCATATGTCCCATAAACCTTCTTCTCTCCATCCATTCTCCAATCTCCTCCCTCCTTTTTCTTTGTCCTCATATTCCCTTCCCATGCTAGATCAATCCTTTCCAGGATCAGGACCCTCTCCATACTTCTACATGGGAGTCATTGTTATGCAATTTGTGTCTTGGGTATTCAGGGCTTCTGGGCTAATTAATATCCACTTATCAGAGATTGCATTCCATGTGTATTCTTTTGTGTTTGGGTTACCTCACTTAGGATGATATTTTCCAGATCAAAACATTTGCCTAAAAATTTTGTGAATTCATTGTTTCTAATTGCTGAGTAGTATTCCATTGTGTAAATATACCACATTTTCTGTATAATTTTGCCATTTGAAGATACTTTCTGCAGTTATGTGACATTTGGAGTCTGGGATGTTTTCAGGAGGTATATAAATTCTAGGTACATGAGAGTTGGTATGGGTTGTTGTTTAATCCTTGTTGTTCCTTAACATTGTTCATTCTATAGGACTGTGTTTAGCTTGTTAATACTTCTTCTCAAAGAAGAAACAGGAAGAAAAGAAAAATGGATATTTATATTTCACATGAGGATTTTTAGTTTGTGCCAAGACAAGGAAAATGGTTAGGTGAGAGGCTAGGTGAGAGGACTCCAAACACAGCCACAAACTTTCATTGTGAATATTAAATCTGGAGTTTTATACATGATATGGAAAATTCTTGGAACTGAAATCACAAATTTAGGTATACCTATACTCTACAGCTCTCTGGATACTTGAAAGCATTAGTGGTCACTAGATTGCTATCTGAAATCTATTTTTATTTTATTGTATATTTTATTTATTTGTATTTAAAATCTTATTCACTTTCTAGATTTCCCCTCTAAAAACTCCCTATCCCATTCCCCCTCCCCCTGCTTCTATGAATGCCTTGGCATTCCCATACACTGGGGCATTGACCCTTCACAGGACTAAAGTTTCTCCTGCCATAGATGCCATACAAGGCCATCCACTGCTACATATGTACCTGGAGCCCTGGGTCTGACCATGTGTACTCTTTGGTTGGTGGTTTAGTCCCTGGGAGCTCTGGGGTTTCTGGTTAGTTGATACTGATTTTTCTTACGATGTGGTTGCAAACTGAATAATGATCCACACTTTTAATTTCTTTAACTTTCTAGAGTCTCTATTTAGTCCAATTTACCTTCTAAACACCTTCACATAAGAAAAAATCAAACAACAGAATTTTCTGTTTTCCTTTTATTTTATTTTATTTTATTTTATTTTTTATAATTCCAAGGGGAAAACACTTAAGCTGCATGTCTTACAAAACGTTCAGTTGCTGTGAAGAGACACCAGGAAGATGGCAACTCATAAAACAAAGCATTAACTGGGAATTGTTAACAGTGTCAGAGGTTTTGTCCATAATCAGCATGGTAGGAGGCATGGGCAATTGCAAGCTGAGTGCTGGGAAAGGAGCTGAGAGTTCCAAATCCTAATCAACATGAAAAAGGCAGAGACACTGAATATGCCTTGAGTATTTGAAACTTCAAAGCTCACCCTCAGTGATACTTCCTCCAACAAAGCCACATGTACTACCACAAGGCCAACTATCTAACCTCTCTCAAGCAGCAGATCTCACTTAGGGACCAAGCAGACAAATGTATTTGTGTGCATTAAAACATGCAGCTTGTCTGTATGGATATGTATAATAGTATTTCTTTGGGTAGGAGGTTTCTAATTTCCCTTTTGTCCCAGAGAGAGGGCATTTTACTGCCAGTGCTCACCCCTTTTAGCTCCTCAATAAGGATACAAAGACCTGGAGTTAGTATTCTAACTCTAAGCTCCATCCCACAATTACCTGGCAGCAGCCAAGTATGCCCTGCCCTGTAGACCTGGCCCACTATAAAAGGGGCTACTTGCCCCCTCCTCTCTATCTCATTGTTCTTGCCTCTTGGCACTCATCTCTCTGGTCCCCTAGTGCTCTCCTCCCCTCCCCCCTCTCTCCACTTGGTCATGGCTGGCCTCCACTCCTCTACTTCTCTACTCTCTCTCTTTCTCTCTCTCTCTCTCTGCCTTTCTCTGCCTCCACTATACCATTAACTCCCATCCTCTGCCCTGAATAAACTCTATTCTATACCATGTGTGCATGCCTGTGGTCCCTCAGGGGGGAAGAGGTGCCTGGGCATGGGCCCACATAGGCTCCCCCTTCCCTCACACTTCCATGCCACACTCTCTAAACCCTTTTCTCTCTTTTTATGACCCCATCACCTAGCATTTTTTATTAAAACTACAAGCCTAAGCTGGGCAGGTTCTGAACTATTCTAATGTGTCTATGCAGGTAATCCCCATAAAAATGCCCTGTTACTTGCCATCTGGTATTGCATAGGCTTGCTTAGATCCATGACAGTCCTTGCTGTTGATCACTCATAGTGACCTCATGATAAAAATTTGATGTTCTCTCCACACTCTTTTTTCATGCCTTCTGCTTGTGGTCCTTTTCTAATGTCTTCTATTTCCTCCTGGGAACCCCTGATTATTTTTAAAGGTTTCACCCTATTCTATTCTGCCCATCTAGTTGGCTGATCATGTCTTTTATAAACCAATCAGAGGTGGTGGAAAATTTTTTTTAGAAAACTTAGAGACCAACATGGCTGATCATGCCATAGTTAGAACTGCAACCAAATGTCTGGATATAGAAATCAACATTTGGATACACAGTGCACAAACCATTCCCAACACATCACACTTTTAGTCCAATAAATGGCTCCTCTCCATTAGTAATAAGCTATACAAAATAATAACAATGATAAAAACTTATCAATTAAACTTACATTCACAGTGTGAAGTTCATTTTAGTTGGCAACCTTGGGTAAAGTACAAAAATCTATCCTATATTGCTGATATTAGAGTTCTGTAGTTAAATCCTTTTTTAACAAAAATGGCATTTACAACCTACAGTTATCTTTTTAGATCTAAAATCCTTTTCTCAATACTAAACACTTTAGGCTCAGTTGTCAGACTATACCTATCTAGTCTTCAACCCCACCAGAGGCCTGAGAGGGATTAATTATTACCTGAGTGTGCAGGAATTACAGAGCAAACAGCTTCTAAAAACATAGAAATGACAGATACCTCAGTATGCCTGGACAATCACCCAAAATTTCTCTGAATCATAGGAGCAGGATATGACAGTTTTTTGTTTTTTGTTTTTTTTATGATACAGGGATGTTTTAATGAGTTGCCTGCCTTGTCCTTGAAAAGCTTTGCAAGCGTTTATCATGCATCCCAGATTTTTGATTTGGAGGGCATTCTATCTGCATTTGAGTCAAGGGCAACTTTTGCTCGTTTCCTTTGTTTTGTTATTGCTCTTTTTTTGTTTGTTTTGGTTTTTTGGGGTTCTATGCTTTGTTTCTTTGCTTTGTTTGTTTGTTTTTTTGGCCAGTGAGTAGCTTGCCCCATCTGAAGCAAATATCATGAGGAGATTCTTCAATGCTCATTAACTTCGTTGAAACAGAATGGAGGTGCTGACAAGAACAGTCATGTCATAGAACTTTTATTAATAATGCATCATTTTTTGTTCAGTCTGTAGATTTCTGAGTTTTCTTAGAGAATCTATCTATATTGTATCTGAATTACTCATCTCTAGCTATCTAATATCTGTTTAAATTTGAAAGCATCTAAGGAAGTTAAATGGAATTTTCTTGTAATTAGATAAATTATCAAACATGATGAACAAGTTTGATTGATTACTACTACTTTTTCTTTTCTTCTTATTTTTCTTTTTAGAATTGAGTTCTTTTTTCTCTGGGAAACCTTTTTAATTATTTTTAATATTTTTTATTTATTATTTAACCTGTTTTTTTACAGTCCAGACTTTATCCCCCTCCTGGTCCACATCTCATACCTCCTACCCCATCTCCATGAGGATATTTCTGCGAATCCCACAGACTTCCCTACTCCCTGGGACCTCAAGTCCCTTGAAAGTTAGATGCATATTCTCGGAGTCCAGACCGGGCAGTGTTCTGCTCTGCCTCATATCACCTCATGTATTCTACCTGGTTGGTGATTCAGTGTCTGAGAGTTCTCAGGGTCAGTTGAGACTGCAGGCCTCCCTGTAGGGTCACCCTTCTCCTCAGCTTCTCCAGCTTTTCCCTAATCAACCACATGGATCACCATCATCTGTCATTGGTCTGGTGTAAATATCTCCATCTGCCCCTTTCAGCTGCTTGTTGGGCCTTTCAGAAGGCAGTCATGATAGGTCCATGCATGTCCTTTTAGGTCTGAGTTACCTCACTCAGGATGATATTTTCTAGTTCCATCCATTTGGCTGTAAATCTCAGGATGTACTCATTCATAATAGCCAAATAAAATTCAATTATGCAAATGAGCTACATTTTCTTTATCCATTCTTCTGTTGTGGAGCACCTAGGTTTCATCCAGCTTCTGGCTATCACAAATAAGGCCACTATGAACATAGTGGAACACGTTCCCCTGTGGCATGCTGGAATATCTTTTGGGTATATTCGCTAGAGTGGAATATCTGGGTCTTCAGGTAGATATATTTTCAGTTTTCTGAGGATACTCCAATTTGATTTACAGAGTGGTTGTACCAGTTTTCAATCTCACCAGCAATGAAAAAGTGTTCTGCTTTCTCCACATCCTCACCAACATGTGCTGTCACCTGAAGTTTTGATCTTGGTCATTCTGATTGGTGTAAGGTGAAATATCTGGGTCTTTTAGACTTGCATTTTCCTGATCACTATGGATTTGAACATTTCTTTAAGTGCTTCTTAGTCATTTGAGACTCTTCTCTTGGAAATTCTGTTTAGTCCTATGTCTCTTTTTAAAAATTGGTTTGTTTGATTTCTAGATTTCTAGTTAGCTTCTAGAGTTCTTTGCATATTTTGAATATTAGCCACTATCTGATATGGAGTAGGGAGAATTTTTTTCCCCAATCTGTAGGTTGCTGATTTCTACTATTGGCTATGCCCTTTGTCTTACAGATACTTTCCAATTTCATGAGGTCTCATTTGTCAGTACTTGCTCTTAGAACCTGGGCCATTGGAGCTCTGTTTTGGAAAGTTCCAGGCTCTTTTCCACTTTCTCTTCTATTAGATTCAGTGTATCAGGGTTTAGGTTGAAGTACTTGATCCACTTGAACTTGAGCTTTGTGCAAGGTGACAAATATATATTTTCATTTTTTATATAAAGACTGACAGTTCAAACAGCAGCATTTATTAAAGATTTCTTTTTTCCCTTGTATATTTTAGCTTCTTTGTTATAGATAAAGTGCCCATAATTGTATGGCTTCATTATTGGGTCTTCCAATAATAGTTGATCTATTCCATTGATCAACTTGTCTGTCTCTGTAGCAATATCATGTTGTTTTTATCACTAGTGCTCTGTAGCATAGCCTCAGGTCAGGGATGGTGATTCACCCAGAAGTTCATTTATTATTAAGAATAGTTTTGGCTATTTTGGTTTCTTGGTTTGTTTGTTTGTTTTTTCATGATGAATTCTGAGAATTGCTCTATCCATGTCTTTGAATAATTGTGTTAATATTTTTTGATGGGGATTGAGTTGAATCTGTAAACTGTGTTTGCTGGATAGTCATATTTGGGGTTATTTCTATCAATCCATGGGCACGCTTGATCTTTGCATTTTCTGAGACTTTTTTTTTTACTTCTTTCTTGAGAAATGAAGTTTTTTCATACAGATCTTTTCCTTGTTTAGATAGAGTTATCTTAAGGTATTTTATATTATTTGTGACTATCGTGAAGGGTGTTGGTTCTCTAATTTCTTTCTCAACCCATTTATCATTTGTATAAATGAAGGCTATTGATTTCTTTCCATTAATTTTATATCTAGTCACTTTGCTAAAGTTGTTCATAAGCTGTAGAAGTTCTCCCTCAGAAATTTTGGGGTTAATTATGTATCTTATCATCTGCAAATAATGATACATTCACTTCTTCTTTGCCAATTTGTATCTCTTTGATTGCCTTTTGTTTTCTTACTGCTCTAGCTGTAATTTCAAGTACTATTTTGAATACATATGGGGAAAGTGGGCATCCTTGTCTTGTCCCTTATTTTAGTGGGATTGCTTCAAGTATCTCTCCATTTAATTTGACATTGGTTGTTGGTTTTCTGTATATTGCTTTTATCCTTTTTAGGTATGATCATTGAATTCCTGGTCTCTCCAACAATTTCAACATGAACGGATGTTGTATTTTGTCAAATATTTATTCTGCATCTAAGGAGATGGATCATGTGAGTTTTTTTCTTTGAGTTTGTTTATATAGTGGATTATATTGATGGACTTTCATATCTACCCTTCCCCAATCAACCCTCCGCCACTTCCCTGTCCTGGTATTCCTCCACACTACAGCATCAAGTTGTTCCAGTATCAAGGGCCTCTCTTCGCTTTGGTGTCTAACAAGACCGTCTTCTGATGCCTATGAGTCTGGAGTTGAGGGTAACTCCATGTGTACACTTTGGTTGATGATTTTGTCCCTGGGCGCTCTAGGAGTACTGAGTGACTCATATTGTTTTTCTTCCTGTGGCACTGCAAATCCCTTCAGCTCCTTGGGTCTTTTCTCTAGTTCCCCCATTGGGGACCCAGGGCTTAGTTCAATGCCAGGCTGAGAGTGTTCATCTCAGTATTTGTCATGCACTAGCAGAGCCTCCCAGGTAATAGCTATATCCAGCTCTGGTGCATCTTAGCCATTTGTTATTCCTCAGGTGAAAATTATTTGTTCAGCTCTGTACCCCATTATTAAAAGGGTTAATTGATTCTCTGGATTCTAATTTCTTAAGTTCTTTGTATATATTGGATATTAGTTCTCTGTCAGATGTAGGGTTGGTAAAGATCTTTTCCTAATTTTTTGGTTGCCCTTTTGTCCTATTGACAGTGTCTGTTGCCTTACAGAAACTTTGCAATTTCATGAGGCCCCAGTTGACCTTAGAGCATAGGCTATTAGTGTTCTGTTCAGGAAATTTTCTCCTGCACCAAAGTGTTCAAGGCTCTTCCCCAGTTTCTTTTCTATTAGTTTCAGTGTATTTGATTTTATGTGGTGGTTCTTGATCCACTTGGACTTGACTTGACCTTAATACAAGGAGATAAGAATGGATCAATTTACATTCTTCTGCATGCTAGCTGTCTGTTGATCCAGCATCATTTGTTGTAAAGGATATCTTTTTTCCACAGGATGGATTTAGCTCCTTTTTCAAAGATAAGTGACCATAAGTATGTGGGTTCATTTCTGGGTCTTCATTTCTATTCCATTGATCTACTTGCCTGTCACTGTAGTTTTTAACACTATTACTCTGTAATACTGCTTGTGGTCTGGGATACTGATTCCCCCAGAAGTTCTTTTACTGTTAAGAATAGTTTTAGCTATCCTGGTTTTTTTGTTATTCCAGAAAAATTTAAGGATTGCTCTCTCTAGCTCTATGAGGAGTTGAGTGGGTATTTTAATGGGGATTGCATTGAATCTCTATATTGCTTTTGGCAAGGTGGCCATTTTTACTATATTAATCCTGCCAATCCATGAGCATGGGAGATCTTTTCTTCTGAGGTCTTCTTCAATTTCTTTCTTCAGAGACATGAAGTTGTTGTCACATATCTTTCACTTGTTTGGTTAGAGTCACCCCCAGATATTTTATATTCTTTGGGACTATTTTGAAGGGTGTCATTTCCTTAAGTTCTTTCTCAGCTTGTTTATTCTTTGAGTATATGAGAATTACTGATTTGTTTGAGTTAATTTTATATTCAGCCACTTTCCTGAAGTTGTTTATCAGCTTTAGGAATTCTCTTGTGAAGTTTTTTGGATCGCATAAGTATACTATCATATCATCTGCAAAAAGTAATAATTTGACTTCTTCCTTTCCAATGTGTATCCCTTTGCCTTCCTATGGTTGTCTAATTGCTCTAGCTAGAAATTCAAATACTATATTAAATAGATATGGAGAGAGAAGGCAGCCTTGTCTAGTCCCAGATTTTAGTGGGATTGCTTCAAGTCTTTCTCCATTTTGTTTGATGTTGGCTATCAGGTTGCTGTATATTGCTTTTACTATGTTAAGATTTTGGCCTTGAATTCCTGATCTTTCCAAGACTTTTAGCATGAAATGATTCGACAAATGCTTTTTCAGCATCTAATGAAATGATCATGTGTTTTTTTTTCTTTGAGTTTCTTTATGTAGTAGATTACATTGTTGGATTTCCATATATTGAACCATCCCAGAATCACTGGGATGAAGCCTACCTGATCGTGGTTACTGACCATTTTGATATGTTCTTGACTCAGTTGGCAAGAATTTTATTGGGTATTTTTGCATCCATATTCATAAGAGAAATTAGTCTGAATTTCTCTTTCTTTGTTGGATCTTTGTGTGATTTTGATGTCAGCGTAATTGTGGATTCATAGAACAAGTTGGATAGTATTCCTAATGTTTCTATTTTGTGGAATAGTTTGAAAAGTATTAGTGTTAGGTCTTGTTTGAAAATCTGATAGAATTCTGAACTAAAACCATCTGGTACTGGTTTGGAACACACATTGTTTGGAAGACATTCAATGGCCACTTTTATTTCTTTAGGGGTTATGGAACTGTTTTGATGGTCTACTTAATCCTGATTTAATTTTGGTGTTTGGTATCTGTCTAGGAAACTGCTCATTTCCTCCTTATTTTCCAGTTGTGTTGAGTATAGGCTTTTATAGTAGGATCTGATGATTTTTTGTATTTCCTCAGTGGCTGTTGTTATATCTGCCTTTTCCTTTCTGATTTTGTTAATTTGGATACTTTCTCTGTGTCCTCTGATTTGTCTGGTTAAGGGTTAATCTATCTTGTTTATTTTCACAAAGAAAGAGTTCCTGCTTTTGATGAATCTTGGTGTGGTTCTTTTTGTTTCTACTTGGGTTGATTTCAGCCCTGAGTTTGAGGGCTTCTACTCGTTTCAGAGTATTAGCTTCTTTCTGTTCCAAACCTTTCAGATGTGCCATTAAGCTGCTAGTGTGTGCTCTCTCCAATTTCTTTTTGGAGGCACTCAAGGCTATGAGTTGTCCTCTTAGCACTGCTTTCATTGTGTCCCATATATTTGGGTATGTTGTATCTTCATTTTCATTAAATTCTAAAAAGTCTTTGATTTTTCTCCTTATTTCTTCCATGACCAAGGTATCACTGAGTAGAGCATTGTTCAGCTTCCATGAATATGTGGGCTTTCTGTTGTTTTTGTTGCTATTGAAGACTACCCTTACTCCATAGTGGTCTGATAGGAGGCATGGTATTATTTCAATCTTCTTATGTTTGTTTAGGACTGTTTTGTGACCATTGTTTTCTTGACCCACAGGACAATCAACAGGGTTCCAGGACCACTAAGGAGAAGGTGAGAGACAAGAGACACAAGAGACAGACAACAAGACAGTATTCTGATTAAGCTCTCAAATTTTATTTTTTACAGCAGGCAATTTAAAGGGAATCAAGCAAGGTGTAAGGAGGGGTAAAGGGGGCAAGTCATTGTATTTGGGGAACAATTTCATGGGCTAGTATTGTTTCTTAGGAGCAGTTTCTCGGAATTGTCTCTTAGAATCTCAGGGCAAAGCTGGGGATTATTGTAGGAACTTGGCATGATAAATTGATCATGAGGAAGTAAAGTGGAAAGGACTTACTATGGTAACCTAACCACAAGTGATCTCTGCTTGTTCTAGCCCATTCAGGTGAGTTCTGCATGTACTGACCACCTAGCTACTTGGCTAACCTTTAATCTAGTATTTTTTCTTCTTGGTCATGGAAGAAAGTTTTTCTTTCTATAGCAGGCTAGAAATAGCTGAAAGAAGGGGGTTTTGAGATCTAAGTGAGAATGGTTCCTGGCAAATTATATGGGCAATTTTAGAGAAGGTACCAAGAGGTGCTCAGAAGAAGGTATATTCTTTTGATTTAGATTTAGGATGAAATGTTTATACATATATATATATATACATATATATATATATATACACACATACATACATACATATATACATATATATATATATGTGTGTGTATATATGTATGTATACATGTATATATATGTATATATATGTATAAACATATATATATACGTATATATTTAATATATACATATATATTTATGTATATATACATAAATATATATGTATATATTAAATATATACGTATATATATATATATATATATATATATATATATATATATATATATATACGTATATATTTAATCCATTTGGTCCAAAACTTCAATTAGTTTCACTGTGTCTCTGTTTAGTTTGTTTTTCCCTAATCAGTCCTTTGAGGAGTGTGGAGCATTGATATCACCCACAATTATTGTATGAGGTGCAATGTGTGCTTTGAGCTTTAGTAAATTTTCTTTTACTTCTTTAAGGGAGTTATTTATGTTCTTCTTGAAATCCTCTATCAGCATCATGAGATGTGATTTTAAATCCTGGTCTTGCTTTTCTGATGTGTTGGGGTCTCCAGGACTTGTTGTTATTAGAGAACTTGGTACAGATGGTGCCATGTTGCCTTGGTTCCTGTCCTTGAGTTTGCCTTTTGCCATCCAGTTATCTCTGTTGTTAGCTGGTGTTGCTGTCTCTGATTGTGCCTTATCTGTTCTCCTGGGAGACCCGTTCTCTATCTGTATACCAGTATGTAGTTACTCCTTTGAGACCTGCTCTCTTGTGGTTGTATTTGGATATGTAGCTTTGTGGCCCCAACAACTGTGGGTGCAGGCAGTAACTGTAAGACTCCTGCCCCAGGCTCTTCCAAGGCTCTTGTGTCCTCAGTGTTTCTGGCTGTTTCCTCTGAGCATCAGGGGTGGTCCTACCTGTGCTGCCCATCCTCTCTTCACTCCTGAGTGGTTAGCTACCTCTGTGTGTCACTTGGATATGGTACATAGTGGCAGAGGATGGTCCCAAGCCAGAGAAGGAAACTGGGGGAATTCTGTCAGAGGGTTCTGGGTGTGATCCTCTGGCAAGAGTGGCTCTACCTGTACAGACTGGCTCCTCTTCACTTCTGGGTGATTAAGCTGCCTCCCTGCACTACTTTGGTATGGAGAGCTGTGTCAGAGGATGGACCCACGCAGGAGAGTGAAACCAGAAGGCTTCAGCCAGAGATTTCCTGGTGTGAGCCTCTGAGCAGTAGGCTTGGTTCCATCTGTGCAGGCTGGTTTCTCTGCACTCCTGGGTAGATATCCTGCCTCTTGGCGCCACTTGGGTATGACACACTGTGCCAGAGGATGGAACCAAGCCAGAGACTGAAACCAGGGGGCTACCTCCAGAGGTTTCCCAGCGTGAACCTCTGAGCAGCAAGCATGCTTTTACCTGTGCAGGCTGGTTTCTCTGCACTCCTGGGTGGTTACCCTGCCTCTTTGTGCTCTGTATGGCATGCTGTACCAGAGGATGGACCCAAGCCAGAGACCCAGTTTACCTATTCTTGATTTAACTATGGTATGTGGTATCTCTCTAGAAAACCATCCATTTCTTCTACCTTTTCCTGTTTTGTTGAGTGGAGGCTTTTGTAGTAGGATCTGACATTTTTTAAATTTACAGTTTTTTGTTATATCTTAAGTTTCATTTCTGATGTTGTTGATTTGGATATTGTCTTTGGCTCTTTAGATAGTTTGGCTAGGGATTTATCTATCTTCTTGATTTTCTCAGAAAAACAGCTTTTGGATTTCTTGATTCTTTGCATGTTTCTCTTTGTCTCTAATTGGTTGGTTTCTTCCCAGAGTTTGACTATTTCCTTCCACCTACTCCTCTTTGGCCTGTTTACTTCTTTTTGTTCTAGAGCTCTCAGATGTTCTCTTACATTGCTAGTATAGAATTTCTCCAGTTTCTTTACTAGAGCACTGAGTGCTTTAAATTTTCCTCCTAGCAATCCTTTCTGTTACATAAGTTTTGGTATGCTGTGTTTCATTTTAATTGAATTCCAGAAAGTTTTAATTATTTTCTATTTCTTCCCTGATATGTTATCATTGAGCCGAGAGTTGTGAAGTTTCCATGGTTATGTGGGTTTCTGTTGTTTTTGCTGTGATTGAAGACCTGCTTCAGTTCATGGTGATCTGATTGGTATACATGGAGATATTTCAATCTTCTCTCTGTTGAGGCTTGTTTTGTGATTGATTATGGTCAGTTTGCAAAAGGTACCATGAGGTACTAAGAAGAAGCTATATTCTGTTGTTTTAGGGTGAAATGCTCTGTAGATGTCTGTTAAGTCCATTTGGGTTCATAACATCTTTCAGATTGACTGTTTCACTATTTAGTTTCTATTTCAATGATGACTTGTCCAACAAAGGGAGTGGAGTGTTGAAATCCCCAACTATTATTATTTGAGGTTCACTGTGTGGTTTAAGCTTTAGTTAATTGCATTGTTTTGTTTTATCATGAATGTGGGTCCCCTTGCATTTGGGGTATAGATATTCAGATTTGCAACTTTATCTTGGTGGATTTTTTTAAATTAGATATTTGCATATTTTTATGTTTTATTTATTGGATATTTTCTTTATTTACATTTCAAATGTTATCACCTTTCCCTGTTTCCCTCCCCTCCTGGAAACCCCTGTCCTCCTCCCCTCTGCATCTATGAAGGTGTTCCTCCACGCATCCCCCTCCCACCTTCCCACCCTTAGTTCCCCCACTCTGGAGCATCTATCAAGCCCTGTTAGGACCAAGGACTTCTCCTTCTATTGATGCCTGATAAGGCAATCCTCTGCTATATATGTAGCTGGTGCCATGCGTACTCCTTGGTTGGTAGCTTAGTCCCTGGCAGCCCTAGAGAGTCTAGGTGGTTGATATTGTTCTTCCTCCTATGACATTGCAAACCCCTCAGCTACCTTAGTCCTTTCTCTCACTCCTCCATTGGGGACCCTGTGCTCAGTCTAATGGTTGACTATGAGAATCTACCTCTGTATTTGCAAGACTCTGGCAGGGCCTCTCAGGAGACAGCCATATCAGGGTCATTTCAACAAGCATTTCTTGGCATCCAGAATAATGTTGGGATTTGGTAACTGTATATGGGACTCTATATGATATCTCCAGGTCGGACTCTGGATTACCTTTCCTTCAGTCTCTGCTCACATTTTGTCTCCACATTTGCTCCTGTGAGTATTTTGTTCCACTTTCTAAGGACCGAAGCACTCACACTTTGGTCTTCCTTCTTCTTGAGCATCATGTGGTCTGTGGATTTTATCTTGGTTATTTGAGCTTTTGGGCTAATATCCAGTAATCAGTAAGTTCTTTTGTAATTGGGTTTATGATATCCTGCTTGAAAACTTGTGGTGAAAAATCTATTGATTGGACATTAGAATGACCATTCCAGCTTGTTTCTTAGGAGAATTTGCTTGTAGGTCTTTGTTCCAACCTTTTACTCTGAGGTAGTGTTTGTTTTTATTATTGAGGTTTGTTTCTTATATGCAGTATAATGCTGGCTTCTGCTTGTATGTCCAGTTTCTTAGCTTATGTCTTTTTATAGGGTAATTGAATCCATTGATATTGAGAGATATTAAAGACAAATGATTGTCAGTTCCTGTTATGTTTGTGGTTGTGGGTGGCATTGTGTGATTGTGATTCTCTCCTTCTGGGATTATTGGGAGATTGTTAATATCTTGGTTTTTTTTTCCCCCATTGGTGTAGGTACCCTCCTGCTTTTAGAATTTTCTTTCTAGAAATCTCTGTGGGACTACATTGGTTCTACCATGATTTAGTTGAAGATGTTTTTGAGTCCTTTGAGATGCTGGTAATCTGCACTCTCTTCTATTTCTATTATTCTTAGATATGTTTTTTGTTTTTGTTTTTCATTGTGATCTGAATTTCCTGGATGCTTTGGGCTAGGAGATTTTTATCTTTTGAATTTTGACAGTGGTTTCAATATCTTCTAAGATCTCTTCTACACCTAAGATTCTCTCTTCTATCTTTTGTATTCTGTTGGCGATGCTTACATTTGTAATTTATATTCTCTTTTCTAGGTTTTACATTTTCAGGTTTGCCTACATTTGTGTTGTATTGTTTTTACTTACACTTTTAGGCCTTGGATGGCTTTATCCTTCGGCTGTTTGATTGTGGTTTTTTTTTTCCTGTATTTTTTAAGGGATTTATTTGTTTCCTGTTTAAGTACTTTTACCTGATTACCTGTGATTTGTATCCTCTGTAAAGGAGTGTATTAACTTAAGGAGGTAGGATTTCAGGTCAGGTTCCAGATTTTCAGATGTTTTGGTATATCCAGAGTATGCTCTAGTTGTGTTTTGCTAAGACAGACTCATGTGGGGTTTGCTGAGGCAAGACCAATATGGGAACACATTATGTTTGGAGTATAAAGATGACTCAACAAGCAATGATTGCAAACATGCATAGCCAGCTTTGCAATGACTCATTGATATTGCATTCTTATCTTCATTGTTCTTTAATTCATTGGGAGAGGCACAGCAGAAAAGTTCTAGAGTCCTAGCTTATCCTGGTAACTGCCACTGACTTTTGAAGATTCAGCAGAGGACTGATGTGTTTCTGCTAGATCTAGCCACAGCTGTTGATTCATGCCAGATATCCTAACACTACTGAACTGGAGTAATGATATCTTAAAGAGTAGAAATTAGAACTGTCCCAAAGAACTACTTCTATACAGGTCTACATCCTCTTGTACTATTTACCATCTTTTCTCCCCTACCTTGGATGATGGGTTCAAAGTAGGTTTTAAAAACTCTAAGCCTACAGTCTGGTTCTCTCTAAGCTTATATTTCTGTCTAAGTGTTGATGTTTACTAAGTTCTTGCCCAACATTCTGTGTGCCAAATGCATGTTTTTCTTTGGGGGTGTGCTGAATCTCAGATCCCTTTGTATTCCAAGTAAATGTAGGACATTTCTACACCTGCCCTACCTGAATTTAACTCCCAGATAAGGACACAGAGACCTCTTATTTTTATTATCACACTTCAAGGCTAATCTGGGTAGATTCTCAATTTTTCTAATCTAACTAGGCTGCTAATACCCATTGCATTATGTGTTCTAGTAATTGCCACCAAGGATTCTCCTGACTTTATATGTCTCATGTGTGTCCTCATGGCTCCTCCCTCATTGCAACCCTCATCATGAAATCTCCTATTCACTCAATGTGGTTTCTCCAAACCTTCTTCTCCTAGTGGCCCTTATCTACTCTTTTCTGTTACCCTCTGGGACTCCCCGACTAGGATCAGAATTCCAGCACTATTCTTATCTATCTAGCTATTTGACTCCTCAGATCTTTTATTAATCAATCAATCAGAGGTGATGGTAAACAATTTTTACATAACTTAGAGACCAGAGACAGTTGACAGTGTCATCATTCAGATTACAACCCAATATCTGGTTATACAAATCAACATATGAATACACAGTGTACGCATCCATCCCCCAACAGACATATAAGTATTTGTGCATATTTGTAAGTTTCTAAAAGATTGTTACTTCTGTCATTCTATGCCATATGTTTGAGATATTGTCTCCTTACATATGACTGACAAATGTGATAGGAGATGCTATCATGATTACAAGAACAGACTCCAACCTATGCTATCCAGTGCAATGACTGATGATTTTGAAATTACACTTAAAGTCTTTTATTCTTTACTTTAAGGAAAAAC
This sequence comes from Apodemus sylvaticus, assembly GCF_947179515.1. NCBI lineage: Eukaryota > Metazoa > Chordata > Mammalia > Rodentia > Muridae > Apodemus > Apodemus sylvaticus. The sequence continues at coordinate 85,978,849 of NC_067473.1, read as the reverse complement.
TGTTTTTATTTCTTTTCTTTCCTGTATTATACTAAAATTATGTCACTGTATTTAAAAGTCCCCTATATGCCCTCTCTTGCTGCTTCTTTTTTCAATTATGTACTCTAAAAGGTATGTGCATGTGTGTGTGTGTGTGTGTGTGTGTGTTCCTAAGGAGTTCATGGAACAACTCTACCATGAAGTTTAATATAACAAGATTTCAATATTTGCTGTTATATACACATGTGCATGTGTATATAACACATACACAAATACTATAAGCTGGGCAGTGGTGGCACATGCCTGTAATACCAGCACTCTGGGAGACAGAGGCAGGCAAATTTCTGAATTTGAGGCCAGCCTGGTCTACAAGGTAAGTTCTAGGACAGCCAGGATATATAGAGAAACCCTATCTCAGAAAAACTAAATCCAAACAAAAACAAACACAAAAACATACTTCACACACACACACACACACACACATACACACACACAAACATATAATTTACTTATTTAATTGCTTTTTATGAAACAACTATACCATGATTTGTAATGAAACCAGGTCAGATATATAGATATAAGATACTGCCATCATGGGGATACTGTATGCTGTGTCCTTGCAGCAGCCATTTGACAGGAACAACAAACTGTTTTAGAACTGTGCCCACCACCACTATCATGGGGAATGTCCAGAGAAGCAAACTACATGTTCTGAGGACTTCATGCTGTGATGGAGCATGATTCTGCTTGTTGTACTCTCAGTCTCCACATCTTTCCTGATCTAAGTGTTGTTTGAAAACTCAGAGGGAACTTCCAGCCACTCACTGGGCAGTATTATTAGCATTTACAATAATAGTGTTTGAATTTTGTAATGCATTGCTGCTGGAACAGATTAAGGTTTCAAGTCCTGCTCTTGAAAAGAATCTAGAGATGTTTATTATCAGCAATTACCAAAATGTTTAGAATTTGGAGAGGTAGCTTGTTAGTAAAGTTAGATTAACAAGAATTTATCCATGGTTCTGCTGTACAAAATTGTAGGAAATAATTTGAAGTTCAGAGAGGAACATTCTTCATATTTGAGCTAGGGAATTTTCATGGTAAGTGAACAAGAACAGTGGCAGAACTATCAGCACTACCTGACTTGATTCTCGTTTTAGACTGGGCAGGTGACCAAGGGCATAATTAAGTCTTGTATATATTTTTACCCTCATCTTCCAGATATGATTTAATAAAACACTGATGATCAGTAGATGTGCACCTTGAGAATTAAAAGTAGAAATGACTGATAGATTTTTATTTAAATTTTAGATTTGTGATTATTTTAAAAATATATAAGATTACAATTAAGATAAAAATGAAATAACTGATCTCTTTATTAACCACAAATTGCAGATTTTCAGAAAAAAGAAAATAGCAGAGGAAATAACATGACTTTCTTATGGGCTCCTAATCAGTAACAAGTTGCTTAGTTATGAATATACAAGTTTTCTTGAGAATGATATTTTTTCTCCTTCATGTGAGTATATGTAAATTGTTTTTCAAGTAAATGTTTTTGGGAACATGCTTTTAAAAATGATCATTAATTAAAAGAATGATTATTAATAGAATGGAATCACATTATAATGTTTATGCTATTTGAAAGACTATCCTGGGATATGTATGCAATGGGAGAAAAAATAATTTTTTTGGAGTTTGTGTGTGTGAGCGTGTGAGTGTTTGATTCTTTTCCCTGATTTTTTTTTCTTTATTCATTCTGTCCAGCCACCAAAGAGTTCCAGTAGAGTCTTGTAGGACAAAGGAAGTACTGGCCCCAGTGAATCAAGCTTTAGTCCTTCATAGAATAGTCTGCTAAGTGACAAATTTCCACCTCTATGCCCTCACCTCAGTTTAGACTGACTTGACAAGGCTGGTCTTCAATATGTATCTTTGAGATAGTTTTGGAAATTTCCTGAAAGAATCTATACAACAACAGAAAATAATTGAAACACCTTATGACTTTTAAATAATCATAACTCCTACATTTTTAAGTGTACAAAATGTGCTAAAAAGTACATGCTGACGGGAGCCTGATATAGCTGTCTCCTGAGAGGCTCTGCCAGATCCTGACATATGCAGAGGCAGATGCTTAAAGCTAATCATTGAACTGAACACAGGGTACCCAATGGAAGCATTAGAGAAAGGACTGAAGGATTTTAAGGTGTTTACAACCCCATGGGAGGAACAACAATATCAACCAACCAGAGCTCCCAGGGTTTTAACCACCAACCAAGGAGTACACATGGAGGGACATATGGCTCCAGCTACATGTGTAACAGCGGATGGCCTTGTCAGGCATCGATGGGAGAAGAGGCCCTTGGTTCTGTGAAGGTTTGATGCCCCAGTGTAGGGGAATGCTAGGGCAGACAGGTAGGAATGGGTGGGGGCCCACCCTCATATAATCAGGAGGAGGGCGAATAGAATAGGGTGTTTCTGGGGATGAATCAGGAAAGGAGATAACACTTGAAATATAAATAAAAAATCCTAATAAAAAAAAGAAATGCATAACATATTCTCATTCATAATAGGGTGAGGAATGTGAGTTTGATCTCGACTCCTGATAAATTCCACTGCAACTTGTGCATTGGGTACTTTATTGAATAATCTTTAGGAATAATAAAATCAATGCAGTTGATCATACATAAAGCCAGTAATGACTCTTTAATAACAGTAAGGTGTGACAATTTTGAATACTTTGTGTTTATAATCTTGAATTGACCTCAAACTTTAATTCCGGTGACTGAAGAAGAGTAATACATTTCTGCACAAGAAATCAAGGCTCCCATTTAGGGCACGCATCTGTGAGGTGAGACAAAGAGGGAGGCTGTTTAAATTACTATTGAATTTCTATATTTTTATGTAAGGATTTGATGTTACTGATGTGGAAAACAAGAATCTTATCATTTGCTCTAATTTCAAGTTATCATTGGTCTAAATTTACAGGAAACAACTTACCTCTTTCATAGACATTTTCAATATTTTCAGTAGGAATTCCGAGTTGCTGAGTCAGCTTCACATATTTTTTCCACATTTCTTCTGTGATATTTGTTCCAGTTACTGCATTGCATGGAAGAAACATCAGAAGACACAACCACTATAATCCCACCAAATAGTCTGTTCATCAAGTCTTCTCATCAGTTGGTAAATCTTGCTACTTTACCCCACCCTTCCTACTATAATGGAAATGCCAGCCAGGGAAACATTCTTAAGTCGGGTCAGACATTCTTACTGGAGATAACATAACTCTCAATCCAATAATGTCTAAGTCCCTGAATTAAAATCAGGAATATTGTCACTGTTAAATTATTGAAATTATGCTTGCCCAATTCAACTTGAATTTCACACAATCATTACTATACCTGAAATATGTTAGGAAACACATTTCTATACCAGTGTGTCATGAAACAAATGCAGGGAACACAGATATGTTGCAATTAACAAAAAGAAAAAAAAAGTTTTGTTCTGTATAAGATTTACATACCCAGAGCTCCTGCCAGATTCTGGGAGTAATTCAAGTCATTAAGAAACTGGGCTTCAAATAGGATGGTGGAGTTTGAGACAAAATGTATCACAATATATAAATCACTTGGGACTGGAATAAATAAATTTTCCTTCATAAGAACATGATGTAGACATTCCTATTTACTAATTTACTTACTTATAATATAGTTTTGAGATTTAATACAATTACACTATTTTGAAACTTCCATTTCCCCCATAAAAATCTGAGGGTATGCCCATTCATACTCTCCTTCAAATTCATGTGATTTTTTCCCCTGATTCCGATTATATGCTTATATTTATCATAATGTAATAGTTATGCTATATTTTATATTATATTAATAATGTATTATTTTATATAAAATAATAATTTATGAAATATGAAATCTTCATTCATAAACTTAACACTTTTAGTCAATATAATGTAAGTTTGATGTCTCTCATTTGTCTTTAATTATATTATTCTTAAAACAACATTGAAAATCATTTCATAATAATCATGTTTAACTAGCGTACTTCAAAATATGTTTCTCTACATTAAATCATTGAGTCAGGGGAACATTTTGTTATCTACTAACATGAAGGTAAAAACCAAGTGTATGCCTGTATTTGATCAATTTTAGCAAAACCTGTATTTAAATATTTCTTTGATTTTTGTTTGTTTTGTGCAAAATAAGATTCATTTGTAAGTGAATTTCCATAATGTACTGCTGGAGAACAGATTTACTCACTTCGATATAAGCCCCCCTCAATTGCTGGATAAAAGTAGATGTTTGGAAAATGACGAACTGTATCACGCAACCTCCACATCCCAGGGATGGAATTGGTCCCTTTTCTTTTGGGGCATTCTAGGACTGGCTCAACGAAATTTAGGAAGAAGTACCCTATAACATTAGACAACAATAGAAAATTTATCCACTGAAGACACTGTTGGTAAAGATCACATCCCTTACAGAACATGTAAATAATGCAGTCCATCCTAAACCATTGTTACTTACATGACTTTGAGCAAAAATTCCACTCAATTTTATCAGCCCAAACTGTGTGTAGTTGGCACTTCCCATTTTTCCTAAACAATAATAAACACTCCTTATTTCACATTTATTTTCACACACATATTAAAAGTGTGACACATTCCTGGTGCTGGTCCTGTCTTCTATGATACTCTTCTTGTTTGTAAATATCTTCATTAATAATCTTTTTGATCTCTGATTCCTGTCAGGAATGGACTGACTTCCTGTGTGCACCAAGACTTGTGGATGGAATTGGGGCTTAGAACACTGACAGCATTTCCAAATTCAGCAAAGTGAAGCAAGTGACCTCATTGATTCCCATTTCAACAAATTGTCTCTTCTACCCAAATACCTTTTCTTACCTGACATAGAATGTCATGCTCATGACTCTGTATTGATCAAAATACTTAACCTCACGCATCAACATCCTCACTTGACTATTTTCTGCTGTTAAAATCACAGATTTGCCGGCTAGGTAGATGGTATTAAAATTGCCTGAAAACTAATAATAAAGAAGAATTAAATTCATCAGTCATTTCATTTGAGTTTGAGTCACACACCCACTTGTTGCTGCATAATCTTCTGTAAATTTATTTCTGAAGGATATCTTATATTGTTGGTAGGTGCTACATATACATACTTTAGCAGTGGATCAAACACCCATACAAATAAAATGATAAAAAGAAATTAGTGAAACTTTAAGATTAGAAAAGAAAGATATTGGTGTTCAAGTAAAGAAATAGGAAATATTTAATAGTGTAATAGAAAAAATATATATAATAAAGGCATTATTAAATACTTCTGTTTATATCTTATAATTGCCTAATATATTCTTTGAAAACATAAATACATTTATATATCACAATAGTTTTATGTCATGCAAAGTATTATTTAAAAATGTAAAAATTGGTTAAAAATTCCTGTTAGGATGCTGCATCAACAAAAAAAGTATTCTTAAAAATATTAATAAAATTCTGCATACTAAATGAATCCAAAGTAAATAAAAGAGAAGCAATCATAAGTTGATGTCAAAAACGCTTTGTGTAGCAAGGCATTAGGACCAATTTTCCTTTTACAAAATGCTTGGATCAGAGGATGAAAGAGTTAAAATTGTACACATTGTGTGGCTTTGTCCTTAATTTCTACATTTTTGCTGCAGGATTCCTTTCAAAACCTGCTGTCACAGGCACACACACAAACATAGACACACATATGTGAAAAATTAAACTTTAAAAAATAAGTTGCTGTTTTGGAGATACTAGTTAATTATAATTAATATCAATATTTTCTCATTTATTGACCACAGTATAATGACTCTAAAGGAGAAAAATCTATTCCTCAAATATACAACATATAATGTATTTGCCTTGTATATATCAATTTGACTTTAGGTTTCTATTTAATTGATAAAGAGTTATTCCTGAATTCATGTAGAATAGTAAAACATTTAATGCAAATGTATATTGACTTCCAACTATGAAAATGAAGTTAATTATGCAAATGTTAAAACTATGGAATAAATAAGAGGTTAATTTTCATACAATTTCCATACTGTTCCATACAGGTAAAATAAAATTCGGCAATATAAGTTGCTCAAATGAGTTTAGTTATAACCTTAAACCAAAACAATGTTTTAAGACATAGGACATATTCCAAATACAAAAGCCATAAAGAAAACAATATATTCATTGATCACACTGATTGTCAGTTCAATCTGTGAGAAATTCACCACATTCACCTTTTTTGCTACATAACTCCCTGAAAGCCCAACCTTATACCGGTAAAGGTTCTTCAGCTTCAGAAACCAAACAGGCTACAGCAAGGAGAATAAACTTCATCTTCCAGAATATTGTCTTTCTCCTCAATTAGAAAAAGTCAAGTGTTCAGCTCCTGCTGAAATGATGAACTGAAGAGGATCACAAAATGTGCGTTGAAACTGTTAACTTGCTATTTTTTCAAATGTCAGAACAGGTTGGCAGACTGGTTGGCAGTATTTGTGAGTGTCTGTCATTGCTTTATTTTAACCTGTGGGATTAGAATTCTGTGGTGTGTAAGATAAATGTTCCGGAACTGTGGACATCTGAAAAAAAGTTAAGAATAGCAATCCGGTTTGGTGACATTGTCACAACAATACAACAGTGATTAAGAAAGCCAGTGAACATCAAACAATAATTAAGAACAAGTTGAAAATCTCAAACACTAAATTGAGTAATTTGCAAATTTATTGGTTATAATGTATTTTGATGGAGGAGTATTAAAAATTTTTAATTTTTTATTTAAATATATAGTATATCTTGATCATAGACACACTCTCATTTTCCTTTCAGATTTCAAAGATTCTCTCTGAAATATCTCATATTTTTCTTTTAACTGCATTGGAATGAAAATTTTGGAATTTCAGTTTCTTTAAAATACAGAGAAATATTATAATAATATGTTTTAAGTTAAGGCTAAGTGCAGGGATGTTTCAGATTTTCCACAGCTACTTACTACTATTTCCCTCATCATCTAGCAGGGTGGTGATTTTGCCAGCTGCAGATAATTTTTGCAGTTATGTGACATTTGGAATTCAGGCACCTCCTCCAGCAGGGTTAGATGATGGTCATGTGTCATTGATCTTGAATCTTGGTCATTCACTTGAGATTGGTTGTGGTTTGTTAATTGTATTGCTCAAACAAGAAACAAGAAAAAAGAAATTAGACCAGGTTTCTCTTCTCTCTCTCTCTCTCTCTCTCTCTCTCTCTCTCTCTCTCTCTATATATATATATATATATATATATATATATATATATATATATATATATATATGTGTGTGTGTGTGTGTGTGTGTGTGTGTGCATTTGCTCTTCTATCTATTGTTAGAGTGCTGAACATGTTTTTAAAATGTGGACAGGGATGGAAGAAAGAAAGCTCCATAAAGTAATAAAGATTAGCTACACTTTGTTTTTTCTTCCCAACAATAGCCTGTTACTATTTTTTATATGGGTTCATATGTGTGCTCATCCAATCCACTTGGTTATGGTAACCCTATACCAGTGCCTGCTCTCAGGAATTATTAACCTCAATGCCTCACTAAGTAATCTGTTTTTTTTTTCTTCTTTGTTTTGGTTTTTGGCTTCTTTTTCTATCTTTTTATATTTTTTATTGGTTATTTAATTAATTTCCATTTCAAATGTTCTCCCCTTTCCTGGTATCCCCTGTTTCAAACCCTTTATCACTTCTGTATTAGTCAGGGTCTCTAGAGTCACAGATCTTATGGGTAGTCTCTATATAGTAAGGGAATTTGTTGGTGATTTATAGTCTGTAGTCCAACTCCCCAACAATGGACAGTAGCAGCTAAGAATGGAAGTCAAAGGATCTATCAGTTGCTCAGCCCCACAAGGCAAGCAAGCAAAGAATAGAGAGCAAATCTTCCTTCTTCCAAAGTCCTTATGTAAGTCTCCAGCAACAGGTGTGGCCCAGATTAAAGTTTTTTGCCACCATGCCTGAATCTTGTGCTTGCTTTGTCCCAAATGATATTGAACTCAGAGATATTCCTGTCTTATCTTTGGGGATTCATAGACACTATGCCTGAAGATATTCATGCCAAGATCCAGGTTAGAAATTTGTATTTCCAAGTCTCCAGATTATGATCACAGGTGAGTCTTGCATTTCTGAATTGTAGTTCCAGATACAACCAAGTTGCCGACTAGGAAGAGCCACTACACCATCTATGGTAGTCTGGATCCACAGAGCCAGCCAGGATATGAAAGAACAAACAACACAGCCTTCTGACAGTTTTCCTTGTCTGGGCTTCTGGGAATTACACATGGAAGCTCCAGCAACCAGAGAATCCTACTTTCATTTGCAATTTTTTAATAAGGTTTCTGCTTATGTGTGTTTGTCATTCACCTTCAACCTGCAGAAGAACCATCCTGGACTGACGTGATGGCACATAAATCCTGTACCTGTGATGTGGTGAGAAATCCTACAGTTCTGTTTATGTTGGTTGTTCTGGGTTTTGTGAAGAACCATTTGTGACAAGCAGGGACATCCTTGTATTCTGGCTGGTTTTGTGTGTCAACTTGACATAAGCTTGAGTTATCACAGAGAAAGAAGCCTCAGGTGAGGAATTATCTCCATGAGATCTAGCTGCAAGACATTTTTTAATTAGTGATTAGAGGTGGAAGGCCCATTGTGGGTCATACCATTTCAGGGCTGGTAGTCTTTGGTTCTATAAGAGAGGAAGCTGAGCTACCCAGGGGAAGTAAGCTAGTAAGAACATCCTTCCATGGCCTCTGCATCATCTCCTGATTTCTGTCTTGCTTGAGTTCTATTCCTGACTTCTTTTGAGGATGATCAGCAATATTGAAGTGCAAATTGAAAGAACCCTTTCCTCATCTTTCTTATTGGTCATGATGTTTGTGCAGGAATAGAAAGCCTGACTAAGATAAATTGGTATCAGGAATTGGGTATCTCTGTGACAACCTGATCATGTTTTTGGGAGGACTGTAGAAGGACTTTGGAACTTTGGGCTAGAAGATCCATTCAGTCTTAAGAGCTCTGTGGGATCTTGTATAGGATATTGGAAGACAATTTTAAGAACAGTATGGAAGATGGAGTCCTGCCTTGTGAAATTTCAGAGGGAAGATTAAAGACTTTTATCAGGGCCAATGCTATTTTCATTGTAAGAATTTTGTAGTTTTGGATAGCTGGGTCTGAAGAATCAACTATGATTAACAAGATATAGAACTACTAAAGGGAAAACTGTGCATTATTGGGACTATTGATGCTGGTTAGGTGAAGCTAAGAAACAATTGGTGATTAAGATAAGACCAGCATCAGAAGGTGAAAGCTTCTGTGAAGTATTTTCTGGGAGAACAGAGGCTGTGTTCCAGAGAAAGCCAAGGCTGTACCTTGTACTGTGGCTGAACTTGGTAATGGTAAGAGTCACCCAGGTGTTACTGGTTTTGAAGGCATTTAGGGGTCATGAATAGAAGCTGAGCCTCTGCAGTATGAGAGGCCATGGAAGGGCTTTGGTAAAGATGCAGTCTCATTTGCAATTGATGGCCCAGGACTGAAGGGTCATGCAAAGGAATTGAGGCTTGGCACCATGAAGAAAACCTATGAGAGGCTATTGGTGAAGCCTAGTTACATCAGAATACAGCAGTGTTTTGGAGATGCTGGTACCATGAGATGATGGTGCAATAAGAATTGCAGCAGCCATGAAGAACAGGCATCTGGAGCCTAGAAGACATGGTGTGTGCTACAAAGTGCAGAGTTGGAAAAGTGAACCAAGCCCTTGGAGGAATCCTGAAGATCATGACTAGATTCCAGACATTGGACAGTTGGAGTTTGATTTTGATGTTGATGGTGACTGTGCCCTGATTATTTTCCCTCTTGAAATAAAAAGGTATTTTCGTGGAGCCCACATTTAAGAGACATTGGATTTTTAACAGACCTTGAATTTTAAAAGATATTAGATATTTTAAGGGGATTGAAAATTTAATATGTAAAGATTGTAGGACTTTTAAAAGTATTTAGATCTTGGCTATGAATAAGAACATAAGAATTGAGGCTTAATAGTTATGTGTTTGTGTGTCAAGTTGACAATGGGTCAACTGTATTGATTGGTGTTATGTGTCAAATTGAAGTAAGATGGAGTTATCAAAGAGAAAGAAGTTTCAGGTGAAGAAATGCCTCCAGGAGATCCAGCTGCAAGACATTTTCTCAATTAGTGATCAAAGGTGGGAGGGTACATTGTGCAAGGTGCCATCCCTGGTCTAGTAGTCTTGGGTTCTATAAGCAAGCAAACTGAGCAAACTAGGGAATCAAGCTAGTAAGTAACATCCCTCCATGGCCTCTACATCAGCTCCAAATACCTGACCAGCTTGAGTTCCAGTCCTTAATTCCTTTGGTAATAAACAGCAACTTTGAAATGTAAGTTGAATAAACCCTTTCCTCCTCAAGTTTCTTGGTCATGATGTTTGTGCAGGAATAGAAACATTGACTAAGACACTTTACAAGTTTCTCTTTAATCGATAACTCTAATTTCTTCTTTTTATCAGATGGATTTAAGTTATAGAAATACTTTACAGTTGTAACTTAGAGACTGGGATTTTCAAAGAACTAAGGTTATTTATTTCTCAGTTTCTAAAATGTCAATTGTTGTCCTTATATCCTTTGTTAAGATTTAATGATCATACCAATTGTTGGTCATCAACGGCAGATTTGTGTTCTCTACTGGTCAAATTGCATGCAATGACAAGAAATAGTATAGTCAAGAGACAGGAAGGGAATAGCCTCCACAGTTTTCTGGGGGATTTTTTTTCCCTTCACACAAGAATTTTGAATGCAAAGAAAAGAAAAAGAAAATTGTTAGGTCAGAGGATTCCAAACAAAGAAAGACATTCTGGGTGAATATTAAATTTGGACTTTTATGTACAAAATGAAGAATACCTGGTGCTGAACTTACAAATGTAGCTACATTTACAATATAATGTCTAGCTGTTTAAAAGATTTTATGGTTATGAGACTGATATCTGAAATATATTTTCACTTATGATATTCATTGTTGATTTCTGTAATATTTTAGATTCTCTGTTTCTGATTAATTTACTTGGATAACTTCCTCATAAAACAAGACAAAACAAAGAAAAATCAAAACAAAATCACATAACCACTCAAATTTTTTTCTGATTTTCATTTTTCAGAATTTCTTTTTAATTCTAAGGAGAAAACACTTATGGTACATGTCTTATAAAATATTCTATAGGTGTAAAATTACACCAGCATAATGGCAACTCTTATACAAAAAGCATTAATCTGGATTTGCTTACACTTTTGAAGGTTTAATCAGCATGGTAGTTGGCATGAATTCCTATAGGTAGAGTGCTGAGGAAATAACTGAGAGTTCCAAATCCTACTCATCATACAACAGGAGGAGACACTGGACCTTGCTTTAAAATTTGAATTTTAAATTCCAAGCTCAGCCCCAGTGATACTTGATCCAAACTGGACACATGTACTGACAAAAGTCCAACCTTCAATTCCCTTTCAAGCAGCAACTCCCAGTAGGGACCAAGCATCCAAAAGTATCTTTCTGTGTCCCTACCTGCAGGACAGTCAACAGGGTCCCTGGACCACCTTGGAGAAGGTGAGAGACAAGGGACATGAGAGACGAACAGCAAGACAGTATTCTGATCAAGCTGTCAAATTTTATTTTTTACACGAGGCAATATAAAGAGAAGCAAGCATGGTGTACGGAGGGGTAATGGGGGCAAGTCATTGTATTTGGGGAACAATCTCAGGGGGCTAATATCTTTTCTCAGGAACAGTTTCTAAGAATTGTCTCTCAGAAGCATCTTAAAAAATGCTCAACTTCATTAGTCATTAGGGAAATGCAAATCAAAACAACCCTAAGATTTCATCTTACACCAGTCAGAATGGCTAAGATTAAAAATTCAGGAGACAGCAGGTGTTGGAGAGGGTGTGGAGAAAGAGGAACACTCCTCCACTGCTGGTGGGGTTCCAAATTGGTACAACCACTCTGGAAATCAGTCTGGCGGTTCCTCCGAAAACTGGGCACCTTACTTCCAGAAGATCCTGCTATACCACTCCTGGGCATATACCCAGAAGACTCCCCACCATGTAATAAGGATACATGTTCTACTATGTTCATAGCAGCCCTATTTGTAATTGCCAGATGCTGGAAAGAACCCAGGTATCCCTCAACAGAAGAGTGGATGCAAAAAATGTGGTATATCTACACAATGGAGTACTATTCAGCCATTAGAAACAATGAATTCATGAAATTCTTAGGCAAATGGATGGAGCTAGAGAATATCATACTAAGTGAGGTAACCCAGACTCAAAAGGTGAATCATGGTATGCACTCACTAATAAGTGGATATTAACCTAGAAAACTGGAATACCCAAAACATAATCCACACATCAAATGAGGTACAAGAAGAAAGGAGGAGTGGCCCCTGGTTCTGGAAAGACTCAGTGAAACAGTATTCAGCAAAACCAGAACGGGGAAGTGGGAAGGGGTGGGTGGGAGGACAGGGGAAGAGAAGGGGGCTTTCGGGACTTTCGGGGAGTGGGGGGGCTAGAAGAGGGGAAATCATTTGAAATGTAAATAAATTATATCGAATAATAAAAAAAAAATTAAAAAAAAAAAAGAATTGTCTCTCAGAATCTCAGAGAAAAGCTGGGGATTACTGTAGGAACTTGGCATGATAAATTCATCACGAGTTGGTGAAGTGGAAAGGAGTGGCTATGGTAACCTAACCATAGGTGAGCTTCATTTGTCTAGCCCACTTAGGTGATTTCTGCATGTACTGACCATCTAGCTTACTTTGGCTAATCTTTCAGCTAGTACATTTCCTTCTAAAAGCAGGCTAGAGAAAGCAGGCTAGAAATGGCTGAGAGGAGGGGGTTTTGAGATCTTTGTGAGAATGGCTCCTGGCATGGTTGTATTTGTATGCATAAAACAAGCATGTTGTTACATGGAGGTTTGCAATAGTATGTTGTGGGGGATTTCTATAGTCCCTTTGGCCCCCACATTAATAGAGCGTATTTTCTGCCTGCTCTAGATCATATAAGTTTCTTTTTTTTATTCGATATATTTTTTTATTTACATTTCAAATGATTTCCCCTTTTCTAGCCCCCTACTCCCCGAAAGTCCCGTAAGCCCCCTTCTCTCCCCCTGTCCTCCCACCCACCCCTTCCCACTCCCCCGTTCTGGTTTTGCCGAATACTGCTTCACTGAGTCTTTCCAGAACAAGGGGGCACTCCTCCTTTCTTCTTGTACCTCATTTGATGTGTGGATTATGTTTTGGGTATTCCAGTTTTCTAGGTTAATATCCACTTATTAGTGAGTGCATACCATGATTCACCTTTTGAGTCTGGGTTACCTCACTTAGTATGATGTTGTCTAGCTCCATCCATTTGCCTAAGAATTTCATGAATTCATTGTTTGTAATGGCTGAATAGTACTCCATTGTGTAGATATACCACATTTTTTGCATCCACTCTTCTGTTGAGGGATACCTGGGTTCTTTCCAGCTTCTGGCAATTATAAATAGGGCTGCTATGAATATAATGGATTAATATAGTTAAAATGGCCATTTTGCCAAAAGCAATATACAGATTCAATGCAATACCCATCAAAATCCCGACTCAATTCTTCACAGAGTTAGAAAGAGTAATTATCAAATTCATGTGGAATAACAAAAACCCCAGGATAGCTAAAACTATTCTCAGCAGCAAAAGAAAGTCTGGGGGGAATCAGCATCCCTGACCTCAAGCAATACTACAGAGCAATAGTGTTAAAAACTGCATGGTATTGGTACAATGACAGGCAGGAGGATCAATGGAACAGGATTGAAGATCCAAAAATGAACCCACACACCTATGGCCACTTGATCCTCGACAAAGGGGCTGAAAACATCCAATGGAAAAAAGATACCCTTTTCAACAAATGGTGCTGTTTCAACTGGAGGTCAGCATGCAGAAGAATGCAAATTGATCCATCCTTGTCTCCTTGTACTAAGCTCAAATCCAAATGGATCAAGGACCACCACATAAATCCAGACACTCTGAAGCTAATAGAAAAGAAACTGGGGAAGACCCTTGAGGACATCAGTACAGGGAGAAAGTTTCTGAACAGAACACCAATAGCATATGCTCTAAGATCGAGAATTGACAAATGGGACCTTATAAAATTACAAAGTTTCTGTAAGGCAAAGGACACCATCAAGAGGACAAATCGGCAACCAACAAATTGGGAAAAGATCTTCACCAATCCTACATCAGATAGAGGGCTAATATCCAATATATATAAAGAACTCAAGAAGTTAGACTCCAGAAAACCAAACAACCCTATTAAAAAATGTGATACAGAGTTAAACATATAAGTTTCTAAAAAAAATTGGGAAAATGTCCAATCTTAAGAAACCTAGCTGTATTATGTTTTCAAGAACACCAAGAAAGAGGCACATTCTACCATTGCTGATGGGATTGCAAACTGGTACAACCACTCTGGAAATTAATATGGAGGTTCATTAGAAAATTGAAAATTGGTCTACCTCAAGACCTAACTAAACCACACCTCAGCATATACACAAAAGGTACCGTAGCAGGCAACAATAGCACATATTCCACTATGTTCATAGCTGCCTTATATGTGTTAGCCAGAAGCTAGTGGCCAGTGACTTATGCAGATTCAGTAGGTAACTGGAAATTCCTGCCAGATCATACCACCACTGCTGATATGTGTTTGGTATCCTGACACTATTGAAAGGACTGATGGTGTCCTGAAAACAGAGATTGGAATTGCCCCCAAAGAATTACTTCTAAGCAGGTCCAAGTCCACTTGTCCTATTTTTCATCATTTCTCCCCTTCCTTTGGATGGTGGGCTTGAAGCGTGGTCAAAGCATTTGAGTACCTTTATTAAAACCAGGTTTTAAAAAATCTAAGCCTTCAGGTGGTGCCCAATATGATGAAAGCATAATGGATATTTCTGATTCGAATGTGGTAGAAGAAAGGTTGGACTACAAAGGGTGATAAGTGTTCCTCAAGGAGGTTGGCATGATAGCAGCTATGGAAGCTGGTTGTTGTCCTACATTTTTCCAGAGTGGGGTTTTAGTTTTACTTTCAGGTTTTCAGGAATACTCTTTAGTAAATTATTTGGGGAAAATTAACAACTACTTACGTTAGAGAAGTTTATGGAGAGTTTAAGAACATAGGAAGGACTGCTTGAGAAAAAAAAATAGAGCCACTGGGAGAAGAACAAAAGGGTTCAGAGCTGGTGTCTAACACCAGGAATGTACTGAATGATGAAAAAGGACAGAAAAATATGCTGGTAGTTTAGCTGCTATCTTGACTTCCTCCTTGTATTTTGACTGCCAAGTTGCCAGAAAACCTTAGTCAAAGTAGAGTCTTAGCAGAACAAAAATGGAGAAAATCTACCTCATTCATGAAGCTAATACTGAAACCTAGAGTAGCATTCACAGAATTTTTACAGAGACTGGATTCAGCTGTAAATAGAATCATATCAGAGTCTAAACCAGACAGTCATTGATAGAAATATTGGACTCTGAAAAAGTGAATACTGAATATTAATGTGCAATCAGACCATTGAAAGCATGAGGAGATCCAATAGACGGACAAGTAAGAGAAATTACTGCTATTCTTTTTAAGGAGCATCATGCTAATATCCTAGGACAAGCCATAGCAAGAAGTCTTAGAAATCAAAAGGTTCAATGATTTAATTGTGAATTTGGCTGCTCCCAAAGAGATTTATGTCTAGAATATTCAGATATTAAAGTATCAGGTACATTTAATCTAGAGAATATGTTGTTTATAGAACAGAATAGGTACATGTTTGGCTGTTTTGGAATGCAAACTATGGAAAGTCTTGTGGTCACTATGGAAAGGGAAAGCCTTCGTCAAAAGACCTCTAGTCCAAGATAGATATATGAGATAAATTCTGGAAGCAACAGAGAGACATGTGAGTTCAAGGCCACACAATGAACAATAAAAACTGCCTTCCATTGGTAAGTCAGAAAGTACCAAGAAGCAAGAAAATTAAAATGTAGTATATCTGATCTTATACCTGCTAAAGAAGGGAGTGCAGCAAGGGACATAGCTACAGATATGTCTCTTAACTTATCACCAAATGTTCTGTGTTACAAATTAATCACTATGATGTATGATCTTTACCCTCAGGAACAGTATAAATAATCTTGGCATTAAGAAGGTTAATATTCAGGGACTTATTTTGTATTCTTATATATTAGATGGGGATAGTAAGCAAGAAATTAGAATCATGACATCTGTGAGAAAGGAGATAGAAATTGATCTATAGTATAGAATTGCCAAACAGTTGTTTCCTTATATTATGAGCAAGACTGATCCAGTAGAAAGGAAAGGAGCTTTTGGGAGTAATAGAAAAACAGCTATGCTGGAAAATAATATTTAATGATCAGGGACCCAAATTAATGGTACAAATGAATGTTTTTTTGACATTGAACTTTTGGTAGATGCAGGAGCTAATATTAACATACTATCCTAAATATCTTGAAATCCAGATTTGCCACTTGAGAAGGTTTACACACAGTTTATAGGAATTGCTAAATTACAAGGAATAAGACAAACTACCCAATAGATTAATGGTATGGAATGGAAATGGAGGAGTTGTGACTTTGTATGGCTCACATACCCATAGATTTATAGAGAAAGCATCTCTTATAACAATAGTGTTTGCCAATTAATATTTGCACAATTCCAAGAAGAGCAAATTAGAAAATTAAGCGTGACATGGTAACTGCTCACAGACAAAATTAACTAATACAGGTAAGTGAGAAAAATCACTAGCTCTGCCCATATTCTAAAAACAGCACCTCAAAGAAATTATATTTCCAGACTATGAAAGGGGCCACTGCTGACATACCCACAGCCTTTTTCCTCAAAAGTTATCAAACCAAGTAGTCATCTAAAACACAAGGACCATTCTAGTCACTTGAACAGCTGGTAAAGGAACATTTTGGTCCTCAACCTCAAAGACACTTTACTAGCTCAAATAATTCTCCTGTGTTTATTGTAAAAAAAGAAATCAGAAAAATGTAGAATGATAACTGATTTAAGAACATTTTAATCACATTGTAATATTTCTCCTACTTGAAAGAATTTGCTGGGATATATAAGCAATGGGTGAAAAAATATGATTTTTTTGGAGCTTGTTGTGCTTCCTTCACTGTGTGTGTGTCTCTCTCTCTCTCTGTGTGTGTGTGTGTGTGTGTGTGAATGTTTGATTATTTTTTTTCTGTTTACCTTCTCTACAGTCACCAAAGCATTCCAGTAGACTCTTGAAGGTAAGAGAAATTGCTGGCCCCACTGAATCAAGCTTTCCTCCCTCAGAGAATAGTCTGATGAGTGATACATTGCTACATTTATGCCCTAAATTCAGTTTAGCCTGACCTGAAAAGGCTGGTCTTCAACATGTCCTTTTAAGATATTTTTGGAAATTTCCTGAAAGAAATCATACAGCAACAGAAATGTACTTGAAATACCTGATATCCTTATGGCTTTTATATAATTATAACTCCTTCTTTTGAAATGCATAAAATATTCCAAGAATTGAACGCTGACAGGAAACTGACATAGCTGTCTCCTGAGAGGCTCTGGTAGAGCCTGACATATACAGAGTTAGATGCTCATAGCCAACCATTCAACTGATCCCCGGATTCCCAATGGAGGCATTAGAAAAAAGGGTGGATGGAACTGAATGGGTTTGCAACCACATAGAAAGAACAACAAGGTAAACAAACCAGAGCTCACAGGGTCTTAAACACCAACCAAGGAGTACACATGGAGGGACCCATGCCTCCAGCTGTATATGTAACAGAGGATGGCCTTGTCAGGTATCAATGGGAGAAGAAGCTCTTGGTCATGTGAAGGCTTGATGTCTCAGTGTAAGGTAAGGCTAGGGCAAGATGTGGGAGTGGTTGGATATGTGGGAACACCCTCATAGAAGCAGGAGTAGGGGCATAGGAAGGGGAGTTTCTGGGGTGGGGGGAGGAATCAGGAAAAGGAATAGCATTTGAAATGTAAATAAATAAAATAGCCAATAAAAAAGGTTGGCCCTTGGTGAGGCAGGGGAAATCATTTGGAATGTAAATAAAGAATATAGAAAATAAAAATATTAATTAAAAAATAATAAAAATAAATTGTATAAACAAAGAAAAAATGGTATTTTGTTTGCTTCTTTGTTTTGCTGGGGTTTTTTTTCCCCTTTCATTTGCCCATAGATTATAATTTACTCATTTGTCATACATTTTAAGAACTCCATTTTCTGGAACCTCAGCCACTAACATTTCTGATTTTTTAATTGAATGTGTTCTTTATTTACATTTCAAACATTTTCCTTTCCCAGTTTCCCCTCATCCCAGAAAACCTCTAACTCATCCTCATTTCCCTGTTTCTATGAGGATGTTCTTCCACACAACCAACACCCACCTACCCTCGCTCAATTTCTCTATGCTGGAGCATCTATGGAGACTTCATAGGACCAAGGACCTCTCCTCCCATTGATTCCTGACGAGGCATTCTTCTGCTACAACTGCAGCTAGAGTTATGTGTAGACTTGTTTGATGACTTAGTCCCTTTGAGCTCTGGGGGATTTGGTTGGCTGATGTTCTTCCTATGAGGCTATAAATCCCTTTAGCTACTTTAGTCCTTTCTCTTAACTCCTCCACTGGGGACTCCACACTCAGTCCAATGCTTTGCTGATGGATCTGCCTCTGTATTTGAAAGGCTCTGGAAGGGCCTCTCAGAAGACCGCCATATCAGGCTCCTTTTGGCAAGCATTTCTTGGCATCTACAAAAGTGTTGGGGTTTGGTGACTGTTTATAGTATGGATCCCCAGATAGGATAGACCCTGAATGGCCTTTCCTTCAGTCTCTGCTCTACATTTTATCTCTGAAATTGCTACTATGAATATTTTGTTCCATTTCTGAGAAGATCCCAATGTCTGAGAAACACCAAAAGAAATGTTCAACATCCTAAGTTATCAGGGAAATCAAAACAACCCTGAGATTCCACCTCACACCAGTCAGAATGGCTAAAGTAAAAAAACTCAGGTGGCAATAGATGCTGGCAATGATGTGGACAAAGAATATCACTCCTCCATTGCTGGTGGGATTGCAAGCTGGTACAATCTCTCTGGAAATCAGTTTGGTGGTTCCTCAGGAAATTAAACATTGTACTACCTCTGGACCCAGCTATACCACTCCTTGGCATATACTCAGAAGATTCTCCTACATAAGGACACATGCTCCACTATGTTCATAACAACCTTATTTATAATAGCCACAAGCTGGAAAGAGCCCAGATGTCCTTCAACAGAGTAATGGATACAGAATATACTGTATATTTACACAATGGATTTCCATTCATCTATTAAGAATGACGGATTCATGAGAGCTTTAGGATAGAACTAGAAAATATCATCCTGAGTGAGCTAACCCAATCACAAAAGAACACACATGGTATGCACTCTCACTGATAAGTGGATATTAGCCCAAAAGCTCCAAGTACAATTCACAGGCCACATGAAGGTCAAGAAGGAAGACCAAAGTGTGGGTTCTTCAATTCTGAGAAAGAGAACGTTTCTGATTATTAAAATGTAGTAACACTGGAAAACACACATAACACTTATTTGTTTAGTATCCACGTGTTGAGGAATATGTACTGATCAAATACTAATAGGACTCAGAAACTCTTTAAATCTGTCTTTGCTATGCTATACACTTATAACTACTTATATCTATAATGGAACATATAAAAGACAACATGCCACATTCTTTAAAATAAAGTGGCAATCTTCTCACTTAAATTATAGAAATATAATATTAAATTGAACAGCCACCAGTTAGATCTAGTTTACTTTTGTTCTTTGTTTGGTTTTTCATAAAAACAGATTCCCTCTTACCCACTCTAGCCTGAATCTAACTTTGCAGCCTATGTTAGCCTTGATTCTTTTGTTTCAACATCCCATGACATAATCATAACATAAACGTGAACTGAAATACGCACTGAAACTATATATTTTATAATTATTTTTTTGTAGTTCTTGGAGCTGCATCCATTTCTTGCTGGTGGCTGAGCAAGAGTTCTATAGATGAGCTAAATGTTCATCCCTAACTATAATATAAATGAAAGCTATTTCAAAAAGCAATGGGGCCTTGATGTCACTACAGGTAATTTAAAGGTATTTATTATATGAAAACTCAAACCATTTTAGAAAGGACTTGCAACAGTTCAGATACTGGGGTAAAAGTGTAAACTGTTTCATGGCCTCCATGTTGCTGCATTGAAAATTATTATGTGTGATATTTAGAATAGTGAGTCTATCTCCTCAGGAAAGACTAACAGTATTCAGAAACTTTTGTCTCACAAAAAACACAAGTAATAAAAAAAAATATCCTTTCAAATGGATAGGTTTTTATTTTAGGATACATGCAACAGATAGGATACTTTTTTCCCCTGATAAAAAACCAAATTTTACATATGAAACATGATCATCAGATGCAAATAAAGCTACCTGTTTTAAATTGTAGAGTTACCATGTAGTGTAAGCAAAAGTCAAATAACTCTGTGTTTTTTCATAAGGTGGTAGTCTACCTTCCTTCACTCAGGATGGACACAGGTTTGCCCCATTGCCCAGAATGCAACTATGGTTTGTAGGTATGATTTTCATCAGGCATTATTAGAGATTGTGTTCCTTGTCATTAACATGGCTTAGAATTTACTGGGCAAAATCCACCACTTTGTTTAATTTTCCAGAAGGAAACTACTGTTCAGGTCTGTTCAGTCAGAAAAGTTTGGAGAAAACTTTGGTGCAACTAGTGATCCTATAACACAAGGTAATTTAAAAGAAAATCAGATGCATCCATAAAAGGAAAAAATAAAGGAGGAAAGCACATACCCCAAAAAATGTGTGGATAATCCAGTTGTTAAGGAAGATGCACACTTCAGAATTTTAAAAATATCCAGATGTGCAGTTCTAAGGGGTTTGAAGTTACATTGTTTAATGAGTATAATATATAGCTAGGTTTAAAGATTAATAACTAAAATTATGTAACAATATACTGTTCTCATTTGTTCTGCATGAATTCCGTTGTAAGTAAGATTTTGAACAATTTATAAGGCCTGCTCCTCAGAATTATGGTGAGAAAAATGTGCTGATGACAATATAATCTATATATAATCAGTTTAAAAGACACAATTTTGTCTTAATCATGTTTTATTAGTCATGTTAGTAGTATTTCCTAGCATATATCTTACTAAGTAGAGAGTGGTTTCATGCATGAGGCACTTGTCGTTGTTTGGTCAGTTGTGTCAAAATTCTTAAATTTCAGTTCACAGATCTGTAAGAGTGTTGGCTGCATTCCAGTCTGTCTTAATTTTCTGTCTTCCTATATTGCCTTCATGAGATATGGTATGCAGAAAACCTTTATTCTCCAAGGGCAGTATTCACATTGCCTTTGAAAAGAGAAACATATTCATTAGCTAGTATTCAGCATAAAAATAAAGAGAAAACTGAATTTTATAGAAAAGTGAATTGGCTACCAAAGATGATGTTGGAAGATTAGAAGCCTGGACATTAAAGCTCTAGATCATCTGCATCAGTAACATTTAGCTGACAATCCAATTTATCATGGTTATATGAGACCATTCTAGCCTTTGGTGGCCAGAATCTAACAAAGTAAATAGGTCCACTCATTTCTCTGAAAATAAAATGGAATGTGAGAGACCTTAAAAGAATTGCCCAACACTGGGGAGACAGAACTTTTATTGTCCACCTCCAGTGGAAAAAGAGAGAGAAAACACCAAGTGTAAGGGAGAAACCCCGGGAAGAGGATTCAAGGACCCTGCAGACCGCATCACTCATGCTTCGCTGGAAGGGCAGGTAAGCGGCTAAACATTGTCATCCAATTGTCATGGGGAAACAATTATCAAAAGATGCTAAAGAGACTTGTTTCATAGGAGGAATCAAACATTCATTTAGGGAGAGAGGAATAAGAGTTAAGAAAAAAGATTTAAGTTCTTTTGTTTTGTCGATGATAAATGTCCTTGGTTAATTTTAAGTGGACCTGATATTCACCTGCTAACTTGAGATAAGGTTGGTAAGGAGATTAATAAGATTCTAAAAACTGGTAAACCAGTGTCTGATATATTCTTTAGTTACTGGGGGCTCATTCGTGATGTAATAGAGAGTGCAAACGAGGACCCTGACAGACAACAGCTTTTGTCAGTTGCTGAATATTGCCTCTGCCCTTTGTCTCAGGCAGCTTTGGTGACCTTGCTTTCCCCTAAAAAATAATTCTTAAAAACCTTCGTGGGTCATTATAGACAGGTCTGAGTTCCTGACATCCACTCCTGTGACTTCTCTTTATGCTCATTTCCCGAGGGATCCATTGCCCTCTGATATGCCATTAATTAATCCAGTCTTTAAGAGACTCCACGATACAGAGCCTTTAGGTCTTGAGAATACAGCCGCCATCGAGGAGGAGACAGCTCTTTACCTTAATTCCAACCAACTGCTGCTCACTCCAGCCCCTCCACGTGGCCTGCCACCCAATACCCAGTGATAGGCACACAGCGCGGCCCCTCTCAGCCAGGTTCCTCAGACTTTTACTGGTCCAAGCAATCACCAGAGATTGTCCTATACTCAGCCTTAAAATAAATGGTAAAAGCTTTGAGGGCATCTTAGACTCAGACACCAATTCTACTGTGATCTTGTAAAGTGTTTGCCACCCTCCCTTGGCCTTTGCAAGCGTCTCTGACCCATCTGCAGGGGAATGGACAATCAAAAAATACTCTCCTGAGCTCACAGTTGCTGACTTGGGAGGCCCTTCGTGGTCCCTGGTCTGCCTGTTAACCAAATGATTGGTTGTTTTTATGTTTCTCTCTCAAATGAAAGCCCTTATGTGTAGTGCCAATGAGGTTATTGCTCAACAAATGCTCTCCCAGGACTATCTCCCTGGACAGGGACTAGGCAAAAATGGATAGGGGAGACCCATGCTGGTAGAAGTCAGAGACTGCTGCTGAGGCAGCCGGAGAAAAACTGCTCAGGGGTAGCATGTAAGACCTGGACTGCAAAGAAATTCTTAGACTCTCCTCCCATCCCACCTCTCTCTACAGGTGTGTATGTGTTCACCAAAGCTGCCTGAGTCCCCTATCCCCTTGTTAAATCTTAAACAAGAGAAAAAGCAGGTTTCAGACAAGCAGTTTTTCCATGTGTAGGACATGGTATCAAAAAATAAGTAAATAAAATAATGGTTGGAACCTATTTCAAAACTCTCCTGGTGAGGACAGGAAAATGGGAGACGGTCCTGTTTTCTCTCTGAAACCTACAGGAGATCTCCTTAGTTCAGGTTAAGATATTTGGATCTCTTTGGGACATCAAATTCCCTCTCTGTCTATTGTCTGTCTTTGGTGCACCAAAACCTTTCAATATGTGTGTCAATTTATGGTGTCTATTGTTTTGATTGGCCGAATGATTGTTTGTTTTTATGTTTTATGTAAAAAAAAAATGGTAAAAAGGCGTTATCTTACTGGCAGTCCTGACAATTGCAGTTTACACAGAGAAGGCTAATTTGAGGAGTCTCACATTCTAAGGTAGGAGTCAAACACAGCTGGAGAAAAAAACTGCTTCTTAAAGAGCCAGCAGCCAGACAAGTGGAATTGGTTAATTCTCCTAGAAAAAATTCTATCATGATGATGATTGGGTTCAAAGTGCTTTATTCCCCTGAAGTTACAGCTAGAAAAAATGCATTTGGCTTAAATTTATGTGATTTGTATGATTGCTTCATTTTTATTTCTAATTAGTCTTAAAGGTATAAATGTTTTACATGTCTTAACTATAGAATATTGGTTCATAAGTTATTGGACATGGTTTAAAAGAAAAATATATATAATGATGGTAACAAAAGGTAAGTTTAAAACTGATAATTTAAGGTTAAATCTATCTTAATCAGCATGTGACATGACACAACCCAAGAAAAATTGACCTCTGAGATATTTCTAAATTGGCATAATGTTTTATGTTTATCCTAGAAATCAGACTTGTAAAAAATAAGATTTATAATGATGTCTCTTCAATAAGTTACACTGTCATACATTCAAACACAAGATGATAGACAAACTTTGCAATATGAAAATAATGTGTTTTCCATTAATTTTAAAGAGAAAAGATTGTTTCAAACTGGGTTTTGCATTCAAAAAATTGTAATCATGCTTTGATATTACAGGTTCCTTTTGTTATTTGACCTTCATACAGTGGGGACTGGTTACAGGCTACTTCTTGCAGGACCAGTGGGTATAGGTCTGGCCTTAGAGATAACAAACTCAGATCAGGAGATTTACATTTGAGATAATACAAAGCTCAGAGCTGCCTCAAAGCTGCTCAAAGC
The DNA here is from genome assembly GCF_947179515.1 of Apodemus sylvaticus. NCBI lineage: Eukaryota > Metazoa > Chordata > Mammalia > Rodentia > Muridae > Apodemus > Apodemus sylvaticus. The sequence goes on along the minus strand of NC_067473.1, from coordinate 85,954,358 downwards.
TGCAGAGGCTTGAGAGATGCAGTTTTGTCTTGCAGGCCTCACTTAGAGAGTTTCTGGCCAAAAGAACATTTTTAACAGATTCATACAGATGTGGTTCAAAATAAAGTTCAAACTTAGATCTGTAAAAGATAATAAGGCTATGTAGAAACTATGAAGGCATTAAAATTTGGCCTGCCTAGTACATACAAAACTATTATAGATTTAAAAGGATGATTTTTTGCTTTGTGGATATTGATAATTATAAAAGCATTTACTTCTAACTTTAAAGGAGCATAAGCTAACTTTAAAAAACCAATAAAAGATTTTCATTAGAAAGTTATTCCTCAAGAAATGGCTTGCTCTTAACAATAGGCTTTTAAATTTTTAAAGAAAATGATTTTCAAAAGGTGTTAAGGTAAATTTTTTGGCTAAGACACTGCTTTAAGTTTGTCATTTAAGCCTCTGATGTTCTCAAGATAGATGCAAAATAAATATTGAGAGACATAACTTAGAGAAAGCTACCATAAGTATTTGTCAACAGTTTGTGATATATGTTCACTTCCATTCCTTAACAAAGAGAACATTAATGTAAAATCTCTCCAAATAAGGTTTTGACATCCTCCAATAAAAATAGGGTGTAATAATAAAATGTTACAAAATAACATCATAAAAATATTTTTTAAAAAAAATATTTTAAGAGCATGATAAAATGTTTATTCCTTATTTTAAACAGCAATCAAATTGATTATTATTAATTGTTAATGTATTACATGACAAGAGTTTTTTGACAAAATTAATAATTGTTATCTAAAAGATAAATTGTTAAAAATTTGCCTCTATAAATGTTTTTATATTGTTATAGATTTATACATGCATCCTATAAAAATGCATCTACTATGGGAGTAAAGCTCATATAATTAGATCACATGTTTATTTTTTTGAGTGTCCCCTTGCTTCAGCACAGATAATTGAATTGGGTGCTGTAGCTATTGGTTTTAAAATGTTAAAAATCAAGCTTTCGATATATATATTAATAATATACATATATAGCTCATGGCTTACAATTGCTTAAAATTATTTCTTTTTAATGCTATCAACTCTTAACTTTTACCATTATTTATACAAATACAATTCAAAAAAATTAATAAAAATATACATATGACTATTGACAGCTTTTCAAGCTTTCTAGTTTTAACTATTTTAACATAAGAAACAAAATATAAAATAAAATTAGTCATTACATATGTTATTTTTTATACTAAATGTTCCAAATCAGATTGAGACAAATACTATAACTGATTATTATAGTCAGTCATTTGAGATGTTTTATTAACAATTTAATATTAGTCATATTACTGAGATTCCTCATAATTCGCAAAGGCAGGATATTATAGAACAGGCCCATAGAACTTTACAACAATATTTTTATAATAAAAGAGGGGAGAATCACATCTCTATATACCACAAAAAGTTTAAAATTTTAATGCTAGGGATCTCTCTGAGTGTAGAGAAGAGGTCATGTTTGTGTTTTTTCTTCAGGACGCCGAAGGAACATGCTAGCTGCCAGAGTATGCTAATGCTGAGACAAAGAATGATGCTGATTATAATCATTAAAAATGGCTACAGCCCTCAACACCTTTAGATGCCTCTTACTAATGCTGACACCACAGATAACTACGGACTCAACATCCCTCTTTGCATGGCAATTTTATTTAGCTGAAAATCAAACAAATTATAAAGAGATCAAGGGGAAATATTGGCTACTGCTGATTGCTCCCCTTCAGGGTGTCAAAAGGTCATATATTTAAATTTTACAGATTTCAAATGTAAACCAGATAGAATGTGGCCTGCCATTTATTTTCTTTAAGACATCCACAGGCATTGCTTCCCTTGTCTCAACAGAATCGACAACAATATTATTTACTTAGTGCTGCCATTGATAAGGACCTGGCCGAACTCAGAAATGGTTTAGCCAATTTCAGATTCTGTTGCCTCCTTATCGGAAGTAGTATTACAAAATAGGAGAGGTCTTGATCTGCTCTTCTTACGACAGGGAGGACTTTGCACAGCCTTAAGGGAAGAATGCTGTGTTTATGTGGATAAGACAGGACTGGTAGATGACAGTCTGAGGAGAGTAAAAGAAAGTTTAGAGAAACACAAAAGAGAACAAGAACAGCAGGAGTCGTGGTATAAAAATTGGTTCTCCACGTCCCCGTAGTTTCGCACCCTACTACTTTCTATCCTTGGACCCTTCTTAGGGTTATTGGTGTTAATCTCCTTTGGTCCCTGGACTTTTCAATGATTAACCTGCTTCATTAAATCACAAATAGATTCCACCCTACCCAAGAATTATATCTCGGTACAGTATCATCGACTGGACATGTGGAAAATGATGGACCCCGGGAGACAAGAAGGCTCGGCAGAAACAACCACAATACCCACCCTGGAGAGGCTCAATTTCAATAATCTTCTTTAATGAGACTCTATTTGGCTTCCACTTATTCATCCCTGGGCTCATCTGGAGGGGGAGCTGACCCAAGGTAACCATCTTAAGGTTGGGCAACTTCCTCCATCCCCTGACCAACCTAAGACACGGGGCCTTGAGTATGACAAGGTAACCCTATGACAGGTAAGGCTGGGGATAGGGAGGTCGATCCTAAGATAGAGATGGCTACATATTATCAGTCTGACCCCCTTGCCCAGTATTTCTGCCCAAACCTTACCACTTCTAGTATAAGGGAAGGAGAAAATGTGAAAAGCCATAATGGACCCTCACCAACAGCCCGGAGGGCTGGCAGGGCAAAGATCCTGAGTAAAACAAAGAAGAGCCTCTCCCCATGAACTGCTGGATAAAGAGAAGTTCTGAGATAAACCTCAGGATGTTCCAGCCTGCGCAAACATCAAATGTCTCCACTGGATGACCCTTATCTCTTCCTGCTGAAACTGCCAAGAATGCCTTTGCCCCTCCCTTCTTTGTTCTTGCCTTGAGACAAGCTCTTCCTCTGAAAGCCTTAAAACCTGTGAACCCTGGAAAATTAAGCGAGACCTCAACAATTGAACCCTGCCTGGTCTCTTTCTTCTCTCCCCCCTTTGACCCTCAGGTAGCACCTCTTCAGAACCCTGAATAACTGAACCTGCTGGATGGGTCACTAAGATCATGAATTGACAAATGGGACTTCATAAAATTTCAAAGCTTCTGTAAGGCAAAGGACAATGTCAATAAGACAAAATGACAACCAACAAATAGGGAAAAGATTTTACCTTTTTTTTTTGTGAGTTCTGAAATGGCTGATTCTAAGTTTGCACATTGAGTAGCAATATCTTGGAAATATATATCTTGAAAATACCTTCGTCATTTGAGGCTGATGATGCTTCAGCATATGTTTCCAATAAGATAGAACAGTTTTTAGGCAGTATGGTATAAAACCTGTTCCTAACCTATCTCAAAATCCGATGACACAAGCTATTCTAGAAAGATTGAAGAGAACTTTTAAAAAATGATTATAAAACAAAATGGGGATATAAATAGCCCAAGAGATAGATTAATGAATGCTTTATTATCTAAAATATTTTGAATATCAATAAGGTAGACAAAATAGCTGTTATAAAACACTATATTTTAGAAAGGGCTTATGAAGTCCATTAGCCTATGTAGGTTATAACTTCAGAATTGAAGGAAAGATATATGTTAAGCTGTAGATGCTTTGTATTCATTTTCCAAGAAAAGAAAAACTATGGATTTCTTCAAAATGAACAAAAATGTGGTTTAACAAGGGGAGAGCTACTGAAGATCCTGACCTCAGACACGTAAGAAAACCAGAAGACCAACAGAACAGGCAACATATATTGATGATTCTCTTACATGGGACTTTGAGACTTGCTAAGACATGAAAATTTCTCCATCCAGTACTTCAGCTAGACACAGTCAATAAATATTTTTCGCTACAGGGTCCTCAAGACTTATCGTGCTACCCTTTTAAATGTCATAGAGAGTAATTTATATTAGAGTTTGTTTATACAGCTCAACCCAACTAATAAAAGAAACATAGGTATCTTACCTGCTCAAAGAGAGAGAGAACAGAAAATCATTAGCAGATTTTTCACACCACACATTCCATACATGTGCTAATAAAGTATAATGCCTATGAAAGTTTACATGTTTTTAGACACCATTGAAGATATAGAGACCTTTAAAAAATTAACCCAGGAGATGCTAAAAGGATGCTGAGATGCTGAGATATATTTATTCTAAGCAACCCAATGCTGGACTCCACAATTAACTGTTTCATCAAAATTTGCATCCAGTACAGCTTCTAAGCTATTGATGCCTGTAGATCCAGCCTGTCACACTTTCAATCAGAGCTTCTTTCAATCTCTGAACTTCTCACCACAGAGACTGAACAACAAATGTTACAGCTTGCTTTCTTAAGACTAAGCAATGCTCTAATTTTTTGGGCAACTGAAAGAAAGTTAAACCCAACTCCCACACTCACAATCACACCTCACAAAAGGAAGCAATTACTTTTTTTCATTTTTGATTTGGTTTTGGTTTTGGTTTTTCGAGACAGGGTTTCTCTTTATAGCCCTGGCTGTCCTGGAACTCACTCTGTAGAATAGATGGGCCTCAAACTCAGAAATCCGCCTGTCTCTGCTTCCCAAGTGCTGGGATTAAAGGCATGTACCACCACTGCCCAAGAAGGAAGCAATTTCAAGAGAACAATGCCTCATTTCCAAAAAGAGGATGAATGGTTTTTGGTCTTTTGGTGGGTGCACTTTTGTTACTGGTCTTGTTCAGGGAAGAAAGAAGTAAGGGATGTTATCTTCAGGGATTTCATTCTCACTTTTTCTTTCCTCTTTCCTTCTTTTAGTCTTATTTAAAGTAAAAGGTGATGAAAGAAAACTGTAAGGATATAACAATCATAAATTGAAGCATAGATTATTGAATCTACTTTTAGCCCCAAGAGCATTGATAGGTGCAATAATTTCATTTAGTATAGAATTTAAATGCTCATCCAACATATTATGTATATATGTTTTACCTATTTATACAGTACTTTTCAGGTATGTAATTCTTAAAAATATGTGCTAAAATCTAGTCCTTTTGAAAGTTTCCTTACACACAGTTTAGAATAAATAAGAAGTGTGAGTTATTAATTAAAGAATCAAATGTATTTGTCATCTTAGATACTAGTTCACCTAAGTACAAAGTAAGCTTAATTTAGCTTTTTTAGATGCTTTCAAAACTAAGTAGATATTAGATAACTAGTGATATGCGAGTTACACATACTATAAATAGAAAGATAGATGGTTTTCAGAAACCTCAAAGGCATGCAGATAATGGAATGAAAAGATGTCTTTTTCCTGACAATGACATGTGTGCTCCCAGCAGCTTCTACTTCATTTTATTTCTATGATTCTTTTCAAAGAAGATGGCAAGCATTGAAGAACCTCCTTATGATGTTTGTTACAAATGTGGTCATCTAGCCACTGTCCAAAACACAAACAAACAAACAAATAAACAAACAAACAGACAACATTTAAAAACATAGAAACAGAACAACAACAGCAAAAACAAACAAACAAAAGTTGCCCTTCAAATAGAGAGAATGCTGTCTAAACTGGACAAATGGGATTTATGGACACTGACTGCAAAGCTTTTCAATGACAAGGCAGTAAACTCCTTCAATATTCCTGCTTCATAACAAATCTTTTATATCCCGGGACAGGAGATAGCTGTTCCCATAATTCAGAGATATTTTGGGTGATTTTTCTGGTCAGTCACCTGTCTCTGTCATTTCTGTAGTTTTAGAAGCTACCAGCGCCACACTTACTGTATAATCAGGTAATATTTCCCCCACATAGGCCTCTGATGGGATTGAAGACTATATAGGTATAATCTTACAATTATGTCTAAATTATTTAGGATTGAAAACATGTTTGAGATCTAAGAAGATATTTCTAGGATAAAAATGCAAGTTTTGATAGAAAAGGATTTAAGAATTCTAAACTCAACAAGATGGTACCATTTCCAAGGTTACTGAATAACATGGAGTGGATATTATGAATGTAAATTTTACTTATTTTCAAATTTTCATAATTGTTATTATTGTGTATAGTTTATTAATAATAGAGAAGCGACCTTTTAATAGATTTAAAGGGTGAAAGGCTGTAAGATTGTTTTGTGCACTCTGTATTCAGATGTTTATTTCTTTTCTATTGGATATTTTCTTTATTTACATCTCTTGTATTCTGATGGTAATGCTTGTGTCTATGACTCCTGATCTCTTTCTCAGTTTTTCTGCCTCCACTGTTGTTTCCCTTTGTGATTTCTTTATTGTTTCTATTTCCATTTTTACATATTCAATGATTTTGATCATTTACTTTGCCTATTTAATTGTGGTTTCCTGTAATTCTTTAAGGGATATTCGTGTTTCCATCAACGCAATCCACTACATAAACAAACTCAAAGAAAAAAACCACATGGTCATTTCATTGGATGCTGAAAAAGCATTTGACAAAATTCAGCATCCTTTCATGCTTAAAGTCTTGGAAAGAACAGGAATTCAAGGCCCATACCTAAACATAGTAAAAGCAAAATACAGCAAACCGGTAGCCAGCTTCAACCTAAATGGAGAAAAACTTGAAGAAATCCCACTAAAATCAGGGACTAGACAGGGCTGTCTCCTTTCTCCTTATCTTTTAAAGGTACACTCTTAATAGTTGAGCTAACATTGTTCTGTGGACAGTAAACAAAAATGATGGCAGCCTTACAAGCACTACTTGATATAACTCTCATTTTAGAACTTGACAGGTTCTCAAGATGATTAATTTCTTGTAACTCTTTTTGTCCTCAGCTTCCACGTGACTTAATAAAAAACATTTGTGTCCAGATGTACACCATGGGGATTTACAGTAATACAAGCCATTATTTTCATACACTTTAACCAGATTAAAATTATTGGCAATATAAGAAACATAAATTAGGTAAATATAACCATAAACTAAAACAAATAACATTTAAAGACATGGGACATATTCCAAGTACAAAAGCCAAAAGGGAACTAATATATTCATAGAGTCACACTGATTATATGCTAAACAGTTATAAATTCACCAGAGCCACATTTCTTTCTATATAACTCCATGAAATCCCATCCTTGTACAAATAAAAGCTCCTCACTGGCAGACATCATGCAGCTTGGAGCAAGGAGAAGATACTTCATATGCCAGAATCTTCTGAGGCAAAATAGTAGAGGGATTCAGCTGATAGTGAAATGATAAACTAAAGAGGCCCACAAACATTTCAGGTTGCATTACACAATTTACTCTAAAACTGTTAATTCACAGTTTTTAAAATTTTCAGTACATTTTGGCTGACTAGATTGCAGTATTTGTGTCTGGAATTCCTCTCATTTAACCCATGGAGTTAGAAATCAGTGGAGTGTAGCATAAATATTCCCGAATTGTTGGCATTCAAAAACAAAGTCATTAAGAGCAAGATGGTTTGATAACTGAGTACAAACCAAATAACATCATCTTCATGAATCGTTTCAAGAGCATTAATGTTGTCCTGTATTACTTTCAGGTTTTTATAAGACCAAGATCTAAGTCTTATCCGTTCATTCTTCAATATATGCATCACATTGAGTTTAATTTTTTCCAGTCAAGTAAAAGAATTTCTGGGTTCTTCCATGAATAAATTGTATATCAATAGCACAGCTTCACGGTTAAATATGCAGCAGGGACACATTTATATTCATTTTGCTCTGAGCACTAAAACATTCAGATATGGAGAGTGTTTATTTAATTCTTGCCAAAGCAACACTTCTATTTGGAATATAAATGATCCTCAGATCCATAGTTTCAACATGCTAAACTACCATGTTTACAATCTCGTTTCTTCCCATAGAAATAAAATCAAGTCTCCATTCTCTCTCTCCTTTCCTCCTCTCTGTCTCTCTCTCTCTCTGCCTATGAAACATGTAGCTCTAAGTTACTGCTCCAGCTCAATACCTGCTGCCACAAATATAATAGACTAATTTCTCCGAAATTATAAGCAAAACCCAATTTTACAGTCTCTCTTATAACAACTGCCTTGGAATTAGTGTCTTTTCAAAATTATACAACATGACTAAGAAATCCAGTAAATATGAAAACATAAATACAACCATGTTTGAAAATATTGTCATAATGAATTAAGGAATTTGGAAATTTGTTAGTTTTAATTTAATTTTATATAGTTGTATTATAAAATTTTAACAGTATATTTATACACATACACACACACACATACACACATACATGGCTTTTTTGTTTTCTTAATCTATAGCAAGTTGCTTAGGTATGCATGCGTGTAGGTTTGTGGCAATGATTTGTTTTATCCTTCATCTGTAAAATGTACATTGTTTTGAAACAAGGTTGTAGGGAAAATACTTTTATAAAATAATCACTCACTATAATTAAAATAGAACATGATCACTTTGTATTGTTAGTGCTGTTTGAAGATTTTCCTGGGATATATATAAGCAGTGGGACAAGAAATACGTTTTTGAAGCTTGTAGAATTTTATTCATGGAAATTATGTGTGTGTGTGTGTGTGTGTGTGTGTGTGTGTGTGTGTGAAAGAGAGAGAGAGAGAGAGAGAGAGAGAGAGATTCTTTTCCCTTTTTTATTTTTTTTTTTGCCTTCTTTTTTTTAAATTTTATATGATATATTTTTTATTTACATTTCAAATGATTTCCCCTTTTCTGGTCCCACATTCCCCGAAAGTCACATAACCCCCCCTTCCCTCCCTCTGTTCTCCCACTCATCCCTTACCACTTCCTTATTCTGGTTTTGTCTTAGACTGCTACACTGAGTCTTTCCAGAACTAGGGGCCACTCCTCTGTTCTTCTAGTACCTCATTTGATGTGTGGATTATGTTTTGGGTATTCCCGTTTTCCAGGCTAATATCCAATTAGTAGTGAGGGCATACTGTGATTGATCTTTTGAGACTGGGTTACCTCACTTAGTATGATGTTCTCCAGTTCCATTCATTTGCCTAAGAATTTCACGAATTCATTGTTTCTAATGGCTGAATAGTACTCCATTGTGTATATATACCACATTTTTTGCATCCACTCTTCTGTTGAGAGATACCTGGGTTCTTTCCAGCTTCTGGCTATTATAAATAGGGCTATTATGAACATAGTGGAGCATATATCCTTATTACATGCTGGGGAATCCTCTGGGTATATACCCTGGAGTGGTATAGCAGGATCTTTCAGAAGTGACATGCCCAGTTTTCGGAGAACAATCTACTATTATCTGGAGCTAGAGAGAAGACAGAACCAAATATGAGTAAAGTCTTCATTATCTGCTTTCCAAAGCTATAATGAAAAAAACATGCACTTATGAATCTTTCTATATAGTATGAAAACATATAAATAACAACAGTAAATAAATACAGGTTTTTGATAAAATTAGTCAATTACAGGCATGTATATGACTTTTGTATTATTTTTAGAAGATAAGGGAATGCTGACTAAATAATTACTACAAAATCAGTAATAAATTTTGTAGCATCCTAGCAATACTGGAATTATTATGGGATAATTGTTGAACAATCTTATTTCATAAATAATACAATTAAAAACATATTTGAGAGACAGAGAGATGGCCAAGTGGTTAAGATCACTAACTGTTCTTCTTAAGGTTTTGAGTTCAATTCCCAGAAGTCATGTGGTAAGCTCACAAGCATCTGTAATGATTGGTGCTCCTGAAATCAGCAACCATGTACTCATATAAAATAAATAGATAAAACATAAAAATATATGATATTTACAAATAACATTAAAAGAACACAAAAGCTAATATTTATGAATAAATATATTATATTTATTTTATAAATTGTTATTTTCATATGTCCATATAATACAATATTATATAATATAAATATAATTTATATAAAATATATAATTGTATAATAAATACAAACATGCTACGATAATCAGTGCAAAAAAGCCATGATTTTGAAGAAGAGTATGGAAGTGTATACATTCCAATTTATAGGGAGAAAAACAAGGTGGAAAAATGATATAACACTGTTAAAGTCTCAAAATAAAGAAATAAAAAAGAGGAAATTCTTCATCATGTTATATGGGAGGAAAATCGATTTCTTCACAGATACAAATGGATTTTTTGTTTTGATATAAATTTTCCTCAAGACCCACCATCCTAATATAAGCCTACTTTTTTATATATCTTTTTTATTCGATATATTCTTATTTACATTTTAAATGATTTCCCCTTTTCAGGCCCCCCACTCCCAGAAAGTCACATAAGCTCCCTTCCCTCCCCCTGTTCTCCTATCTACCCCTTCCCACTTCTCTGTTCTGGTTTTGCCCTATACTACTACAGTGAGTCTTTCCAGAACCAGGGGCCATTCCTCCATTCTTCTTGTACCTCATTTGATGTATGGATTATGTTTTGGGTATTCCAATTTCCTAGGCTAATATACACTTATTAGTGAGTGCATACCATGAATCATCTTTTGAGACTGGGTTACCTCACTTAGTAGGATGTTCTCCAACTCCATCCATTTGTCTAAGAATTTCAGGAATTCATTGTTTCTAATGGAGGAATAGCACTCTATTGTGTATATATACCACATTTTGCATCCATTCTTCTGTTGAGGGATGGATATCTGGGTTCTTTCCAGCTTCTGGCTATTATAAATAGGGCTGCTATGAACATAGTGGAGCATGTATCCTTATTACATGCTAGGGAATCCTTTGGGTATATGCCCAGGTATAGCAGGATCCTCCGGAAGTTATGTGCTCAGTTTTCTGAGGAACCACCAGTCTGATTTCCAGAGTCCTTTGCTTTACAGAAACTTTATAATTTTATGAGGTCCCATTTGTTAATTCTTGATCTTAGAGCATACACTATTGGTGTTCTGTTCAGGAACTTTCCCCCTCTACCACTTTCAAAGCATTCAGATGTTGACTGCAGCACCACAAATCTTACATGGAGGCAAACCATTTCTTTCTGTTTTTTTTTTTCTTTTTTAAACTGCCATGTAACTGCATCTCTGCAATTAGTTTTGTAACACACTGGGGCAGGAAAGCGTTTACTCACAAATTTGCAAATGGTACAGGATGGTAATTTTAATAATAGTTTAATTGTAATAATTTTAATGTTCTTGATTTTAATCATTATCATATATATATATATATATATATATATATATATATATATATATATATCATGAAAGAGGAAACACAAAAATCTCTTAAAGAATTACAGGAAAACATAAACAAACAAATGATGGAACTGAGCAAAACCATCCTGGACCTAAAAACAGAAGTAGAAACAACTAAGAAATCACAAAGGCAGACAATTTTGGAGATAGAAAACCTTGAGAAGAAATCAGGGACCATAGATGCAAATATAAACAACAGAATACAAGAGATGGAAGAAAGAATTTCAGATGCTGAAGATACCATAGAAACCATTGACTCAACAGTCAAAGAAAATGCAAAATGCAAAAAGCTTGTATCCCAGAACATCCAGGAAATCCAGGATACAATGAGAAGACCAAACCTAAGGATTATAGGTATAGGTGAGAGTGAAGATTTACAACTGAAAGGGCCAGCAAATATCTTTAAAAATTATGGAAGAAAACTTTCCCAACTTAAAGAGAGAGATACCTATGAATATACAAGAAGTCTACAGAACTCCAAACAGATTGGATCTGAGCAGAAATACCTCTTGCCACATAATAATTAAACCACAAATACACTAAACAAAGAAAGAATATTAAAGGCAGTAAGAGAAAAAGGCCAAGTAACATAAAAAAGGAAGACCTATCAGAATCACACCAGACTTCTCACCAGACACCATGAAAGCTAGAAGATCCTGGGCAGATCTCATGCAGACTCTAAGAGAACACAAATGTCAGCCAAGACTACTATACCCAGCAAAACTCTCAATCACAAGAGATGGAGAAACCAAGACATTCCATGACAAAACCAATTTTACACAATATCTTTCCACAAATCCAGCTCTACAAAGAATAATAGGAGGAAAACTCCAATACAAGGAGGGAAACTACACCCTGGAAAAAGTAAGATAGTAACCTTCCTTCATCAAACCCAAAAGAAGATAATCACTCAAATATAAAAATAACATCAAAAATGACAGGAAGTAATAATCTCTATTCCTTAATATCTCTTAACATCAATGGACTCAGTTCCCCAATAAAAAGACATAGACTAACAGACTGGATAAGGAAACAGGACCCTACATTTTGCTGCATACAGGAAACACACCTAAATGTCAAAGACAAAAACTACCTTAGAGTAAAAGGCTGGAAGACTATTTTACAAGCCAATGGTCTCGGGAAACGAGCCGGAGTAGCCATTCCAATATCAGATAAAATTGACTTTCAACCTAAAGACAAACTTTCAATTCTGAACATCTATGCTCCAAATACAAGGGCACCCTCATTCGTAAAAGAAACTTTACTAAATCTCAAAGCACACATTTCACCTAACACAATAATTATGGGGGACTTCAACACTCCACTCTCCTCAATGGACTGATCAGGAAAACAGAAACTAAACAGGGACACAGTAAAACTAATTGGAGCTTTGGAACAATTGGATTTGACTGATATTTATAGAACATTTCACCCTAAAGCAAAAGAATATACCTTTTTCTCAGCACCTCATGGTACCTTCTCCAAAATCGACCATATAATTGGTCACAAGAAAAACCTCAACAAATACAACAAGATCGAACTAATCCCATGCCTCCTATGAGATCACTATGGTGTAAGAGTGGTTTTCAATAGCAACAAAAACAACAGAAAGCCCACATACACATGGAGGCTAAACAATACTGTACTCAATGACACCTTGGCCAAAGAAGAAATAAAGAAAGAAATCAGAGACTTTTTAGAATTTAATGAAAATGAAGTCACAACATACCTAAATCTTTGGGACACAATGAAAGCAGTGCTAATAGAAAAACTCATAGCCCTGAGTGCCTCCAAAACGAAATGGAGAGAGCATATACTAGCAGATTAATGACACACCTGAAAGCCCTGGAACAAAAAGAAGCTACTTCACCCAGGAGGAGTAGAAGACAGGAAATCATCAAACTCAGGGCTGAAATCAATCAAGTGGAAATAAAGAGAACCATACAAAGAATCAATGAGTCCAGGAGCTGGTTCTTTGATAAAATCAACAAGATAGATAAACCCTTAGCCAGACTGAGCAAAGGGCAGAGAGAAAGTATCCAAATTAACAAAATTAGAAATGAAAAGGGAGATTTTACAACAGAAAGTGAGGAAACCCAAAAAATAATAAGATCCTCCTACAAAATCCTATACTCAACACAACTGGAGAATCTGGAGGAAATGGACCATTTCCTAGACAGATACAAAATACCAAAATAAATCAGGACCAAATAGATCATCTAAACAGTCCCATAACCCTTAAAGAAATAGAGGGAGTGATAGAAAGTCTTCCAACCAAAAAAAGCACAGGACCAGATGGTCTTCTTCCATTTCCTTCTTCAGAGTCTTGAAGTTCTTGTCATACACAATTACGTTCATACCAAAACCACACAAAGATCCAACAAAGAAAGAAAACTTCAGACCAATCTCCGTTATGAACATCAATGCAAAAATACTCAATAAAATTCTTGCCAACCGAATCCAAGAACACATCAAAACGATCATCCATCATGATCAAGTAGGCTTTATCCCAGGGATGCAGGGTTGGTTCAATATACGGAAATCCATCAATGCAATACACTACATAAACAAACTCAAAGAAAAAAAAACACATGGTCATTTCATTGGATGCTGAAAAAGCATTTGACAAAATTCAGCATCCTTTCATGCTTAAAGTCTTGGAAAGAACAGGAATTCAAGGCCCATACCTAAACATCGTTAAAGCAATATACAGCAAACCGGTATCCAGCATCAAACTAAATGAAGAGAAACTTGAAGCAATCCCACTAAAATCAGGGACAAGACAAGGCTGCCCCCTTTCTCCTTATCTTTTCAATATTGTACTGGAGATACTAGCTCGGGCAATTAGACAACATAAGGAGGTCAAAGTGATACAAATTGGAAAGGAAGAAGTCAAACTATCATTATTTGCAGATGACATGATAGTCTACCTAAGTGATCCAAAAAACTCCACTAGAGAACTCCTACAGCTGATAAAAAACTTCATCAAAGTGGCATGTCATAAAATCAACTAAAGCAAATCAGTGGCCTTCCTATACTCAAAGGATAAGCACATTGAGAAAGAAATTAGGGAAATGACCCCCTTCACAATAGCCACAAATAGTATAAAGTATCTTGGGGTGACTCTTACCAAACATGTGAAAGATCTGTATTACAAAAACTTCAAGACTCTGAAGAAGGAAATGGAAGAAGACCTCAAAAAATGGGAAAACCTCCCATGCTCATGGATCGGTAGAATCAATATAGTTAAAATGGCCATTTTGCCAAAAGTAATCTACGGATTCAATATAATACCCATCAAAATCCCAACTCAATTCTTCACAGAGTTAGAAAGAGCAATTATCAAATTCATCTGGAATAACAAAAAACCCAGGATAGCTAAAACTATTCTCACCAACAAAAGAAATTCTGGGGGAATCAGTATCCCTGACCTCAAGCAATACTACAGAGCAATAGTGTTAAAAACTGCATGGTATTGGTACAGTGACAGGCTGGCAGATCAATGGAACAGGATTGAAGATCCAGAAATGAACCCACACACCTATGGCCACTTGATCCTCAACAAAGGGGCTGAAAACATCCAATGGAAAAAAGATAGCCTTTTCAACAAATGGTGCTGGTTCAACTGGAGGTCAGCATGCAGAAGAATGCGAATTGATCCATCCTTGTCTCCTTGTACTAAGCTCAAATCCAAATGGATCAAGGACCTCCACATAAAGCCAGATAGTCTGAAGCTAATAGAAAAGAAACTGGGGAAGACCCTTGAGGACATCGGTACAGGGAGAAAGTTTCTGAACAGAACACCAATAGCATATGATCTAAGATCAAGAATTGACAAATGGGATCTCATAAAATTACAAAGTTTCTGTAAGGCAAAGGACACCATCAAAATGACAAATCGGCAACCAACAAATTGGGAAAAGATCTTCACCAATCCTACATCAGAGAGAGGGCTAATATCCAATATATATAAAGAACTCAAGAAGTTAGACTCCAGAAAACCAAACAACCCTATTAAAAAATGGGGTACATAGTTAAACAAAAAATTCTCACCTGAAGAACTTCGGATGGCGGAGAAACATATTAAAAAATGCTCAACTTCATAAGTCATTAGGGAAATGCAAATCAAAACAACCCTGAGATTTCACCTTACACCAGTCAGAATGGCTAAGATTAAAAATTCAGGAGACAGCAGGTGTTGGAGAGGGTGTGGAGAAAGAGGAACACTCCTCCACTGCTGGTGGTGTTGCAAATTGGTACAACCACTCTGGAAATCAGTCTGGCGGTTCCTCCAAAAACTGGGCACCTCACTTCCAGAAGATCCTGCTATACCACTCCTGGGCATATACCCAAAAGATTCTCCAGCATGTAATAAGGACACATGGTCTACTATGTTCATAGCAGCCCTATTTATAATTGCCAGAATTTGGAAAGAACCCAGGTATCCCTGAACAGAAGATTGGATGCAAATAATGTGGTATATCTACACAATGGAATACTATTCAGCCATTAGAAACAATGAATTCATGAAATTCTTAGGCAAATGGATGGAGCTGGAGAACATCATACTAAGTGAGGTAACCCAGACTCAAAAGATGAATCATGGTATGCACTCACTAATAAGTGGATATTAACCTAGAAAACCGGAATACCCAAAACATAATCCACACATCAAATGAGGTACAAGAAGAAAGGAAGAGTGGCCCCTTGTTCTGGAAAGACTCAGTGAAGCAGTATAGAACAAAATCAGAACAGGAAAATGGGAAGGGTTGGGTGGGAAAACAGGGAGGGACGGGGACTTATGGGACTTTCGGGGAGTGCGGGTCCAGAAAAAGGGATATCATTTGAAATGTAAATAAATATATCAATAAATTAAAAAAAAGAAAACAGAAAGCTAGTGATAATGCAATAGAACAAAGGGGCAGTGTTCCATCTCTATGAAGAAGGAGAACTTGACAGCTTTGGCCTTCTGTCTTTAGAGCAAATGATAGAAGAAACTATGGTAACAATTGATTCTGGCTAGCTGAAGCTAAGAAATTAGTAGCATTTAAGAAGAGAATGGTATCAATAACTGATATGAAATCTTCTGGGACATGTTTTCTGAGAGCACAAAGAAGTTGTTTTCCAGTGATAGCCAAGACTGTACCTGGTGCTGCATCTCAACTTGGTAATGGGTAAGATTAACTAAGGTGGTACTGGTCTTGAAGGTGTGAAGGGGTCTGGATGGCAGCTGAAGCTTGGTACTCTGAGAGGCGAGAAATGCCATTGGTGAAGGTCTCAGTTGTAGTTGGTGGCCTAGGACTGAAAGAATGGTACAATGAAGTTGAGTCTTGTCATTATAAAGGGAGTATATAAGAAGCTATTTGTAAAGCCTATTTGCAGTGGACGACTCATGCAAATTGGCTGATCACCAAGAACAGTAGTAGCAATGGAGTGAAGCCAACCAGAAAGCCTAGTGTGCTACAGAGGACTGAGAGCTGGATAAGTAGCCTAAGCCCTTTAGACGAGCCCAGAAGATCATATATGGATCCCAGACACTGGAAAAAATGTAAAATTGAAGTGCCTTGGGTACCCCAAGATACTAGAGATGTCAGAATCATGGGATATCAGCTGATGAAAGATGCCAAAAGGAAACAGAAACAGCCCAAGAGAAAGAAGGTTGTTGGAGACAACAAAGATGAGCTAGAGATAAGAAGAGCACTTTTACATCAAACATGTTCATTTAGATTTTGCAGTTCAGCCAGCATGTTTTGGTCCTGTTTGGTCCTCTATTTCCTTACCATTATCTTTTGGAATGGCAATATACATCCTGCGACATTTAAGATGTGTGGTATGCTTTTTGATTTTTTACTTTAGAGGGTATTACAGTTAAGTGATTGAATTAATCTAAGAAAAGACTTTAAATTTTAAACTTTTAATATTGTTAATACTACTATAGATTATGTTTAGGTATGGCCCCTATAGACTTATGCATTTGAACAAGTATAGGTGCCAGGAGGTTTCATGTGGTGGATTGAATATGCTTGTCCCACAGGGAGTGGTACTATTAGGAGGTGTGTCACCATTGGGGTGCTATGAGTCTTTACAGAGTGCAGAAGAGTCAGTTTGCTCCTGGCTTCCTTAGGATGAAAATGTAGAAGCTTCAGCTTCTCTAGTGCCATGTCTGCATAGATGTGGCCATGCTACACCTTGATAATAATGGACTGAACCACTGAATCTTTAAACTGGCCTCAACTGAATGCTGTTCTTTATAAGAGTTGTCTTGGATATGTTGCTTCACAGACAAAAAAAATAACCAAAGTGAGATAATATCTATATATTTCTTGCTCAAATATTAAGTGTGTGCTTTTCTGAATTTCAAAACATTTCCTAAGATTTTGTATAGTAGAACCACAGACAAAACCAACTTAACCTAGTTTTATTAACAAGCTACACCTTCAAATTCTGAAGGTTGTGGTCATTGTTTAAAATTTACATCAGTAAATTCTTTTTTTTGTTTACATTTTTATTAGATATTTTATTTATTTACATTTCAAATGCTATCCCTTTTCCTATATTCCCCTCCTTAAAGCCCCTATACCTTCCCCCTCCCCTTGCTCACTATCCCACCCACTCCTTATTTCCTAGCTTGGCATTCCCTTAACCTGGGGAAATGAGCATTCTCAGGTCCAAGAATCTCTCCTCTCATGATGTCCAACCAGGCCATCCTCTGCTATGCATGTGGCTGGGGTCATGGGTCCTTCCATGTGTATGCTTTGGTTGGTGGTTAAGTACCTGGGAGTTTTGGGGCTACTGGTTGATTCATATTGTTGGTCCTTCTATGGGGCTATAAAATCCTTCAGCTCCTAGGAACCTTTCTCTAGATCCTCCATTGGGGACCCCATGCTTAGTTCAGAGGTTGGCTGAGAACATCCCCCTCTACATTTGTCAGGGACTGGTGGGCTTCTCTGGAAACACTTGTCAGCTCCTCTCAGATCATGCTCCTCTCAGCAAGCAGTTGTTGGCATTCACAATCTTGTCTGGGTTGGTAACTGTATGTGGGGTGGATCTCCAGGTGGGCAGACATGGCAGTGTAATAAAATATTTTTTATTCGATATATTCTTTATTTACATAACAAGCTACACCTTCAAATTCTGAAGGTGGTGGTCATTGTTTAAAATTTACATCAGTAAATTCTTTTTTTTGTTTACATTTTTATTAGATATTTTATTTATTTACATTTCAAATGCAATCCCTTTTCCTAGATTCCCCTCCTTAAAGCCCCTATCCCTTCCCCCTCCCCTTGCTCACCATCCCACCCACTCCTTATTTCCTAACTTGGCATTCCCTTAACCTGGGGAAAAGGGCATTCTCAGGTCCAAGAATCCCTGGACCCATCCCTGGACACCCCACTCCCTGAAAGTCCCATAAGCCCTCTTCCCTCTCCCTGTTTCCCAATTTCCCCTTCCCATTTCTCTGTCCTGGTATTCCCCTACACTGTTGCACAGAGCCTTTCCAGGACCAGGGGCCTCTTCTTCCTTCTTTTTGGGCATCATTTGATATGTGAATTGTTCTTGGGTATTCAGAGCTTCTGGGCTAATAACTGCTTATCAGTGAGTGCATACCATGTGTGTTCTTTTGTGATTGGGTCACCTCACTCAGGATGACATTCTCCAGTTCCACCCACTTGCCTAAGAATTTCATTAATTCATTGTTTATAATAGATGAGTAGTATTCCACAGTGTAAATATACTACATTTTCTGTATCCATTCTTCCATTGAGGGACATCCAGGTTCATCCTGGCTTCTGGCTATTATAAATAGGGCTGCTATAAACATAGTGGAGTATGTGTCCTTATTACATGCTGGGGAATACTCCAGGTATATGCTCAATAGTGGTATAGCGGGATCCTCCTGTAGTATCATGCCCAGTTTTCTGAGGACCCTCCAGACTGATTTCCAGAGTGGTTGTACTAGCTTGCAACCCCACCAGCAGTGGAGGAGTGTTCCACTTTCTCCACATCCTTGCCAGCACCTGTTTTCACCTGAGTTTTTGATCTTAGCCATTTTGACTGGTATGAGGTGAAATCTCAGGGTTGTTTTGATTTGCATTTCCCTGATGACTAAGGATGTTGAACATTTCTTTAGGTGCTTCTCAGCTATTCAGTATTTTTCAGGTGAAAATTATTTGTTTAACTCTGTACCCCATCTTTAATAGGGTTATTTGGCTCTCTGGAGTCTACCTTCTTGAATTATTTGTATATCTTGGATATTAGCCCTCTGTCAGATGTAGTGTTGGTAAAGATCTTTTCCCAATTTGTTGGTTGCTGTTTTTTTCCTTTTGACAGTGTCCTTTGCCTTGAGAACAAGATTGCAACCCAATGAGAAGAACAAAAGTATCAACTAATGAAGACCCTTCAGAAACTCACTCACCAAACAAATAGCATACATGTGCTGGTCTGTGGCTCAGGAACACCTATAGCAGTGGACTGACTTGTCTGGTCTCAGCAGAAAAGGATACACTGAATCCCCTAGAAATAAAGGTACTATGGAAGAAGGGTGCTAGTTTGGGTGAGGTGTGAGTAAGCGGGTGCATGGGGGAGCACCCTCTCAGAAGCAAAGAGAGGGGTGAAGACCTTAGGGAGAGGATTGTTTTATTTTTAAAGAATGTTAATAGAAAATTAATAGATTTTAAAATTATTTTGTAAAGATGGGAGTTTTATATTGTTTTTTATTGCATGTTAATAGAAAATTTAAGATTTTGTTTGAATTATTATATTGTGATAGGAAGTGAAGATTATTTCAATAAACTTATTGCATACTAATAGAAATTTAAGCTTGTTTTGTTCCACTATATTGTTCATAAAATGTTCATTTAAAAATAATATAAAGTTCTAATTTTTGATTTTTATAATTATTTTATTGTATATAAATCATTAATGTTAGGGAAAACAGCAATTTTTAAACAAATGTGGGAATATGAAGTGGGAATTTCTGTATATGGCAGGTGGTGCCCACTCGGGTGCTGTTATGATAAGACAGACTCACGTGGGTTTACCCGAGATAAGACCAATGGTGGGACCCATGATGTTTGGATAAGGTATAAAAAGGACTCAATAAACAATGATTGCAAGCTTAAATTAATAGCTTTACAATGATTGGTCTAGCATCTTTATCTTCATTTATCTTTAATTAATTGAGAGAGACACAGCAAAGAACACCAGGTGTCCTAGCTCATCCTGATTGCTACCACTGACTTGTGTAGATTGTGCAGAGAAGTGTTTGTTTCTGCTAATTCTATCCACAGCTGCTGGTTCATGTCTTATATTCTAATACTATTGAACTGTACTACTGTTATAATGGTGAATAAAAATTGAAATTGCCCCAAAGAACACCTTCTAAACAGGTCTACATCCATTTCTATTCACCATCTTTTCTGTCCTAAAGGTCTAGAAAAGGTATTGAAACATTTGAGAACCCTTATTAAAAGTAGGACTTTTTTAAAAAAATCTAAACTTACAGTCTGATTATGTCTAAGTTAAAATTTTCTCTAAGTATGGATATTTACTAAATTCTCACCCCATATTCAGTGTGCTAAATGCAATAGTAATTCTTTGATGGGAGTGTAGATTTTCACATCCCTTTGGATCTCAAGTAAATGTAGGGCATTTCTACACCTGTCCTAATTTTAGCACGAATTAAGTATACAGAGACCTGACATTTTTTTTGTTTTCTTTTGTTTGTTTGTTTTTGCTTTTTTTAAATTTTTTTATTTGATATAATTTATTTACATTTCAAATGATTTCCCCTTTTCTAGCCCCCCCCTCCCCGAAAGTCCCGTAAGCCTCCTTTTCTTCCCCTGTCCTCCCACCCAACCCTTCCCACTTCCCCGTTCTGGTTTTGCCGAATACTGTTTCACTGAGTCTTTCCAGAACCAGGGGCCACTCCTCCTTTCTTCTTGTACCTCATTTGATATGTGGATTATGTTTTGGGTATTCCAGTTTTCTAGGTTAATATCCACTTATTAGTGAGTGCATACCATGATTCACCTTTTGACTCAGGCTTACCTCACTTAGTATGATGTTCTCTAGCTCCATCCACTTGCCTAAGAATTTCATGAATTCATTGTTTGTAATGGCTGAATAGTACTCCATTGTTTAGATATACCACATTTTTTGTATCCACTCTTCTGTTGAGGGATACCTGGGTTCTTTCCAGCATCTAGCAATTATAAATAGGTCTGCTATGAACATAGTAGAGCATGTATCCTTATTACATGGTGGGGAGTCCTCTGGGTATATGCCCAGGAGTGGTATAGCAGGATCTTCTGGAAGTGAGGTGCCCAGTTTTCGGAGGAACCGCCACACTGATTTCCAGAGTGGTTGTACCAATTTGCAACCCCACCAGCAGTGGAGGAGTGTTCCTCTTTCTCCACACCCTCTCCAACACCTGCTGTCTCCTGAATTTTTAATCTTAGCCATTCTGACTGGTGTAAGATGAAATCTCATGATTGTTTTGATTTGCATTTCCCTAATGATTAATGAAGTTGAGCATTTTTTAAGATGCTTCTCCGCCATCCGAAGTTCTTCAGGTGAGAATTCTTTCTTTAACTCTGTACCCCATTTTTTAATAGGGTTGTTCGGTTTTCTGGAGTCTAACTTCTTGAGTTCTTTATATATATTGGATATTAGCCCTCTATCTGATGTAGGATTGGTGAAGATCTTTTCCCAATTTGTTGGTTGCCGATTTGTCCTCTTGATGGTGTCCTTTGCCTTACAGAAACTTTGTAATTTTATGAGGTCCCATTTGTCAATTCTTGCTCTTAGAGCATACGTTATTGGTGTTCTGTTCAGAAACTTTCTCCCTGTACCGATGTCCTCAAGGGTCTTCCCCAGTTTCTTTTCTATTAGCTTCAGAGTGTCTGGCTTTATGTGGAGGTCCTTGATCCATTTGGATTTGAGCTTAGTACAAGAAGACAAGGATGGATCAATTCGCATTCTTCTGCATGCTGACCTCCAGTTGAACCAGCACCATTTGTTGAAATGGCTACCTTTTTTCCATTGGATGTTTTCAGCCTCTTTGTAGAGGATCAAGTGGCCATAGGTGTGTGGGTTCATTTCTGGATCTTCAATCCTGTTCCATTGATCCTCCTGCCTGTCACTGTACCAATACCATGCATTTTTAACACTATTGCTCTGTAGTATTGCTTGAGAGACCTGACAATTTTATTAATACAATGTAAGCCTAAGCTGGACAAGTTCTGAAAATTTCAAACCCAACTATACTGGTAATACCAAGAAAAATACCCTATTATGTGCCATCCGGGCTTATCCTGGCTTGCGTTTGTGCATGTGTTTCCTCAAGGCTCCTCCCAAATTGAAACCCTCATGGTGCTTTCTCCTGTTCTTTCCATGGGGTTTCTCCAAACCTTCTTCTCCTAGTGGTCCTTCTCTACATTCTTGTGACACCCTCTGGAACTCTTTGACTGGGATCTGAAGTTGTGCACTAATCTCTTCTGCCTGGCTAACTGACTCATCAGATCTTTTATTAAACAATATGAGGTAAGAATGGAACAGTGCATATTCTGTGTCCTTGTAGAAGCCTATTTGAGAGGAATAACCTACTGCTTTAGAATTGATGGTCTCTGGCCCACTAGTACAACTACTTTAGGCAGGCAGAGCCCTGAGGACTATGTGACTTGAGGAATTCATGGTGTTATGGATATTGCTCTACTTGTTGTACTCTCAGTCTCCATGTCCTTCCTGATCAAAGTGTTTTGTAGGCTCAGAGGGGGGCTTCCAACAACTCACTGGCAAATATTATTAGCACTCACAACAATAGTGATTGATCTGTGTTAAAAATTGCTGTTAGAACAGATTATGTCTCAATTTCTGCCATTGAAAAATATGTAGAGGTGTAAACTATGAACAATGACACAAACTTTAGAATTTGAAGATATGGCTTTTTAGTAAAGTTAGATTAAGTAGATTTTTTCCGGTTCACTCTGCTGTGGTAGACCCCTGTCTGTTCTGCCACAGGGAAGATCATATTTCCTGATACTTTCTAGAGAACCTGCATCACTCAGGGCATTCTATGCTTGCCAGGTCTGCCATAAGGAAACACCATTTCCTGATACTTCCTGGAGAACCAAACTTATGCAGGACATTCGATCCTTGCCAGGTCTGCCAAAAGGAAACCCCTTTCCTGATACCTTCTGGAGAAACAGACTTATGTAGGGCATTTGAGAGAACAGGAATCCCAGGAGTACAAATACACAGGCTTGCAAGATAGAGTAGCCACAGTCAGAGATAGCAAGACCAGCTAACACCAGAGATAACTAGATGGCCAAAGGCAAATGTGAGATCATTAACAATAGAAACCAGGGCACCATGGCACTATAAGAATCCAGTTCTCCCACAACAGCAAGTCCTGGATACCCCATCACACTGGCAAAGCAAGAGCAGGATTTAAAATCACATCACATGATGCTGAAAGAGGACTTCAAGAAGGACATAAATAACTCCCTTAAAGAAATACAGGTGAACATGGGTCAACAGGTAGAAACCATTAAAGAAGAAACACAAAAATCCCTTAAAGAATTTCAGGAAAATGCAAACAAACAAGTGAAGGAACTGAACAAAACTATGAAGAATCAAAAATGGAAGTAGAAACAATGAAGAAATCGCAAAATGAGTCATACCTGGAGATAGAAAATCTTGGAAAGAATCCAGGAGTTGTAGATGTAAGCATTTACAACAGAATATAAGACATAGAAGAAAGAATCTCAGATGCTGAAGATACCATTGAAAACATTGACTCAACAGTTAAAGAAAATGCAACATGCAAAAAGCTTGTAACCCAAAGCATCCAGGAAATCCAGGACACAATGAGAAGAACAAACCTAAGGATTATGGTATAGAAGAGAGCAAGGATTTACATCTTAAAGAACCAGTAAATATGTTCAACTCAATTATAGAAAAAAACTTCCATAACCTAAAGAAAGAGATACCCATAAACATACATGAAGGCTACAGAACTCCAAATAGACTGGAACAGAGTAAAAATTCCTCCAGTCATGTAATAATCCAAACACTAAATTCTCCAAACAAAGAAAGAATATTAAAATCAAAAACATTTAGTGTTAGGGAAAACATCAAGTAACTTATAAAGGCAGACCTATCAGAATTATACCAGCTTCTCACCAGAAACTATGAAAGCTAGAAGCTCCTGGGCAGAGGTCATACAGACCCTAAGAGAGCATAAATGTCAGCATATGCTACTATACCCAGGCTACTATACCCAGAAAATCTATCAATACCATGGATGGAGAAAACAAGACATTCTAGGACAAAAGCAAATTTACACAATATCTTTCCTCAAGTCAAGTTCTACAAAGAATAATGGGTGGAAAATACCAACAGAAGGCATGAATTCACACCTTAGAAAAAGCAATAGGTGGCGGCGGCAGTGCAGCAGTGGCTGGTCCAGCTGAAGGGCCATCAGCAGTGGAACAAAGGCAACACAGGGTCCAGTTAGGCCCTGCGCCCACGACCACTGACCTTCGCTGACCAGCCGGGCGGCAAGCAGCTGCAGTTGTGCAGCGCCTTTCCTGCACGGAAGCCACTTCAGAACTCGGCCTCCCACCAGTCAGGAGAGGTGCATCCATCTTGGTTTCAGACTCCAGGGATCGGACAGACTGAGGTACACAAACATAATCCGAGGCCAACACCGCGGTGGTCTGAGCCCAACAGGCGTTGGCCTGCACCCAGGCCCTGGGCTGGTCGGGGGGCCATCGGGGTGCCAACCCAGCCAGGAGGTTTTTTGCCCAGGCCTGCACGCGCACTGCCATTTTGCCTGCAGGACGACAGAGAGCTCTGGTGGGCAGACCTGTAACAGGCATAGCCTGAGGCTAACAAAGCGGGGGTCTAGGCCCCAAAAGGCACAGGACTGACCCCAAGAACTGGGCGGCTTGGTGGGCCATCTGTGAGTCAACCCGCCCAGGAGGTTGTTAGCACAGCAGACTCTACCGGCGCTTTCAGGGAGCGCGGGCGCGCACGCCCACCATCCTAGTCACCTGGCGGACCCAATTAACAGTCATAGCCCTAGGGGAACTTTCCTCGGACCTTGGCCTCCCAGGCTTTTGCCTGGACTCAGGGACTGGGGAGCCAGGCTAACTTTGTGTGCGCCAGCCCAGTTGGGCGATCAGCTGCTCAGCGGAGTGAGCAGAACACAGGGGAGGTCACAGCAGCATACACCGTCAGCGCTCCCTGGGGGTGCACACAGGCTCCATCTGGTCCACAGACACAATCTGGGGCAAGTCCTCAGGCAGAAGCCCTCAGCTCAACTCTCTCCGCTTCCGGATCCAGATCAGCGTGGGCAGCCGCACCACATCTCCACGTCCTGCAAGAGGTTAGCTGGGCTTCCGGGCGGCCAGCTGGGAGCAGTCAGTGTGCTCCAGTGAATCCAGCGGGCCCCAGCGGGAGCCTTCCGGTGCCTGCTTTGGGATCTGAACAGCCTGGGCAGCAGCACCCTGTCTACAAGCAGTGCAGGAGGTAAGCTGTGCACCAGAGGCCAACTGGGACGGGGCAGCTTGCACTGGGGAGTCCAGCACTGACAAGACAAACTAACACCAGTGAGAACTAGATGGCAAAAGGCAAACACAGGAACGTCACTAACAGAAATCAAGGCAATATGGCAACATCTGAACCCAATTCTCCTCTACCAACATGTCCTGGATACCCCATCACACCAGTAAAACAAGATTTGGATTTAAAATCACTGGTCATGATGCTGGTACAGGAACACATGAAGGACATACTTAAAGAAATTTAGGAGAATATGGATCAAAAGTTAGAAGCTGTTGCAAGGGAAACACAAAAATCATTGAAAGAAATCCAGGAGAATACAAAAGCCAACAAGGAGGAAATGCAAAAAACACTTAAAGAAATACAGGAGAACTTTGGTCAACAGGCTGAGGTCATGAAAGAGGAAACACAAAAATCTCTTAAAGAATTACAGGAGAGCACAAACAAGCAAGTGAAGGAGCTAAGCAAAACCATCCAGGATCTAAAATCAGAAGTAGAAACAACTAAGAAAACTCAAAGGGAGACAACTTTGGAGATAGAAAGCCTTGGGAAGAAATCAGGGGACAGAGATGCAAATATCAACAACAGAATACAAGAGATAGAAGAAAGAATCTCAGATGCTGAAGATTCCATAGAAACCATGGACTCAACAGTTAAAGAAAATGCAAAATGCAAAAAGCTTGTAACCCAAAATATCCAGGAAATCCAGGACACAATGAGAAGACCAAACCTAAGGATTATAGGCATAGATGAGAGTGAAGATTTTCAACTTAAAGGGCCAGCAAATATCTTCAATAAAATTATGGAAGAAAACTTCCCTAACCTAAAGAGAGAGATGCCCATGAATATACAAGAAGCCTACAGAACTCCAAACAGACTGGACCAGAACAGAAATACTTCCCGTCACATAATAATCAAAACACCAAATGTTCTAAACAAAGAAAGAATACTAAAGGCAGTAAGAGAAAAAGGCCAAGTAACATATAAAGGAAGACCTATCAGAATCACAGCAGACTTTTCACCTGAGACTATGAAGGCTAGAAGGTCCTGGGCAGATCTAATGCAGACTCTAAGAGAACACAAATGCCAACCAAAACTACTATATCCAGCAAAACTCTCAATCACCATAGATGGAGAAACTAAGATATTTCATGACAAAACCAAGTTTACCCAATATCTATCCACAAACCCAGCCCTAAAAAGGATAATAGGAGGACAACACCAATACAAGGAGGGAAACTTCACCCTGGAAAAAGCAAGATAGTAACCTTTCATCAAACCCAAAAGAAGTTAAGCACTCAAATTAAAAAATAACGTCAAAAATGATAGGAAGTAACAATCACTATTTCTTAATATCTCTTAACATCAATGGACTTAATGACCCAATCAAAAGACACTGACTAACTGACTGGATACGTAAACAGGACCCTACATTTTTCTGCTTACAGGAAACACACCTCAGGGTCAGAGACAAACACTACCTTAGAGTAAAAGGCTGGAAGACAATTTTACAAGCAAATGGTCTCAGGAAACAAGCTGGAGTAGCCATTTTAATATCAGATAAAATTGACTTTCAACCCAAAGTCATCAAAAGAGACCCTGAGGTACACTTCTTGCTGGTCAAAGAAAAAATACAAAAAGAAGAACTATCAATCCTGAACATCTATGCCCCAAATGCAAGGGCACCCTCTGTCGTAAAAGAAACTTTATTAAAACTAAAAGCACACATTGCACCTAACACAATAATTGTGGGTGACTTCAACACTGCACTTTCCTCAATGGACCGATCAGGAAAACAGAAACTAAACAGGGACACAATGAAACTAATTGAAGCTTTGGACCAATTAGATTTAACAGATATATATAGAACATTCTATCCTAAAACAAAAGAATATACCTTTTTCTCAGCACCTCATGGTACCTTCTCCAAAATCGACCATATAATTGGTCACACGACAGACCTCAAGAAATATAAGAAGATAGAACTAATCCCATGCCTCCTATCTGATCACTATGGAGTAAAAGTGGTCTTCAATAGCAACAGAAACAACAGAAAACCCACATACACGTGGAAACTGAACAATACTCTACTCAATGATACCTTGGTCAAGGAAGAAATAAAGAAAGAAATTAAAGACTTTTTAGAACACAATGAAAATGAAAACACAACATACCCAAATCTATGGGACACAATGAAAGCAGTGCTAAGAGGAAAACTCATAGCCCTGAATGCCTCCAAAAAGAAAATGGAGAGAGCATAAATTATCAGCTTAATGACACACCTGAAAGCCCTAGAACAAAAAGAAGCTATTTCGCCCAGGAGGAGTAGAAGGCAGGAAATCATCAAACTCAGGGCCGAAATTAATCAAGTAGAAACAAAGAGAACCATACAAAGAATCAAAAAACCAGGAGCTGGTTCTTTGAGAAAATCAACAAGATAGATAAACCCTTAGCCAGACTGAACAAAGGGCAAAGAGAAAGTATCCAAATTAACAAACTTAGAAATGAAAAGGGAGATATAACAACGGAAACTGAGGAAATCCAAAAAATCATCAGATCCTACTACAAGAGCCTGTACTCAACACAACTGGAGAATTTTGAGGAAATGGACGATTTCCTTGACAGATACCAAATACCAAAATTAAATCAGGACCAACTAGACCATCTAAACAGTCCCATAATGCCTAAAGAAATAGAAGGTGTCATAGAAAGTCTTCCAACCAAAAAAACCACAGGACCAGATGGCTTCAGTGCAGAATTCTACCAGACCTTCAAAGAAGAGTTAACACCAATACTCTTCAAACTATTCCACAAAATAGAAACAGAAGGAACACTACCCAATTCCTTCTACGAAGCCACAATTACGCTGATACCAAAGCCACAAAAAGATCAAACAAAGAAAGAGAACTTCAGACCAATTACCCTTATGAACATCGATGAAAAAATACTCAATAAAATTCTTGCCAACCGAATCCAAGAACACATCAAAACGATCATCCACCATGATCAAGTAGGCTTTATCCCGGGAATGCAGGGTTGGTTCAATATACGGAAATCCATCAATACAATCCACTACATAAACAAACTCAAAGAAAAAAACCACATGGTCATTTCATTGGATGCTGAAAAAGCATTTGACAAAATTCAGCATCCTTTCATGCTTAAAATCTTGGAGAGAACAGGAATTCAAGGCCCATACCTAAACATAGGAAAAGCAATATACAGTAAACCGGTAGCCAGCATCAAACTAAATGGACAGAAACTTGAAGCAATCTCAGTGACATCAGGGACCAGAAAAGGCTGCCCCCTTTCTCCTTATCTTTTCAATATTGTACTTGAGGTACTAGCTCGGGCAATTCGACAACATAAGGAGGTCAAAGGGATACAAGTTGGAAAGGAAGAAGTCAAACTGTCATTATTTGCAGACGACATGATCGTCTACCTAAGTGACCCAAAGAACTCCACTAGAGACCTCCTACAGCTGATAAACAACTTCAGCAAAGTGGCAGGTTATAAAATCAACTCAAGCAAATCAGTGGCCTTCCTATACTCAAAGGATAATCAGGCTGAGAAAGAAATTAGGGAATTGATCCCCTTCACAATAGCCACCAACAGTATAAAGTATCTTGGGGAGACTCATACCAAACATGTGAAAAATCTGTATGACAAGAATTTCAAGACTCTGAAGAAGGAAATGGAAGAAGACCTCAAAAAATGGGAAAACCTCCCATGCTCATGGATCGGTAGAATTAATATAGTTAAAATGGCCATTTTGCCTAAAGCACTATACAGATTCAATGCAATACCCATCAAAATCCCAACTCAATTCTTCACAGAGTTAGAAAGAGCAATTATCAAATTCATCTGGAACAACAAAAAACCCAGGATAGCTAAAACTATTCTCAGCAACAAAAGAAAATCTGGGGGAATCAGTATCCCTGACCTCAAGCAATACTACAGAGCAATAGTGTTAAAAACTGCATGGTATTGGTACAGTGACAGGCAGGAGGATCAATGGAAGAGGATTGAAGTTCCAGAAATGAACCCACACACCTATGGCCACTTGATCCTTGACAAAGAGGCTGAAAACATCCAATGGAAAAAAGATAGCCTTTTCAACAAATGGTGCTGGTTCAACTGGAGGTCAGCATGCAGAAGAATGCGAATTGATCCATCCTTGTCTTCTTGTACTAAGCTCAAATCCAAATGGATCAAGGACCTCCACATAAAGCCAGACACTCTGAAGCTAATAGAAAAGAAACTGGGGAAGACCCTTGAGGACATCAGTACAGGGAGAAAGTTTCTGAACAGAACACCAATAGCGTATGCTCTAAGTGCAAGAATTGACAAATGGGACCTCATAAAATTACAAAGTTTCTGTAAGGCAAAGGACACCATCAAGAGGACAAATCGGCAACCAACAAATTGGGAAAAGATCTTCACCAATCCTACATCAGATAGAGGGCTAATATCCAATATATATAAAGAACTCAAGAAGTTAGACTCCAGAAAACCAAACAACCCTATTAAAAAATGGGGTACAGAGTTAAACAAAGAATTCTCACCCGAAGAACTTCGGATGGCGGAGAAGCATCTTAAAAAATGCTCAACTTCATTAGTCATTAGGGAAATGCAAATCAAAACAACCCTAAGATTTCATCTTACACCAGTCAGAATGGCTAAGATTAAAAATTCAGGAGACAGCAGGTGTTGGAAAGGGTGTGGAGAAAGAGGAACACTCCTCCACTGCTGGTGGGGTTGCAAATTGGTACAACCACTCTGGAAATCAGTGTGGCGGTTCCTCCGAAAACTGGGCACCTCACTTCCAGAAGATCCTGCTATACCACTCCTGGGCATATACCCAGAAGACTCCCCACCATGTAATAAGGATACATGCTCTACTATGTTCATAGCAGCCCTATTTATAATTGCCAGATGCTGGAAAGAACCCAGGTATCCCTCAACAGAAGAGTGGATGCAAACAATGTGGCAATAACATAATGCACACATCAAATGAGGTACAAGAAGAAAGGAGGAGTGGCCCCTGGTTCTGGAAAGACTCAGTGAAACACTATTCGGCAAAACCAGAACGAGGAAGTGGGAAGGGGTGGGTGGGAGGACAGGGGAAGAGAAGGGGGCTTACGGGACTTTCAGGGAGTGGGGGGGCTAGAAAAGGGAAATCATTTGACATATAAATAAATTATATCGAATAAAAAATTTAAAAAAAAAGAAAAAGCAATAAAGTAATCTTTCAACAAACACAAAAGAAGATAGCAACACAAACAGAATTTCACAAATAACAAATAAGATAAAAGTAAGCAACAATGACTTTTCCTTAATATCTCTTAACATCAATGGTCTCAATTTCTCAATAAAAAGATATAGACTAAAAGACTGGATATGTAAGCAGGATCCAATGTTTTGCTACATTCAAGAAACCTACCTCAGTGACAAAGGCAGACACTACTTCAGAGTCAAAGACTGGAAAATAATTTTCCAAGCAAATGATCCTAAGAAATAGGCTGGAATGGCTATTCTCATATTGGATAAAATTGACTTTCAACTAAAAGTTGTCACAAAAGATAATGAGAAACACTTCATACTGTTCAAAGAAAAATTCTACCAAGATGAACTCTCAACTCTGAACATCTATGCTCTGAACACAAGGGCACACACATACATAAAAGAAACTTTACTAAAGCTCAAAGTACACATTGCACCCCACAAAATAATTGTGAGAGACTTCAACACCCTACTCTCAACAATGGACAAATAATGGAAACAGAAACTAAACAGAGACACAGTGAAACTAACTGAAGTTATGGAAAAAATGGGTCTAATAGATATTTATAGGACATTCCATCCTAAAGCAACAGAATATACCTTCTTCTCAGCACCTCATGGTACCTTCTTCATAATTGACCATATAAATGGTGACAAAACATGACTCAACAAATACATAAATAATGAAATTATTCCAAGTACCTTATCAGAACACCATGACCACAGGCTGGTCTTAAGTTCAAATGAAAGCAATGTAAAACACACATACACATGGACTTTGAGCAATGCTCTTCTCAATGATGGCTTGGTCAAGGAAGAAATAAAGAAAGACTTTTTAGAACTTAATGAAAATGTAGACACATCATACCAAAACTTACGGGGTACAATGAAAGCAGTGCTAAGAGGAAAACTGATATTTCTAAGTGTCTCCAGAAATACAGTGGAGAGAGCTTACACTAGCAGCTTGACCGGGTACCTGAAAACTCTAGAAAAAAAAAAAAAAAAAACAAACACACCCAAGAGGAGTAGACAGCAGGAAATAATCAAACTCAGGGCCAAAATCAAACAAATAGAAACAAAGAGAAGTATGCAAAAAATCAACAAACCCAGGAGCTGGTTATTTGAGAATAATCAACAAGATAGATTAAACCCTAAGCCAGACTAACCAAATGGCACAAAGGCACTACCCAAATTAATAAAATCAGAAATGAAAAGGGAGACATAAGAACAGAAACTGTGGAAATTCAAAGACTCAACAGATCCTACTACAAGAGCTTATACTCAACAAAATTTGAAAACCTTGGTAAAATAGACAACTTTTTAGATACATACCAGTTGCCACCATTAAAACTGGATCAGATGAACTATATAAATAGTCCCAAAAATCCTGAGGAAATAGAAGAAGTTGTTAATAGTCTCCCATCGGAAAAAAAAAAAGGAATTAAAAAAAAAAAAATAAAGAAGTCCAGTACCAGATGGGTATAGTGGGGAATTCTATCATATCTTCAAAGAAGAGCTAATGTCAATAATCTTCAAACTATTATACAAAATAGAAGCAAAACAGACACTATTCTACAAAATATATGGAAATCCATCAATATAATTCACTACATAAACAAGCTCAAGGAAAAAAAAAACACATGGTCATTTCATTAGATGCTGATTTTGACAAAATCCAGCATCCCTTCATGATAAAAGTCTTTGAAAGTTTGGGAATCCAAGACAATAACTAAACATAGTGAACACAATATACTTCAAACCTGTATCCAATATCAAACAAAATGGAGAAAAACTTGAAGCAATTCCACCAGACAAGGCTGCCCACTCTCTCCCTATCTATTCAATATAGTACTTGAAGTCCTATCCAGAGCAACCAGACAACAAAAAGATGTCAAAGTATACAAATTGAAAAGGAAGATGTCAAAATATCACTATTAGCAAATGATATAATTGTATACTTAAGCAACCCCAAAACTTTCACCAGAGAACTCCTAAAGCTGTTAAATTAACTTCAGCAAAGTGGCTGAATATAAAATTAACACAAACAAATTGGTAGCCTTCCTATACTCAAAGGATAAACAAGCTGAGAAAGAAATTAAGGAAATAATACCCTTCAAAATAGTCACAAATAATATTACATATCTTGGTATGACTCTAACCAAGTAAGTGAAAGATCTGTATGAAAAGAACTTCAAGTCTCTGAAGACAGAAATTGAATATCTCAGAAGATGGAAAGACCTCCAGTTCTCATGGATTGGTAGGATTAATATAGTAAAAATGTCCATCTTGCTGAAAGCAATCTAAAGATTCAATGAAATTCCCATCAAAATTCCAAATCAATTCTTCATAGATCTAGAAAGAACAATTCTAAAATTTACCTGGAATAACAAAAAACCTAGGATAGCACAAACTGTTTTCCATAAAAAAAAAGAGCTCCTGTTGAAATGACCATCCCTGACCTCAAACTCTACCACAGAGCAAACGTGATAACAACTGTTTGGTATTGGTACGGAGACAGGCAGAAAGATCAATGGAATAGAACTGAAGACCCAGAAAAGAACCCACACATATGGTCACTTAATATTTGACAAAAAATTTCCAGGGGAAAAAAGACACCATTTTTAAGAAATGGTACTGAATCAACTGGATTTTAGCATGCCGAAAAAATGCAACTTGAACTATTATTATCTCCTTGTATAAAGCTCAAATGGATCAAGGACATACATAAAAAGCCAGACACACAAAAGTTAATAGAGTAGAAAGTAGATAAGAACCTTGAATACATGGGCACAGTGGAAATTTTCCTGAATAGAACACTGATGGCTTATGCTCTAAGAACAAGGATTGACAAATGGGACCTCATAAAACTGCAAAGCCTCTGTAAGGCAAATGAAACTGTCAATAGGACAAAATGGCAACCAATTCATTGGGAAAAGATCTTTACCGATCCTACATACAATAGAATGCTAATATCCAATGTTTAAAAATAACTCAAGAAGTTAGATTCCAGACAGTCAAATAACCCTATTAAAAATGGTGCACATAGCTAAACAGGGAATTCCCAACTCAGGAAATTCAAATGGCTCTGAAGCACTTAAAGAAATGTTAAGCATCCTTAATTAGCAGGGAAATGCAAATCAACCAACAATGAGATTCCACCTCACACCAGTCAGAATAGATATAGATGCAAACCTCAGGGAACAGGAGATGCTAGAGATGATGTGAGGAAAGAGGAACACTTCTCCATTGCTGGTGAGATTGCAAGCTGGTAAAAACACTCTGGAAATTAGTTTGGTGGGTTCCTCAGAAAATTAGGCATAGTACTACCTGAGGACCCAGCTATTCCACTACTGGGCATATACCCAAAATATGTACCAAAATTTAATAAAGACACATGCTCCACTATGTTCATTGTAATCTTATTTATAGCAGTCAGAAGCTGGAAAGAATCCAGATTTCCTTCAACAGAGGAAAAGATACAGAAATTGTGGTGTATATACACAATCAAGTATAATTCAACTATTAAAAAAAAAAAACAATGAATTCATGAAATTCTTTGGCAAATGGATGGAACTAGAAAGTCTCATCCTGGGCAAGGTAACCCAATTACAAAAGAAGACACATGGTATGTACTCACTGATAAGTGAATGTTAGCCTAAAAGCTCAAAATAAAGTTACACTTCAAAGACCATTGGAAGCTCAAGAAGAAGGAGGACTGAAGTGGGGGTGCTTTGTTTCCTCTGAAAAAGGAAACAAAATACTCACAGGAGCAATAATGGAGACAGTGTGTGGGTGAAACTGAAGGAAAGGCCATTCAGAGACTACCCTTTCTGGGGATTCATCTTATATACAGTCACCAAAACTGACACTATTATGGATGACAAGAAGTACATAATAAAAGGAGCCTGTTATGGTTATCTCCTGAGGGACCCTGCTAGAGCCTTACCCATACAGAGGCAGATGTTAGCAGCCAACCCTTGGACTGAGAATGGAGTCCCCAATGGAAGACTTGGAGCAGATTCTGGAACAAAGAGCAACATTCCTCCATTGTTAGGATTGCAAGCTGGCACATCCCCTCTGTAAATCAGTCTGGTAGTTCCTCAGAAAATGGGGCATAGTATTACCTGAGGACCCAGCTACACCACTCCTGGGCGTATACTCAAAAGATTCTACAACATATAACAAGGACACATGCTCCACTATGTTCATAGCAGCCTTATTTATAATAGCCAGAAGCTAGAGAAAACAGATGTCCTTCAACAGAGAAATAGATACAGAAAATGTGTTACATTTACACAATGGAGTGCTACTCAGTTATTAAAAAATGATGAATTCATTAAATTTTTAGGCAAATGGATGGCAAATGAAATTAGAAAATTTAATCCTGAGTGAGGTAATATGATCACAAAAGAACACACTTGGAATGCACTCACTGATAAGTGAATATTAGTGCAAGATCTAGAATACCCAAGATACAATTCACATACTACATGAAGCTCAGGAATAAGGAACACCAATGTGTGGGTGTTTCATTCCTTCTTAGAAAAGGGAACAAAATACTCACAGGAGCAAATATGTAGACAAAGTCCAAAGCAGACACTGAAGGAAAAGTCATTCAGAGACTGTCCCTCTTGTGGATTTATCCCATATACACTCACAAAATTCTCATGTTATTGTAGATGCTAAGAAATACTTGCTGAAAGGAGCCTCATACAGCTCTCTCTTCAGAAGCCCTGTCAGACCTTACGAATACAGAAGTGGATGCTCAAAGCCAACAATTGCACTGAACATTTGGTCCCCAATGACATCCCCAATGGAAGAGTTAGGGAAAGGTCTGAAGGAGATGAAGGGGCTTTCAAACCCATAGTAAGAACAACATCATCAACCAACCAGACCCCAGAGATCTCCCAGGGACTCAGACACCAAGAAGAGTACACTTGGTGCCAGCTGTATATGTAGCAGAGGTTGACCTTATCAGGCATCAGTGGGAAGAAAGGTCCTTAGTCTTATGAAGGCTTAATAGATGCCCCAGGGTCAGAGAATTGAGGGCAGGGAGGTGGGAGTTGGTGGGTGAGCGAAGGAATACTCATGTAGAAACAAGGAGAAGAGGGATGAGATAGGGTGTTTCCATGAGGGAGGGGGGAACTAGGAAAGGAGATAATTCTTGAAATGTAAATAAAGAATATATATGAATGTTAGTAACATTCATACAATTGCCTTTTGCCATCTAGATCTCACTGGTGTTAGTTGTTCTTGTTTTCAATGCAGGAGTTACCCCTGCAAGCTGCCTCCCTGCAGCTGGCCATCAGATGCCCCACTGGCCCTCTGCACTGCTTGGGAACAGGACACATGGCCCAGGCTGCTCCTGCCAGAGGCCTTTGGTGAGAGCCTTATGGTCGCCACCTCTGGATCAGGAGCAACCTGGGCCATCTAACATAGTTAAAGAAATATACAGCAAACTGGTAGGCAACATCAAACTAAATGAAAAGAAACTTAAAGCATTCCCACTAAAATCAGGGACTAGACAAGGCTGCCCTCTCTCTCCATATCTTTTCAATATAGTACTTGAAGTTCTAGCTAGAGCAATTAGACAACATAAGGAGGTCAGAGGAATACAAATTGGAAAGGAAGAAGTAAAATTAGCACTATTTACAGATGAAATGATAGTATACTTAAGTGACCCCAAAAACTCCACCATTGAACTCCTACAGCTGATAAACAACTTCAGCAAAGTGGCTAGTTATAAAATCAACTCAAGCAAATCAGTGGCCTTCCTATAGTCAACGGATAAGCAGGCTGAGATAGAAGTTAGGGAAATGACACCCTTCACAATAGCCACAAACAATATAAAGTATCTTGGTGTGACTCAAACCAAACAAGTGGAAGTTTTTACTACAGAACTTCAGGTCTCTGAAGAAGGAAATTGAAGAAGACCTCAGAAAATAGAAAAATCTGCCATGCTCATGGATGGGCAGGATTAATAAAGTAAAAATGGCCATCTTGCCAAAAACAATCTACAGATTCAATGCAATCCCCATCAAAATCCCAACTCAGTTCTTCACAGAGTTAGAAAAAGAAATTCTCAAACTCATCTGGAATAACAAAAAACCCAGGATAGCGAAAACTATTCTCAACAGTAAAAGAACATCTGGGGGAATAAATATCTCAGACCTCAAGCAATACTACAGAGCAATAGTGTTAAAAACTGCATGGTACTGGTACAGAGACAGGCACGTGGACCAATAGAATAGAATTGAAGATCCAGAATGAATCCACACACCTATGGTCGCTTGATCTTCGACAAAGAAGCCGAAAACATCCAGTGGAAAAAGATACCCTTTGCAACAAATGGTGCTGGTTCAACTGGAGGTCAGCATGTAGGAGAATGCGAATTGATCCATTCATTTTTTTATTCGATATATTTTTATTTACATTTCAAATGATTTCCCCTTTTCTAGCCCCCCAATCCCCGAAAGTCCCTCAAGCCCCCTTCTCTCCCTCTATCCTCCCACCCACCCCTTCCCACCTCCCCGTTCTGGTTTTGTCGAATACTGTTTCACTGAGTCTTTCCAGAACAAGGGGCCACTCCTCCTTTCTTCTTGTACCTCATTTGATGTGTGGATTATGTTTTGGGTATTCCAGGTTTCTAGGTTAATAACCACTTATTAGTGAGTGCATACCATGATTCACCTTTTGACTCAGGGTTACCTCACTTAGTATGATGTTCTCTAGCTCCATCCATTTGCCTAAGAATTGCATGAATTCATTGTTTCTAATGGCTGAATAGTACTCCATTGTTTAGATATACCACATTTTTTGCATCCACTTTTCTGTTGAGGGATACCTGGGTTCTTTCCAGCATCTGGCAATTATAAATAGGGCTGCTATGAACATAGTAGAGCATGTATCCTTATTATATGGTGGGGAATACTCTGGGTATATGCCCAGGAGTGGTATAGCAGGATCTTCTGGAAGTGAGGTGCCCAGTTTTCGGAGGAACCGCCACACTGATTTCCAGAGTGGTTGTACCAATTTGCAACCCCACCAGCAGTGGAGGAGTGTTCCTCTTTCTCCACACCCTCTCCAACACCTGCTGTATCCTGAATTTTTAATCTTAGCCATTCTGACTGGTGTAAGGTGAAATCTCAGTGTTTCTTTGATTTGCATTTCCCTAATGACTAATGAAATTGAGCATTTTGTAAGATGTTTCTCCGCCATCTGAAGTTCCTCAGGTGGGAATTCTTTGTTTAACTCTGTACCCCATTTCTTAATAGGGTTGTTTGGTTTTCTGGAGTCTAACTTCTTGATTTCTTTATATATATATTTGATATTAGCCCTTTATCTGATGTAGGATTGGTGAAGATCTTTTCCCAATTTGTTGGTTGCCGATTTGTCCTCTTGATGGTGTCCTTTGCCTTACAGAAACTTTGTAATTTTATGAGGTCCCATTTGTCAATTCTTTATCTTAGAGCATATGCTATTGGTGTTCTGTTCAGAAAATTTCTCCCTGTACCGATGTCCTCAAGGGTCTTCCCCAGTTTCTTTTCTATTAGCTTCAGAGTGTCTGGCTTTATGTGGAAGTCCTTGATCCATTTGGATTTGAGCTTAGTACATGGAGACAAAGATGG
The DNA here is from genome assembly GCF_947179515.1 of Apodemus sylvaticus. Lineage (NCBI taxonomy): Eukaryota > Metazoa > Chordata > Mammalia > Rodentia > Muridae > Apodemus > Apodemus sylvaticus. Next base: position 85,915,661 of record NC_067473.1, on the reverse strand, counting down.
ATCAATTTGCATTCTTCTGCATGCTGACCTCCAGTTGAACCAGCACCATTTGTTGAAAAGGCTATCTTTTTTCCATTGAATGTTTTCAGCCTCTTTGTCGAGGATCAAGTGGCCATAGGTGTGTGGGTGCATTTCTAGATCTTCAATGATTGTTCCATTGATCTGCCTGCCTGTCACTATACCAATACCATGCAGTTTTTAACATTATTGCTCTGTAGTATTGCTTGAGATCAGGGATAGTGATTCCCCCAGAATTTCTTTTGTTGCTGAGAATAGTTTTAGCTATCCTGCGTTTTTTGTTATTCCAGATGAATATGATAATTGCTCTTTCTAACTCTGTGAAGAATTGAGTTGGGATTTTGATGGGTATTGCATTGAATCTGTATATTGCTTTTGGGAAAATGGCCATTTTAACTATATTGATCCTGCCGATCTATGAGCATGGGAGGTTTTCCCATTTTTTGAGGTCGTCTTCCATTTCCTTCTTCAGGGTCTTGAAGTTCTTGTCATACAGATCTTTCACAAGTTTGGTAAGAGTCACCCCAAGATACTTTATACTGTTTGTGGCTATTGTGAAAGGGATCATTTACCTAATTTCTTTCTCAGCCTGCTTATCCTTTGAGTACAGGAAGGCCACTGATTTGCTTGAGTTGATTTTATAACCTGCCACTTTGCTGAAGTTGTTTATCAGCTGTAGGAGTTCTCTAGTGGAGTTTTTTGGATCACTTAGGTAGACTATCATGTCATCTGCAAATAATGATAGTTTGACTTCTTCCTTTCCAATTTGTATCCCTTTGACCTCCTTATGCTGTCGAATTGCCTGACTTAGTACCTCAAGTACAATATTGAAAAGATAAGGAGAAAGGGGGCAGCCCTGTCTAGTCCCTGATATTAGTGGGATTGCTTCAAGTTTCTCTTCATTTAGTTTGATGCTGGATACCGGTTTGCTGTATATTACTTTTACTATGTTTAGGTATGGGCCTTGAATTCCTGTTCTTTCCAAGACTTTAAGCATGAAAGGATGCTGAATTTTGTCAAATGCTTTTTCAGCATCCAGTGAAATGACCATGTGGTTTTTTTCTTTGAGTTTGTTTATGTAGTGGATTGCATTGATGGATTTCCATATATTGAACCAACACTGCATTCCCAGGATAAAGACTACTTGATCATGGTGGATGATCGTTTTGATGTGTTCTTGGATTCGGTTGGCAAGAATTTTATTGAGTATTTTTGCATTGATGTTCATAAGGGAAATTGGTCTGAAGTTCTCTTTCTTTGTTGGATCTTTGTGTGGTTTTTGTATCAGCATAATTGTGGCTTGTAGAAGGAATTGGGTACTGTTCCTTCTGTTTCTATTTTGTGGAATAGTTTGAAGAGTATTAGTGTTAGGTCTTCTTTGAAGGTCTGATAGAATTCTGCACTGAAACCATCTGGTCCTGTGCTTTTTTTGGTTGGAAGACTTTCTATGACTCCTTCTATTTCTTTAGGCATTATAGGACTGTTTAGATGATCTTTTTGGTCCTGATTTAATTTTGGTATTTGGTATCTGTCAAGGAAATTGTCCATTTCCTTCAGATTTTCCAGTTGTGTTGAGTACAGGCTCTTGTAGTAGGATCTGATGATTTTTTTGGATTTCCTCAGTTTCCGTTTTTATATCTCCCTTTTCATTTCTAAGTTTGTTAATTTGGATACTTTCTCTGTGCCCCTTGTTCAGTCTGGCTAAGGGTTTATCTATCTTGTTGATTTTCTCAAAGAACCAGCTCCTGGTTTTGTTGATTCTTTGTATGGTTCTCTTTGTTTCTGCTTGATTGATTTTGGCCGTGAGTTTGATGATTTCCTGCCTTCTACTCCTCCTGGGTGAAATAGCTTCGTTTTGTTCCAGGGCTTTCAGGTGTGTCATTAAGCTGGTAATGTATGCTCTCTCCATTTTCTTTTTGGAGGCACTCAGGGCTATGAGTTTTCCTCTTAGCACTGCTTTTATTGTGTCCCATAGATTTGGGTATGTTGTGTCTTCATTTTCATTGTGTTCTAAAAAGTCTTTAATTTCTTTCTTTATTTCTTCCTTGACCAAGGTATCATTGAGTAGAATATTGTTCAATTTCCACGTGTATGTGGGTTTTCTGTTGTTTTTGTTGCTATTGAAGACCACTTTTACTCCATAGTGATCTGATAGGAGGCATGGGATTAGTTCGATCTTCTTATATTTGTTGAGGTCTGTCTTGTGACCAATTATATGGTCGATTTTGGAGAAGGTACCATGAGGTGCTGAGAAAAAGGTATATTCTTTTGCTTTAGGACAGAATGTTCTATGTATATATATATATATATATATATATATATATATATATATATATATATATATATATATATATATATCTGTTAAATCGAATTGGTCCAAGCTTCAATTAGTTTCATTGTGTCCCTGTTTAGTTTCTGTTTTCCTGATCGGTCCATTGAGGAAAGTGCAGTGTTGAAGTCACCCACAATTATTGTGTTAGGTGCAATGTGTGCTTTGAGCTTTAATAGAGTTTCTTTTATGAAAGAGGGTGCCCTTGCATTTGGAGCGTAGACGTTCAGGATTGATAGTTCTTCTTTTTGTATTTTTCCTTTGACCAGCAAGAAGTGTCCCTCAGAGTCTCTTTTGATGACTTTGGGTTGAAAGTCAATTTTATCTGATATTAAAATGGCTACTCCAGCTTGTTTCCTGAGACCATTTACTTGTAAAATTGTCTTCCAGCCTTTTACTCTAAGGTAGTGTTGGTCTTTGACCCTGAGGTGTGTTTCCTGTAAGCAGCAAAATGTAGGGTCCTGTTTACTTATCCAGTCAGTTAGTCTATGTCTTTTTATTGGGGCATTGAGTCGATTGATATTAAGAGATATTAAGGAATAGTGATTGTTACTTCCTGTCATTTTTAACCTTATTTTTTAAATTTGATTGGTTAACTTCTTTTGGGTTTGATAAAAGGTTACTATCTTACTTTTTCCAGGGTGAAGTTTCCCTCCTTGTATTGGTGTTGTCCTCCTATTATCCTTTGTAGGGCTGGGTTTGTGGATAGATATTGGGTAAACTTGGTTTTGTCATGGAATATCTTAGTTTCTCCATCTACGGTGATTGAGAGTTTGCTGGATATAGTAGTTTTGGCTGGCATTTGTGTTCTCTTAGAGTCTACATGAGATCTGCCCAGGATCTTCTAGCCTTCATAGTCTCAGGTGAAAAGTCTGCTGTGATTCTGACAGGTCTTCGTTTCTATGTTACTTGGCCTTTTTCTCTTACTGCCTTTAATATTCTTTCTTTGTTTAGTAAATTTGCTGTTTTGATTATTATGTGACGGGGAGTATTTCTGTTCTATTCCAGTCTGTTTGGAGCTCTGTAGGCTTCTTGTATATTCATGGGCATCTCTCTCTTTAGGTTAGGGAAGTTTTCTTCCATAATTTTATTGAAGATATTTGCTGGCCCTTTAAGTTGTAAATCTTCACTTTCATCTATGCGTATAATCCTTCGGTTTGGTCTTCTCATTGTGTCCTGGATTTCCTGGATATTTTGGGTTACAAGCTTTTTGCATTTTGCATTTTTTTAACTGTTGAGTCCATGGTTTCTATGGTATCTTCATCATCTCAGATTCTTTCTTCTATATCTTGTATTCTGCTGTTGATATTTTCATCTCTGTCCCCTGATTTCTTCCCAAGGCTTTCTATCTCCAAAGCTGTCTCCCTTTGAGTTTTCTTAATTATTTCTACTTCTGATTTTAGATCCTGGATGGTTTCGCTTAGCTCCTTCACTTGCTTGTTTGTGATTTCCTGTAATTCTTTAAGAGATTTTTGCGTTTCCTCTTTCATGACCTCAGCCTGTTGACCAAAGTTCTCCTGTATTTCTTTAAGTGTTTTTTGCATTTCCTCATTATTGGCTTTTGTATTTTGTATTTTGACACCCTTCACAATAGTCACAAACAATATAAAGTATCTTGGTGTGAGTCTAACCAAATATATAAAAGATCTGTATGAGAAGAACTTTAGGTCTCTGAAGAAGGAAATAAAAAAAGACCTCAGAAAATGGAAAAATCTGCCATGCTCTTGGATTGGCAGGATTAATATAGTTAATCTGGCCATATTGCCAAAAGCAATATACAGATTCAACGCAATCACCATCAAAACCCCAACTCAGTTCTTCTTAGAGTTAGAAAAAGCAATTCTCAAATTCATCTGGAATAACAAAAAACCCAGGATAGCTAAAACTATTCTCAACAGTAAAAGAGCTTCTGGGGGAATCAATATACCAGACCTCAAGCAATACTACAGAGCAATAGTCTTAAAAACTGCATGGTATTGGCACAGGGACAGGTGCGTGGACCAATGGAATAGAATTGAAGATCCAGAAATGAATCCATACCCCTATGTTCACTTGATCTTCGACAAAGGAGCAGAAAATATCCAGCGGAAAAAAGATAGCCTTTTCAACATATGCTTCTGGTTCAACTGGAGGTCAGCATGTAGAAGACTGTGAATTGATCCATTCTTGTCTCCTTGTACTAAGCTCAACCCAAAGTGGATCAAGGACCTCTACATAAAACCAGACACACTGAAACTAATAGAAAGGAAACTGGGGAAAACCCTTGAGGACATGGGCACAGGGGAAAAGTTCATGAACAGAACACCAATAGATTATGCTCTAAGATCAAGAATTGACAAATGGGACCTCATAAAATTACAAAGTTTCTGTAAGGCAAAGATCACTGTGAAAAGGACGAAACGGCAACCAACAAACTGGGAAAAGATCTTCACCAACCCTACATCCGATAGAGGGCTAAAATGCAATATATACAAAGTACTCAAGAAGTTAGACTCCAGGAAATCATATAACCCTATTAAAAATGGTGCAGATCTAAACAAAGAATTTTCACCTGAAGAAATTCAGATGGCTGAGAAGCACCTTAAGAAATGCTCATCATCATTAGTCATCAGGGAAATGCAAATCAAAGCAACCCTAAGATTTCACCTCACACCAGTCAGAATGGCTAAGGTTAAAAACTCAGGAGACAACAGGTATTGGTGAGGATGTGGAGAAAGAGGAACACTGCTCCACTGCTGGTGGGATTGCAAGAAGTTACAACCACTCTGGAAATCAGTCTGGAGGTTCCTCAGAAAACTGAACATGATACTACTGGAGGACCCTGCTATACCACTCCTGGGCATATACCCAGAGGATTTCCCGGCATACAATAAGGACACATGCTCTACTATGTTCATAGCAGCCTTATATATAATAGCCAGAAGCTGGAAAGAACCCAGATGTCCCTCAGTGGAGGAATGGATACAGAAAATGTGGTATATTTATACAATGGAATACTACTCAGCAATTAAAAACAATGAGTTCATGAAATTTGTAGGCAAATGGTTGGGACTGGAAAATATCATTCTAAGTGAGGTAACCCAATCACAAAAGAATATACATCGAATGCAATCACTGATAAGTGGATATTAATTAGCCCAGAAGCTCTGAATATCCAAGACACAAGTAGCATATTAAATGACTCCCATGAAGAAGTAAGGAGAAGGCCCTGATCCTGGAAAGGAGTGATCCAGCATCGTTTGGGAGTAGTAGTACAGAGAATAAGGAGGGAAGTGATTGGAATATGGGTGTAGAGAATGCTTATGGGACATATGGGGAAGGGGGAACTGGGAAAGGGGAAAGCATTTTGGAATGTAAACAAAGAATTTAGAAAAAAAAAAAAAAACCTCTGACACAGAATTGTTTCTATCTAAAAAAAACTACAGAAACTGGAGAAGAGATCTGGGGAAATTTATGCAAGTGATAAATGGGGTGAGAATGAAATTAGGGAAACCACTCCCTTTGCAAGACTCAAATAATTGAAAATATCTTTGTGCACTTAAACCAAGCAAGTGAAAGATGTGTCTGACAAGGCTTCAAGTCTCTAAGGAGAAACATCAAAGAAGACCTCAGAAGATGGAAACAAGTCCCATGGATATGGATCAAAAGGATTAACATAGTAAAAAAAAAATGGCCATCTTACCAGAAGTAATCTATAGATTCAATGCAACCCCCATCACAATTCCAATGCAATGCTTTAAATACATGGAAAGATATATTCATGGAAAGAGACTTCATGTAGAAAAACAAAAAAAGCAAGGATACCTTAAACAATTTTCATCATTAAAAGAAAGCAATAGTGATTAATACCACATGGCATTGGTACAGAGATAGACATGTAGATTAATAGAATACAATTGACGATCAAGAAATAAAACCACACACCTATGGACATTTGATCTTTGACAAAGAAGGCAAAAACATACAGTGAAAAAAAAGATACCATCTTCAGCAAATCATGCCGGTATGAAACTGGCAGTCTGCATGTAGAATAAGGCAAATTGATCCATATTTATCACCTTGAACAAAGCTCAAGTCCTAGTGGATCAAAGACCTCCATATAGAAACAGATATAATAAATATAATTGAAGAGGATGTAGTAAGTAGTATGGAACACATTGGCACAGGAGAAAAATTCCACAACAGAACACCAAAGGCTCAGCTTCTAAGATCAACAATTGACTAATGGGACTTAATGAAACTAAAGAACCTCTGTTAAGAAAAAAGACTGGCAATACGTAAGGGGGAACACATAATATTTGGAGAGAGTATAAAGAGGACTCAACAGATAATGATTGTGAGCTTGCATAGTAGCTTTGCAATGATTCATTGATCTTGCATCATAATCTTCTCTGATCTTCACTTTATTGAAAGAGTTACAGCAGAGAACTTCACCTGTTGTCCCAGTTAGTCCTGCTCGCTGTCTCTGACTTGTGCAGTGTCAGCATAAGACTGGTGATTGCTGCTAAATCTAACCACAGCTGTTGATTTGATTGATGTTTGGTATCCTAGTACTACTGAAAAGGACTCCTGGTATCCTGATGAATGGAAATTAGAATTACCGCAAAAAACTACTTCTAAACACGTCTACATCCACTTGTTTTATTTACCATCTTTCTCCCATATAAGAAGTAGGTTTTAGAAACTCTAAGCCTAAAGCCTGGTTCTTTATAAGTTTAGATTTCTCTCTAAGTGTTGATGTTTACTAAGTTCTTGCCCAACATTCAGTGTGCAAAATGAAATAGTATTTCTTTGTGGGGTATGCTGAATCTCACAAACCTTTGAATCCCAAGTAAATTCAGGACATTTCTCCACCTGCCTTATCTGATTTTAGCTCCCATGGAAGGACACAAAACATGTTATTTTTATTAACATACTGCAAGCCCAATCTGGACAGGTTTTGAAAATTTCTAATCCAACTAAGCTGCTAATACCCAGAAATGTATCACATTACTTGCCACCTAGGATTTTCCTAGCTTGTTCTGGTTCCAGTATATCTTCATGGCTCCTTCCTCATTTCAACACACTTGGTGAAATCTTCTGTTCACTCCATGTCCTTTCTCCAAACTTTCTTCTCCTTGTAGCTCTTATCTATTTTTCTCTGTCACCTTCTGGGACCCCCTGACTGTATCAGAAGTGCAGTACTATTCTTTTCTGCCTGGCTAGGGGACAAATCAGATCTTGCATGTCTTGCTTATGCCTTCTTAATCTATAACAAGTTGCTTAGTTATGAATATATGTGTGTTCTTGGGAATGAGGTTTTTTTCTCCCTCACATTTAATATATAAATTGTTTTTCAAGTAAATGTATTTGGGAACATACTTTTAAAAATAATCAATCATTAAAAGAAAAGCAGAATGTAATCACATTATAATTTTTATGCTACTTGAAAGAATTTGCTGGAATATATAAGAAATGGGATAAAATATAATATTTTGCGAGTGTGTGTGTATGTGTGTGTGTGTGCGTATGTTTGTGAGTGTTTGATTCTTTTCCCTGATTTTTTTTACCTTCTCTCCAGCCACCAAAGAGTTCCAGCAGACTCTTGTAGATCCTACTGAATCAAGCTTTATTCCTTCAGAGAATAGACTGCTGAGTGATAAATTGCCAATTCTATGCCAATTCAATTTACCCCTAACTTTACAAGGTTGGCCTTCAACATGTCCATTTAAGATATTTTTGGAAATATCCTGAAAGAAACCATAAAACAACAGAAAAGTGATTGAAATGCCTGATATGATTTGGACTTTTATATAATCATAACTCCTACACTTTGAATTGTACAAAATGTGCCAAGATGCATGGTAACAGGAGCCTGATATAGCTGTCTCCTGAGAGGCTCTGCCAGTGCCTGACATATACAGAGGAAGAGGATTGCAGCCAACCATTGAACTAACCATGGGTCCCCCAATGAAGGAGTTTAGAGAAAGGACTGAAGGTGCTGAAGGGTTTTTACAACCCCATAGAAAGAACAACAATATTAATCAGCCAGAGATCCCAGGGTCTAAACCACCAACCAAGGAGTACACATGCAGGGACCGATGGCTCGAGCTGAATATGTAGCAGAGAATAGCCTTGTAGGGCATCAATGGGAGAAAAGGCCCTTGGTCCCATTAAGGCTTGACGCTCCATTGTAGGAGAATGTGAGGGGAGGGAGACTGGAGTGGATGTGTGGTTAGGGGAAAACCCTCATAGAAGCAGGAGGAGAGGGGATGAGATGGGCAGTTTCTCGGGGCAGGTGGACAGGAAGAGGGATAACATTTGAAATGTAAATAAATAATATATCTAATTTTTAAAAAAAGAGATGCAAATATATTTTCATTCAAGATAGTTAATGAATGTGAGTTTGATCTCGACTCCTGATAAAGTCCACTGCAGGATGTCCATTGGGTACTTTATTGAAAAATCTTTTGCAATATTGAAATCAATGCAATTCATCAGGCATAAAGCCAGTAATGATTTTTAATATCAGTAGGGTTTACAGAAATTCATGAGTGACAATTGTGAAATCTTTGTGTTTCCAATCTTAAATCGACCTCATACTTTAATTCCAGTAATTTAAGAATAGTGACTAATACATTTCTGCTCCTGAGATCAAGGATCTCAATTAGGACACACATCTGTGAGGTGAGACAAAGTGGGAGACAGTTTAAAATACTATTGGACTTCCATCATCTCTTCATGTAAGGATTTTATGTTACTGACGTGAAAACAAGGATCTTTATCATTTGTTCCAAATTCAAGTTATCATTGGTCCAATTTTAAAGGAGCCAACTTACCGCTTTAAGAGACATTTTCATTATTTTCGGTAGGAATTCTGAGTTGCTATGTCAGCTTCACATATTCTTTCTGCAATTCTTCGATGATATTTGTTTCACTTGCTGCAGTGCATGGAAGAAACATCAGAAGAGGCAGCCACTGTAATCAAAGCTTAAAGTCTAAGTTCATCAAGTCTTCTCATCAGTTAGTAAGTCCTGCTATTTTACTACACCTCCCTACCATAATGGAGATGTCAGTCAGGGAAACATTCTGAAGTCAGTTCAGACATTCCTACTTGAGAAAAGATAATTACTCTTCATCTAATCATACATAAGTCACTGAATTAAAATCAGGAATATTGACATCATTCTTATATTATTATTATTGAAATTATGTTGCACAATTCAACTTGAATTTCACACAATCATGGCAATACCTGAAATATATTAGAAAACACATTCCTGCACTAGTGTGTCATGAAACAAAAAGCATGATACACAGTTATGTTGCAATTAAGAAAAAGAAAAAAATTGTCCTGTTTAAGCCTGTTTAAGATATACATACCCAGAGATCCTGACAGATTCTGGAAGTAAATCAATTCATGAAGAAACTGGGCTTCAGCCTGGCAGTGGTGGCACACACCTTTAATCCCAACACTTGGGAGGCACAGACAGGTGGATTTCTGAGTTCGAGGCCATCCTGGTCTACAGAGTGAGCACCAGGACAGCCTGGGCTATACAGAGAAATCCTGTCTCAAAAAACCAAAAAAACCAAAAAAAACAAACAAACAAAAAACTGGGCTTCAAATAGGATAATGGTATTTGAGACAAAATGTATCGCAATATATAAATCACTTAGGAGTAGAATAAATAAAGTTTCCTTTATAAGAAAATGATGTAGGTATTCCTATTTATTTACTTACATTGTGTAGTTTTGAGATTTAATATAATTATACTATTTTGAAACTTCCCTTTTCCCCTAAAAATTCTGATTGTGTGTTCATCCATACTCTACCTCAAATTCATGTGAATTTTTTTCACTGATTCTTATCAGATGCTTATATTTATCATATTATAATATTCATGTTATATTCTATATTATAAAAATAATGTATTATTTTATATAAAGTAATAATTCATTCATAAACTTATACTTTTAGTCCATATAAGTTTGTTGTATATGTTTTTGATTATAGTAATCTTAAAACAACATTGAAAATTCTTTAATAATAATCCTGTTTTCCTAGCAGACTTCAAAATATGTTTCCGTATTAAATCATTGAGTCATAAATGAGGAAAACATTTTCTTATCTCCTAACATGCAGCTAAAAATCAAATGTATGCCTGTATTTGTTCAATTTTATCAAAACCTTTATTTAAATATTTCTTTGGTTTTTGTTTAGTTTGTTACACCTAGCAAGATTCATTTATAAGTGCATTTCCTGACCATACTGCTAGACAACAGGTTTTACTCACTTCGATATAAGCCTTCCTCAGTTGCCAGATAAAAGTATATGTTTGGAAAATGATAAAATATATCACACAAACTACACATCCCAATGATAGAGTTGGTCCTGCTTATTTTGGGAAATTCTATTAGGAAGAAAGATCCAGTAACATTAGACACAATACATCATTTATCCACTGAAGACACTGTTGGTAAAAAACCACAACCTTTACAGAATATCTAAGTAGTGCAGTCCATCCTGTGCCATTGGTACTCACAAGATGTTGAACAAATAATCCACTCAAATTTATCAGCCCAAAGTGTGTAGATGGCACTTCCCATTTTTCTTAATCAGCACATATTAAACATTAAACACTCCTTATTTCACATCTATCATCACACATCTATTTGTGCCTAAAGAAAACACATATTGCTGAATGTGATACACATTCCTGGTGCTGATCTTATCTTTGATGAGATTATACTTTGATTTGAAAATATCTTCCTTAATTATCTTTTCTGACTATGATTTCTGTCAGGAATGGACTGACTTACTGTGTGCACCAAAACTTGTGGATAGGATTGGGGCTCAGAACCTTAATTGAAAGCATTTCCCAAGTCAGCAAGATGAAGCAAAGGACCTCATTGATTCCAATTTTAACAAATTGGTTCTTTTATCCAAATAAATTTTCTTACCTTACATATAGCATCATACTCATGTCTAAGGATACATGTTCTACTATGTTCATAGCAGCCCTATTTGTAATTGCCAGATGCTGGAAAGAACCCAGGTATCCCTCAACAGAAGAGTGGATGCAAAAAATGTGGTATATCTACACAATGGAGTACTATTCAGCCATTAGAAACAATGAATTCATGAAATTCTTAGGCAAATGGATGGAGCTAGAGAATATCATACTAAGTGAGGTAACCCAGACTCAAAAGGTGAATCATGGTATGCACTCACTAATAAGTGGATATTAACCTAGAAAACTGGAATACCCAAAACATAATCCACACATCAAATGAGGTACAAGAAGAAAGGAGGAGTGGCCCCTGGTTCTGGAAAGACTCAGTGAAACAGTATTCAGCAAAACCAGAACGGGGAAGTGGGAAGGGGTGGGTGGGAGGACAGGGGAAGAGAAGGGGGCTTGCGGGACTTTCGGGGAGTGGGGGGGCTAGAAAAGGGGAAATCATTTGAAATGTAAATAAATTATATCGAATAATTAAAAAAAAAAATTTAAACTCCTGTATCAGCATACTCTCTTGACTATTTTCTGCCATTAAACTCACATATTTGCCAGCTAGATAGATAGAATTAATTTTCCCAGAAAACTAATAATAAAGAAGAATTAAATTCATCAGTCAGGGTATAGGAGTTTGTGTCTCCACACCCACTTGTTGGTTCACAATCACCTGTAACTTTATTTCTGAGTGATATCTTATTTTCTTGATGGCTACTATATATACATATTGTAGTATGTGGACCAAACATCCATACACATAAAAGGATAAAATGATAGTAGTGAAAATTAAAGTTTAAAAAAGTAAGATATTGATGTTCATGTAAAGAAATAGAAAATATTTAATAATGTAATAGAAAAAATTACATATAATGTACAGACAGCATTATTGTATACTTCTGTTTATAACTTATATTTACCTAATATCTTCTTTAAAACATATATACTTATATACATGGTAATAGACATATATCATGCAAATATGATTAAGAAACAATGTAAAAAAATAAATTATAGATTCCTGTTAGGATGCTGCATTAATGAGAAAAGTGATCTCAAAAATGTTAATAAATTTCTGCATACTAAATGCATTAAAATTTAAAAAAAGAAGCAATCATACATTGATGTCAAAAGTGTTTTTGTGGCAAGACATTATGATCAATTTTCCTTTTAGAAATCACTCTGATCATGGATGAAAGCGTTAAAATTGAATACACTGTGTGGCTTTGTCCCTGATTTCTACATTTTTGCTGCAATATTTCTTTCAAAACCTGTAGTTGCACATACAAAAACATAGACACACATATGTGCAAAATCAAACTTCAAAAATTAAGACCCTGTTTTGGAGATATTACTGGATTATAATTAATGTCAATATTAACTTATACATTGACCATAGTATAATGACTCTAAAGGGGAAAAAATCTATTCCTCAAATATATAATATATAATGTATATTGTAGATATCAATTTGACTTTACTTTTCTTTTTAATGATAGTCATGCCTGAATTCATGTAGAATAGTAAAACATTTAATGCAAATGTATATTGACTTGAAACTATGAAAATGAAGCTAATTATACAAACATTAAAAATCATGGTATTAATAAGAGGCTAATTTTCATATAATTTACCTAGTCAAAATAAAATTAGGCAATATAAATAGCTCAAATGACTTTAATTATAATCTTAAACTAAAACAGTTAATGTTTTAAGACATGGGACATATTCCAAATACAAAACCATAAAGGAACCAATATGTTCATAGATCACACTGATTGTCATTTCAATCTGTGAGAAATTCACCACATCCACCTTTCTTCCTAAATAACTTCCTGAAAGCCCAGCATTGTACCCACAAGAGTTCCACAGCTTCTGAGTGAGATGACACAGTAACAAAAGAATACACATGATTCACTGATGATGCACTCACTGATAAGCAAATATTAGCCCAGAAGCTCAAAATACCCAAGAAACTATTCACATATCAAATTATGCCCAAGAAGAAGGAAGGAGAGGTCCCTAGTCCTGGAAAGGCTCAATAGAGCAGTGTAGGGGAATACCAGGACAGGGAAGCAGGAAGGGGTTGATTGGAGAACAGGGAAGGGAAGAGGGCTTATGGGACGTTATGGGAGGGGATCCAGGACAGGGGAAATAATTGAAATGTAAATAAAGAATATATTGAATAAAGAAAAAGAATCATAAAAAATAAAAAAGAAAGAAAAACCAAACAGGTTACAGCAAGGAGAAAAAACTTCATCTTCCAGAATATTATCTTTCTTCTTGAGTAGAAAAATACAGGTGTTTTGCAGATGAAATGGTGAACTGAAGAGGATCACAAAGCATTCCAGTTTGCCAAAGTGTGATGAACCTGTTAATTCACTTTTATTTTTAATTGTCAGAGCAGGTTGGCAGGCTTGTTGGCTGTATTTGTGACTGTCTGGTATTGCTTTGTTTTAATCCATGGAATCAGAATTCAGTGGTGTGTAAGATAAATCTTCCAGAACTGTGGACATCCAGAAAAAAGTCAAGAAGAGCAAGCTGGTTTGGTGACATTGTCACAACAATACAACAGTGATTGAGAAAGCCAGTGAACATCCAAATATAATGACGAGCAAGTTGAAAATCTCAAACTCTAAATGGAGGAGTTTGCAAATGTTTTGGTTTTAATGTATTTTTGATGAAGGGGTATTAAACAATTTTAAAATTTTTATATAAATGTAGAGTATATCTTGATCATAGGCACCCTCACATTCTCATTTCAGATTTCCAATATTCTTTCTGCAATATCTCAGATTTTTCTCTCAGCTTCATTTGGAATTTTAATTTCTCTAAAACACAGATAAATATTATATGAATATGTTTTCTTAATGCCAGGCATGAGGCTGCTTCAGATTATCCAGAGCAGCTATCATTTCGCTCAACATCTAGAGGTGGGGATTTTGCCAGCTGCAGATAGACTGTGAATTATGTGACATTTGTAATTCTAGGACCTTCTCAGGCAGAGTTGGTGATGGTCGTGCATCTTTGGTCCTAAATCTTGGTCATTCACTTGATTTTGGTGGTGGATTGTTAATTTTATTGCTCAAAAATGAAATAAGAAAACAAAATTAGATCAAGGATCTCTCTCTGTTTCCACCCCCTCTCTGTCTCTCTGTCTCTCTGTGTGTCTCTGTCTCTGTCTCTCTGTCTCTCTGTGTGTATCTGTGTGTGTCTCTGTGTGTCTCTGTCTCTGTCTCCCTGTCTCCTTCTCTCTCTCTCTCTCTCTCTCTCTCTCTCTCTCTCTCTCTCTCTCTCTCTCTCTCTCTCTGCTTTTCTCTGTTTTCTCTCCTATTAAATGTTGGCATGTTAAAATGGTTAATAAAATTGGACAAGTAATGAAGAAAGAAGACCCCATAAGGTATCAAAGATCAGCTGTACTTTGTTTTTGTTTTTTATTCCCCATAATAGCCAGTTAGTATTTCTTAAGTGGGTGCATAGGTGGGTTCATCTACCTGAGTATGGGAACCCTATATCTGTGTATGATCTCAGGAAGAGTTAACCTCGATGCCTCACTAAGTAATCTTTTTTTCTTATTTGTTTTGTTTGTGTGTGTGTGTGTGTTATTTTTGTATCTTTTTTGGGTTTTTATTGGTTATTTTATTTATTTACATTTCAAATATTGTCCTCCTTCCTGGTGTCCTCCTCAAAACTCCAATTCCTTCGGTATTAGTCAGGGTTCTCTAGAGTCATAGAACTCATGGGTAGTCTCTATATAGTAAGGAAATTTGTTGTTGACTTACAGTCAGTAGTCCAACTCCCTAACAATGGACAGCACGAGCTATGAATTGAAATCCAAGCATCCAGAAATTGCTTAGTCCCACATGGCAAGCAGGCACAGAAGCAAGAACAATTCTTGCTTCTTCCAATGTCCTTATGCAGGTCTCCAGCAGAAGGTATGTACCAGATTGAAGATGTGTGCCAGTGCTACCATGCCTTGACCTGGGACATAGTTTGTCCCAAATGACCTTAAACTCAGTGATCTTCCTGTCTTAATCTTCTGGAATTCATAGCCACTATGCCTCAAGATCTTCATGCCAAGAACCAAGTCAGAAACTTGTATCTCCCAGCCTCCAGATTAGGATCACAGGTGAGTCTTTCAATTCTGAATGATAGTTCATTTCAGATAGCTACTACATCATCCATGGCAATCTGAATCCACAGAGCCAATCACAACACAAGAGTATATACAATACAGCCTCCTGACAGTTGTCCTTGTTTGGGCTTTTGAGAATTTTGCATGGAAGCTCCAGCAACCAAAAAATCCTACTTTCACTTGCTATTTTTTTCCGCAAGGTTTCTTCTTATGTGTGTTTGTCATTCACCTTTACCAGCAGAGGAACGATCCTGGACTGATGTGATGATACATAAATCCTGTACCAGTGATGTGGTGAGAAATCCTAAAGCCCTGTTTATGCTGATTGTTTGGGGTTATGTGAAGAACCATTTGTAATTAGCAGAAATATACTTATGTTCTGACTGGTTTTGTATGCCAACTTGATAAAATCTGGAGTTATCATAGAGAAAGGAGCTTCAGGTGAGGAAGTGCCTTGATGAGATCCAGCTGTAAGACATTTTCGCAACTGATCAAAGGGGTAATGCCCATTGTGGGTAGTGCCATCCCTTGACTGGTAGTCTTGGGTTCTATAAGAAAGCAAGATTAGCAAGCCAGGGGAAGCAACCCAGTAAGTAACATCCCTCCATGGCCTCTGCATCAGCACCTGCTTCCTAATATGCTTGAATTCCAGTCCTGACTTCCTTTGGTGTTGAGAAGCAAAACTGAAGTGTAAGCTGAATAAACCCTTTTCTCCCCAACTTGGTTTCTGGTCATGATGTTTGTGCAGGAAAAGAAACACTGACTAAGGCAGAGTTGAAAGAGATTGGAACCCCATAGGAAGGAAGAAAATTAGTGTCAACTAACCAGTACAATTCAGAATTCCCAGAGCCTAAGCCATGAACCAAAGAGCATGGGTTTTTTCCTTGGCCCCAAGTACATATGTAGCAGTGTATTGCCTTGCCTGTCCTCAGTGGAAGATGATGCACTTAATCCTGTAGAAATTTGAGGTTCAAGTGAAGAAGATTCTGGCAGGAATAAGGTGTGAGTGAGTGGGTGGTTAAGGAAGCACCCTCTCAGAAGAAAATGGGGATGAAAGAAAGGACCAAAGGGGAACCATGTTTTGTATTTAAGAAAGATTAATAGAAAATTAAGAATTTTAAAAATTATTTTATACTGATTGGAATTCAAAATGTTTTATTGTAGATTAATATAAATTTAAAGTTACTTTGTTTAAATTATAGTTTACTGATAGGAACTTATGATTGTTTTATCAAACTTATTGTATACGAATTGAAATTTAAGGTTTTTTTTTTTTAGGTGATATTGTTCATAGGCTTTTAATTTAAAATGTGATATAAAGTTCTAATGTTTTGGTTCTTAAAATTATTTATATTGTAAATAAATTGGTAATGTTAGGGAAAACAATTTTTAAACAAAAGGGGAATATGATGTCTGAATTTATGGATATATTAGGAGATGCCCATTCATGCTCTTTTGCTAAGACAGACTCATGTGGGGTTTGCTGAGGCAAGAAACATGGTAGGTCATATGATGTCTCAGAGAGCATAAAGAGGACTCAAGAGACAATGAATGTGTGCTTGCAGAGCTAGTTTTACAATGATTCCTTGGTCTTGCACCTTAATCTTCCCTAATCTTCACTGTATTGAGAGAGGCACAGCAGAGAACATTTCCTGCTGTCCCAGGTAGTCCTGCTTGCTGCCACTGACTTGAGCAGATTCTTCAGAGCACTGGCCTTTTATGCTAGATCTAACTATAGACACTGATTCATGTTTGATATGCATACACTACTGAAATGGACTGCTGGTATCCTGATGAACTGAAATTGGAATTGTCCCCAAAGAGCTACTTCTAAACAGGTCCACAAACCTTTGTACTATTTACCATCTTTACTCCTGCACCTTTTGATGTGTGGCAAATAGGTGGGTCAAAGCAGTTGTGAATACTCATTGAAAGTATGTTTTATAAAGCTCTAATCTTACCACCTATTTTTTTTCTAAGTTTAGGTTTCTTTATTTTTTATTTAATTTTTTATTGATATATTTTTTATTTACATTTCAAATAATTTCCCATTTTCTGGATCCCCACTCCATACAAGTCCTATAAGCCCTCTTCCCTCCCCCTTTTCCTCCATCTACCCCTTCCTGATTCCCTGTTCTGGAATTCCCCTATACTCTTGCACTGAGTCTTTCCAGAACCAGGGGCCACTCCTCCATTCTTTTTGGACATTATTTAATATGTGGATTATGTCTTGGGTATTAAAGGTTTCTAGGCTAATATCCACTTATCAGTGAGTACATACCATGATTGGTCTTTTGAGACTGGGTTACCTCACTTAGTACGATGTTCTCCAGATCCATCCATTTGTCTAAGAATCTCAGGAATTCATTGTTTCTAATGGCTGAATAGTACTCCATTGTGTAAATATACCACATTTTTTGTATCCATTGAAGGACATCTAGGTTCTTTCCAGCTTCTGGCTACTACAAATAGGGCTGCTATGAACATAGTGGAGCATGTGTCCTTATTGCATGCTGAAGAATCCTCTGGATATATGCCCAGGAGTGGTATAACCGGGTCCTCAGGAAGTGTCATGCCAAGTTTTCTGAGGAACTGCCAGACTGATTTCCAAAGTGGTGGCACCATCTTACAATCCCACCAACAGTGGAGGAGTATTCCTCTTTCTCCACATCCTCGCCAACACCTGCTGTCTCCTGAGTTTTTGACCTTAGCCATTCTGACTTGTGTGATGTGAAATCTCAGGGTTGTTTTGATTTGCATTTCCCTAATGATTAATGATGTTGGACATTTCTTAAGGTGTTTCTCAGCCCTCTGGATTTCTTCATGTGAAAATTCTTTGTTTAGCTCCATACGCCACTTTTTAATGGGGTTATTTGGTTCTCTGGGTTCTACCTTCTTTAGTTCTTTGTATATATTAGATATTAACCCTCTGTCGGATTTAGAGTTGGTGAAGATCCTTTTCCAATCTGTTGGTTGATGATTGGTCCTTTTGACAGTGTCCTTTGCCTTACAGGAACTTTGTAGTTTTATGAGGTCCCATTTGTCAATTCTTGATCTTAGAGCATAAGTGAATGGTATTCAGGAACTTTTCCCCTGTGCCCATGTCCTGAAGGATCTTCCCCAGTTTCTTTTCGATTAGTTTCAGTATGTCAGGTTTTATGTGGAGGTCCTTGATCCATTTGGATTTGAGCTTAGTACAAGGAGATAAGAATGGATCAATTCACATTCTTCTGCATGCTGACCTCCAATTGAACCAGCATCATTTGTTGAAAAGACTATCTTTTTTCCACTGGATGCTTTCAACTCCTTTGTTGAAGATCAAGTGACCATAGGTGTGTTGGTTCATTTCTGAGTCTTCAATCCTATTCCATTGATCTGCTTGCCAGACATTGTACCAATACCATGCAGTTTTTATCACTATTGCTCTGTAGTAAAGTTTAAAGTCTGGGATACTGAATCCCCCTGAAGTTCTTTTACTGTTGAGAATAGTTTTAACTATCCTGGGTTTTTTGTTATTCCAGATGAATTTGAGAATTGCTCTTTCTAGCTCTATGAAGAACTGGGTTGGGATTTTTATGGGGATAGCATTGAATTTGTAGATTGCCTTTGGCAAGATGGCCATTTTAACTATATTAATCCTGCCAATCCATGAGCATGGAAGATTTTTCCATTTTCTGAGGGCAGTAAGAGAAAAGGGTCAAGTAACATATAAAGGAAGACCTATCAGAATTAAACCAGATTTCTCACCAGAGACCATGAAAGCTAAAAGATCCTGGGCAGAGCTCATGCAGACTCTAAGAGAAGACAAATTCCAGCTGAGACTACTATACCCAGCAAAACTCTCAATTACTATAGATGGAGAAACCAAGATATTCCATGACAAAACCAAATTTACATAATATCTTTCCACCAACCCAGCCCTACAAAGGATAATAGGGGGAAACACCATCACAACGAGGGAAGCTATACCCTAGAAAAAGCAGGATATTAAGCTTCTTTCATCAAACCCAAAGAAGATAACCACACACGTATAAAATTAAAATAAAAATGATAGCAATAATCACTACTCCTTACTATCTCTTAACATCAATGGACTCAATTCCCCAATAAAAGACATAGAC
This sequence comes from Apodemus sylvaticus, assembly GCF_947179515.1. NCBI lineage: Eukaryota > Metazoa > Chordata > Mammalia > Rodentia > Muridae > Apodemus > Apodemus sylvaticus. The sequence continues at coordinate 85,896,071 of NC_067473.1, read as the reverse complement.
TAACATACTGGTTACATAAACAGGACCCTACATTTTGCTGCACACAGAAAACACACCTCAGTGTCAAAGACAAAAACTACCTTAGAGTAAAAGGCTGGAAGACAATTCTACAAGCAAATGGTGCCAGGAAACAAGCCGGAGTTGCCATTCTAATCTCAGATAAAATTGACTTTCAACCTAATGTCATCAAAAGAGACATGGAAGGTCACTTCTTGCTGGTCAAAGGAAAAATCCAAGAAGAAGAATTTTCAATCCTGAACATCTATGTTCCAAATACAAGGGCGCCCTCTTTCATAAAAGAAACTTTACTAAAGCTCAAAGCACACATTGCACCTAACACAATAATTGTGGGTGACTTCAGCACTCTACTCTCACCAATGGACCGATCAAGAAAACAGAAACTAAACAGGGAGACAGTGCAACTAATTGAAGCTTTGGACCAATTGGAGTTAACAGATATATATAGAACTTTTCATCCCAAAGCAAAAGAATATACCTTTTTCTCATCACCTCATAGTACCTTCTCCAAAATAGATCATATAGTTGGTCACAAGACAGACCTCAACAAATATAAGAAGATTGAAATAATCCCATGCCTCCTATCAGATCACTATGGAGTAAAAGTGGTCTTTAAAAATAATAAAAACAACAGAAAGTCCACATACACATGGAAACTGAACAATACTCTACTCAATGATACCTTGGTCAAGGAAGAAATAAAGAAAGAAATCAAAGATTTCTTAGAATTTAATGAAAATGAAGGCACAACATACACACGTCTATGAGACACAATGAAAGCAGTGCTATGAGGAAAGCTCATAGCTTTGAGTGCCTCCAAAAAAAAATTCGAGAGAGCATGCACTAGAAGATTAAGGGAACAACTGAAAGCCCTGGAACAAAAAGAAGCTAATTCACCCAGGAGGAGAAGAAGACAGGTTTCTTTATAAGTGTGGATGTTTACTAAGTTCTTTCCCCACATTCAGCGTTCTAAATACAATAGAATTTCTTTGTGAGGAGAGCAGATTCTCACATCTCTTTGAAGCCCATGTAAGTGTAGGACATTTCTACACTTCCTTACCTGATTTAAGCTCCAAAGTAAAAACACATAGACATGGTATTTTTGTAAACACAATGCAATCATAAACCTGCGCAAGTTCTGAATATTTCTCACTCAACTAGGCAGTGAATGCCCAGAAAATTGCTCCATTTCTTGCCATCTGGTCTTACCCTGGCCTTCTCTGTTTTATGTGTGTCCTCATGGCTCCAAGTCATTGCACCCTCATGCCTAATACTCTTGTTTTCTCCATATAGTTTCTCCACACATTCTTCTCCTAGTGGTCATTTCCAATACTCCTCTGCTACCTTCTGGGATCCCCTAACTGGTATCTGAAAACCTGCACTTTTCTCTTATGCCCAGATAATTGAATAATCAAATCTTTCATTAAGCAATCAGAGGTGATGGCAAACATTTTTTTTTACAAAACATAGAGACCAGATATAGTTGACAGTGCAATCATCCAGAATGTAAAGAGATATCTGGACATATAATGCAACAACTGAATATACCGTACACATAAACATCCCCCAACAAATATATATCTATTGGTGCAAATTTTAAGTGTTGAAAATAATATTGCTTCTGAAATTCTATGGCATGTGTTTGAGACAGGGTCTCCTTTCACCTGACTGACCAGTGGGCTCTGAGAGATTGCCATGGTTGCAAGCACAGTCTCTACCCTACTTTACCCACTGCTAGGATTGATGACACAGACATGATACTCCAGGTCTTTTATTTTACTTTAAGGAATACTATTTTTTCTTATATTTTCTATATTACACTGTAATTACAAAAATGTTTTCTTTCTCACTGTAAATCCTCCCCTATGTCTGCTCTTGATGTTTGTAAACTACTTGCTGTGAAAGGCATGTGTGTTTTTGTATCTGTATAAAATTTATGAAAGAATTCGATGATGAATTTTGTTATATTATTTCAATATTTGCCATTACATGCATATAAATGTATATATTTAAAAATATTAATGTGTATATTATATACTTATTTTCTTGCTTTATATGAAACAACTATATAAATATTTATTATATATTTTGATAAAGACAGATGAAATGTGTACCTATACGAATCATTCATCAAGAAGACACTGTATTCTTTTGTGACTGGGTTACCTGGATCAGGATGATTTTTTTCTAGTTCCATCCATTGCACTAAGAATTTCATGAACTCATTGTTTTTAACAGCTGAGTAGCACTCCATTGTGCAAATGTACCACATTTTCTGTATTCATTCCTCTGTTGAGCGATATCTGCATTTTTCCAGCTTCTTGCTATTATAAATAAGGCTACTATAAACATAGTGGAACATATGTTCTAATTACAGGTTGGAGCATCTTCTGTGCATATGACCTGGAGTGGTATAGCTGAGTCCTCAGGTAGTTTTATGTACAATTTTCTGAGGAACTGCCACTTATTGATAAGTGGATATTAGCCTAGGAGCTTGGAATACGCAAGATACAATTCACAGCCCACATGAAGTTCAAGAAGAAGGAAGATGAAAGTGTGGTCTTCAGTCCTTCTTAGAAGCGGGATCAAAATACTCATAGGAGGAGATACAGAGGCAAAGTGTGGAGCAGAGAATGAAGGTAAGGTCATTAGAGACTGCCCCACCTGGTGACCAATCCCATATACAGACTCTATTGTGGATGCCAACAAGTGCTTGCTGATAAGAACCTGGTACATCTGTCTTCTGAGAGGCTCTGCCAGTGCCTGACAAATACAGAAGTGGATGCTCTCAACAAAGCAATGGAGTGAGCACAGGTTCCCCAATTGAGGAGCTAGAGGAAGGATCACCAAAGTTGAATGCGTTTGCAGCCCCATAAGAGGAACAACAATATGAACCAATCAGTACCCACATATTTCCCAGGAACTAAACCACCAACCAAAGAGTACATATGAAAGTACCCGTGCTACAACTGCATATTTAGCAGAGGATGACATTGCTGGACATCAACAGGAGCAGAGGTCCTTGGTCCTGTGAAAGTTCAATGCCCTAGTATAGTAGAATGCCAGGACAGGGAAACAGGAGTGGGGGGGTTGAGAAGGGGGAGGGGATGTTATAGGGGGTTTTGGGAGGGGATAACATTTAAAATGTCTTTCCCTCGGACTCTGCTCAACACGTTGTCTCTGTATCTCCTTCTGTGGTTATTTTGTCCCCCTTTCTAAGAAGGAACAGATTATCCATACTTTGTTCTTCCTTCTTCTTGAACATCATTTGATCTGAGAATTGTGTCTTAAGTATTCCATGCTCCTAGGATAATATACACTGATCAGTGAGTGCATATGATGAATTTTTTGGTGATTGGATTACCTCACTCAGGATGATATTTTCCAATTTCACCCATTTGTCTAAGAATCTCATTAATTAATTGTTTTTTAATAGCTGAGTAGAATTCCATTGTGTAAATATAATACATTTTCTGTATCCATTCTTCTCTTGAGGGACATTTGGGTTCTTTCTAGCTTCTGGATATTGTAAATAAGGCTGGTATGAACATAGTGGAGCATGTGTCCTAATTACATGCTGGAGAATCCTCTGAGTATATGCCGAGGAGTGATAAAGCAGGGTTCTCTGATAGCAGTATGCCCAATTTTCTGAGGAACTGTAAAACTGATTTCCAGAGTGGCTATTCGAGCTTGCAATCCAAACAGGAGTAGAGGAATGATCTTTTTTCTCCACATCTTTGCCAGTACCCGATGTCTCTAATTTTTTGATCTTAGCCATTCTGACTTGTGTGAGGTGAAATATCAGGGTTATTTTTATTTGATTTCCCACATGACTAAGGATGCTAAATATTTCTTTAGGTGCTTCTCAGCCATTTGATATTATTCAGTTGAAAATGCTTTGTTTAGCTCTGTTCCCTATTTTTAATGTACCCTATTTTGCTTCCCTGGAGTTTACCTTGCTGATTTCTTGACATATATTTGGTACTATTTCTCTATCAGATGTAGGCTTGGTAAAGATCTTTTTTCAATTCTTTGGTTGCCATTATGTCCTACTGACAGTGACCTTTGATTTATAGAAATTTTGTAAATTTATGAGGTCCCATTTCTCAATGCTTGTTCTTAGAGCACAAGCTATTGGTGTCTGTTCAGGAAATTTACCCTGTGTCCATGTGCTCAATTCTCTTTCCCAGTTTCTTTTCTATTAATTTCAGTGTGTTTGGTTTTATGTGGTGGTCCTCGATCCACTTGCAGCTTTGTACAAGAAGATAAGAATGGATCTTCTGCATGATATCTGCCAGTTGAACCTGCACCATTTGTTGAAAAAGCTATCTTTTTGCCACTGGATAGTTTTAGCTCCTTTGTTAAAGACCAATTGACCATAGCTTTGTGGGTTCATTTCTGGATTTTCATTTCTATTTCATTGATCTACCTGCCTGTCACTGTACCAACACCATGTAGATTTTAACACTATTGCTCTGTAGTACTGCTTCAAGTCTGGGATACTGTTTCCCCAAGAAGTACTTTTACTTTTGAGAATAGTTTTAGCAATCCTGGGTTTTTTATTGTTCCAGATGGAGAATTGTTCTTTCTAACTCTATGAAGATGTGAGTTGTAATGTTGATGGGGATTGCATTGAATCTGTGTATTGCTTTTGGCAAGATGGCCATTTTTACTATATGAATCTTGCCAATCAACAAGAACTGGAGATCTTTCCATCTCTTGAGGTCTTCTTTGATTTCTTTCTTCAGAGACTTGGCATTCTTGTCATATAGATCTATCACTAGTTTGATTAGAATCACACCAACATACTTTATGTTGTTTGTGACTATTGTGAAGTCTTTTCCCTAATTTCTTTCTCAGCCTGTTTATCCTTTTGTGTATAGAAAGGCTACTGATTTGTTTGAGTAAAGTTTATATCCATCCACTTTGCTGAAGTTGTTTTTTTAGCTGTAGGGATTCTCTGGTAGAGTTATTAAATATACTATCATATATTTAATAGTGATAATTTGATTTTTTTTTCCTTTCCAATTTGTATCCCTTTGCCCTCATTTTGTTGTCTAATTGCTCTAGCTAGAATTTCAAGTACTATGTTGAACAAATATGGAGAGAGAGGGCTGCTTTGTCTAGCCCCTGATTTCAGAGGGATTGTTTCAAGTTTCTCTCCATTTAGTTTAATGTTGACTACTGATTTGTTGTATATTGCTTTTACTATGTTTAGATAAGGGCCTTGAATTCATGTTCTTTCCACGACTTTTAAAATCAAAGGATGCAGAATTTTGTCAAATGCTTTTCCAGCATCTAATGAAATGACCATGTGTTTTTCTTTCTTTGAGTTTATGTAGTGGATTACATTGATGGATTTCCATATATTGAACCATCGATGAGTCCTTGAGATGAAGTATAATTGATCATGGTGAATGATCATTTTGATGTTTTCTTGGATTCTGTTGTCAAGAATTTTATTGAGTATTTTTGCATCAATATTCATAAGGGAAATTGTTCTGAAGTCCTTTTTCTTTGTTGGATCTTTGTGTGATTCTGGTATCAGTGTAATTGTGGTTTCATAGAATGAGATGGATAGTGTTCCTTCTGTTTCAATTTTGTGGAATAGTTTGAAGAGTATTGGTGCTGGTTTTTTTTGAATATCGATGGAATTCTGCACTAAAATCATCTTGTCCTGTGCTTTCCTTCGTTGGGAGACTTTGAATGAGTTCTATTACTTTAGGTGTTATAGGACTGTTTAGATGGTCTATCTGATGCTGATTTAATTCTGGTATTTGATATCTGTCTAGGAAATTGTCCATTTCGTCCAGATTTTCCAGTTGTGTTTAGTATAGGCTTTTGTAGGAGGATCTGATGATTTTATGAATTTTTGATGTTATATCTCCCTTTTCATTTCTAATTTTGCTAATTTGAATATTGTCTCTGTGACTTTTGCATATTCTGGCTAAGGGTTTACCTGTCTTGATGATTTTCTCAAAGAGCCAGCTCCTGTTTTTGTTGATCCTTTGTGTAGTGGATATTCCCAGTTGTCAACTTGACTATATCTGGAATGAACTACAATCAGGATTTAGAAGGTTCACCTATGATCCTCGTCTGGAGGCTCAGAGATACAAGTTTCTGACTTCAATCTTCGCCTGGAGATCTTGAAGCATAAAGGCTAGGAATTCCAGAAGATTAAGACAATGAGATCTCTGGGTTCAAGGTTGTCTGGGAATATAGGAATAGTGACACACTCCTTTAATCTGGACCACACCCTTTGCTGGAGACCTATATAAGGACATTAGAAGAAGGAAGACTTACTCAATCTTCCTTGCCTGCTTGCCTCGTGGGACTGAGCAACTGCTAGATCCTTGGACTTCCATCCACACCTGCTGCTGACCTTTGTTGGGGAGTTGAACTACAAGGTGTAAGTCATCAACAAATTCCCTAATTAAATAGAAACTGCCCATATATTCTGTGACTCTAGGGAACCTGGACTAATACACATTTTATAGTTCTTTTTCCTTAAACTTGATTTCATCTCTGAGGTTTATAATTTCCTGTCCTCTATTCCTCTTGGGTGCATTAGCTTCTTTTTGCTTTAAAGCTTTTAGGAGTGCTGTTAAGCTGCTAGTGATGCTCTCTTCATCTTCTTTTTGGAAGCACTCAGAGCTAAGAGTTTTCCTCTTAGCACTGCTATCATTGTGTCCTATAGGTTTGGGTATGTTATGCCTTCATTTTCATTAAATTCTAAAAAGTCTTTGATTTCTTTCTTTTTATCTTCCTTGACCAAGGTATCATTGAGTTGAGCATTGTTCAGCTTCCATGTATATGTGGGCTTAAGTTGTTTTTGTTGCTATTGAAGACCACCATTACTCCACAGTGATCTGAGAGGCTGCATGGGATTAGTTCAGTTTTATTATATCTGTTGAGGTCTATTTTATGACCAATTTTATAGTCAATTTTGGAGAAGGTAGTAGGAGGTGCTGAGAAGAAGGTATATTCTTTTGATTTAGGATGAATTGTTCTATAGATATCAATTAAATCCATTTGTTCCATAACTTCTGTGAGTTTCACTGTGTCTCTGTTTAGTTTGTGTTTCATTGTTCTGTCCATTGAGAAGAGTGGGTGGTTGAAGTCATGCACAATTATTGTGTGTGTTGCAATGTGTGCTTTAAGCTTTAGTAAAGTTTCCTTTATGAATGAGGGTGCCATTGTATTTTGGAATATAGATTTTTCAGAATTGAGAGTTCTTCTTGGCAGATTTTTTCCTTTGATGCATATAAAGTTTCCTTCATGTCATTTTTGATGACTTTTGTTTGAAAGTCTGTTTTATTGGATATTAGAATATTGGATATTGGATATTGAAAACAGCTTGTTTCCTGGGACCATTTGCTTAGAAAATTGTTTTCCAGCCTTTTAATCTGAGGTAATGTGTGTCTCTGATACTGAGATCCATTTCCTGTAAGCAAAAGTTTTGGTCCTGTTTATGTATGTGGCCTGTTAGTTTATGTCTTTTATTGGGGGAATTGAGTCCATTGTTGTTAAGAGATATTAAGGACTAGTGATTGTTGCTTCCTGCTATTTTTGATATAATTTTTATGTTTCTGTGGTTATCTTCTTTTGGGCGTGTTGAAAGAAGATTCATTTCTTGCTTTTTCTAGTGTATAGTTTCTCTCCTTTTGTTGGTGTTTTCCATTCATTATCTCTTAAAGGGCTGGATTTGTGGAGAGATATTGTGTAAATTTGTTTTTGTCATAAAATACCTTGGTTTCTCCATCTATGGTAATTGAGAGAGATTTGCTGGGTATTGCAGCCTGGGTTGGCATTTGTGTTCCCTTAGGGTCTTTGTGTATGACATCTGCCCAGGCTCTTCTGGCTTTTATAGTCTCTGGTGAGAAGTCTGGTATAATACTGATACATCTACTTTATATGTTACTTGACCTTTTTTTCCCTTTGGGCTTTTAATATTCTTTCTTTGTTTTGTGCATTTGGAGTTTTAATTATTATGTGACTGGAGGAATTTTTTCTGGTCAAATCTATTTGGAATTCTGTAAGCTTATTTTATGTTCATTGTCAGTTTTTTCTTTAGGTTAGGGAAGTTTTCTACTATAATTTTGTTGAAGACGTTTACTGCCCCTTGAAGTTGGAAACTCTTCACTCTATTCTATACCAATAATTCTGAGGTTTGTTCTTCTCATTTTTTTTCCTGGATATTTTGGGTTAAGAGCTTTTTGCATTTTGCATTTTCTTTGACTCTTGAGTCAATATTTTCTATGGTATCTTCGGCATCTGAAATTCTCTCTTCTATCATTTTTATTGTGTTGTTGATGCTTGCATCCATGATTCCTCACTTCTTCCCTATGTTTTCTATGTCCATAGTTGTTTCCCTTTGTGATTTCTCTGTTTCTATGTCCATTTTTAAATCCAAGATGGTTTGGTTCAATTCATTCATCTGTTTGGTTGTGATTGCCTGTAGCTCTTTAAGGGCTACTCCCTGTTGACATGTGTTCTCCTGTATTTCTTTAAAGGAGTTATTTTTGTCCTTCTTAAGTCCTCTATCAGTATATGATATATGCTTTTAAATCCAAATCTTGCATTTCTGGTGTATTGGGGTATCCAGGACTTGCTCTTGTGGGAGAATTGGGTTCAGATTGTGCCATGTTGCCTTGATTTCTGTTAGTAATATTCATACATTTGCCTTTTGTCTTCTGGTTATTGCTGGTGTTAGTTGGTCCTGCTGTCTCTGGCTGGTGCTTTTCTCTCCTGTTTGTCTGCAAGCCAGTCTCAGCACCCCTGGGTAACTGACTCTCCGCTGTCATAGAGAGTGCCAGCACATGGGTGTAGGTGGGTCCCTGTTGCATCATGTCCCAAATGATCTTGCACTTGTGGGTTCTTTGCACTTCTGGCTGTACCAGTCTCTTCAGTCACAGCGTCAAAGATGGTGGCCTCACCTCTAAATGTGGGATTTGCTGCAGGGCAGATGTCCCCTGGCAGAATACATACACAGAGTGCTGTGGTGCTGCCCAACTCCTGAGTGCTGTGGTGCTGCCCAGCCCTGGCTGAAAATGTCCCAAGTTATCTTACACTTAGGAGTTCCCTGTGTTCCTGCCTGCACCCATCTGCTCAGTCACAGGAGCAAAGATGATACTTCTACTTTTTAATGAAGAAAGTATTTTCTTTTACAATCTCTCCCACTTTCTATGTGCAATGGAAACTTTGTTTTTCTATTTTTCTCCTTTCTTTAGGGACTTTATTTTAATATTCAAGCTCTATGTATCTATGCTTTTGTATTTCTGTTTGTTTAACCTTTATGTACCTTTTAAAAAGACTTTCAATTCTTTTTTCTTTCTTCAGAAATGTATATGCAATTATTTGTACATTTATCTACTTAATATTGCTATATGACCTTACTGTATTTTGTATTTAAATTCCCATCCTTGAGTAGTTTATTCGTTTCAATTTATTTAATTTACACTAAAGACTTTATTTTACTAATTTCAAACTGTTTACATCTGTGCTTGATGTTTCACATTCACTCTCCCTTTTTCTTTACCATTTAAGCATAATTCCAAACATTTTACCTCATCAGGAGTTCATTTATGCTCAGATTATTTCTTAGTTCTCTTGTGGTTCAGCTCAAATATCTCACTGTGACTAGGCACATCCCAGTCCACAGCAGAGCAGCTGTTCTGCCATTCTGTGAGTTGCTTGTTGACTGTGAAGGTGGTATCAGCAGTTGCATCAAGCTGGGGTGTTTATTTGACTTCATGTGAGGATGGTTCCTCATGGGAGAAGGTACCAGCTGGAACTCAACATGTTTACCTAAGGTATTGTCTGCCCTTCTGGGCCCTGATGTACTGTACTTCAGTTCCACCCTGCTTGCTCTAAAAAGGCCAAGTCTGCACTGTGATGTCACCCAGTTATGTCAGCTCCATATGTCCAATCAAGGGCAGGAGCCCAGCCTCGCCCCAGACATAGTAAGGTCAGTTATACCTTTTGGGAAGTGGGCAGGCTCCCAGTCAAAGAAGTACCTTGCCAAGTCTACCATGCATTCTAATCCTTCTCCAGAGCCACGCAATACTTAGAAAAAAGCACCACAGCTATCAGGAGGTGAAGAATCTCAGGAGTCCCAAATGTGGGCCCCCTGTAGTTACTAGGAAACCACTTAAAGCAACCCATTTCTCAGCATAGTTATTCTGAAGGGAAAGAGCTAGAAAAGTGCTCTGTCCCTGGGAGAACTTGTTTGTACATTTCATGTGTGACAATTCAGACTGTAGGCTTGCTCAATTGGAAATTTCTAGATACATCAGGTTATGCATACTCAAGTGGATTTTTCTGAAAAACTCACATGGTGTTTTGTTAAGAAAGACTCACATGGGACTTAGCAGAAACAAGACATATGGAGGGACATACAAAGTTTGGAGAAACAATAAATAGGTCTCAAGAAACACTGATTGTGAGCTTGCATAGCTAGTTTTGCCATGATCCCTTGGTCTTATATATCAATCTTCACTCATTTTCACTTTATTGTAAGAAGCACAGCAGAGAGGGCCCTGATCCTGGAAAGGCTTGATCCAGCATTGTAGGGGAGTGCCAGAACAGAGAAAAAGGAGGGAGATGATTAGAGAATGGGTGGAGAGAATAGGGCTTATGGGACATATGGGGAGGGGGGAAGCAGGAAAGGGGAAAGCATTTGGAATGTAAACAAAGAATTTAGAAAATAGAAAAAATAAAAGAAGCATAGCAGAGAATTTCTGCTTGTGTCCCAGTTGGTCCTTCTAGTTGCCAGTGAGTTGTACAGATTTGGCGGAGTGCAGGCACTTTCTGTTAGAACATACTTAACACTGTTGATTTGTGGTTGGTATCCTGACACTATAGAAATGGATTAATGGTGTCCTGACAGCAGAGATTGGAATTGCCCCCACAAAGAACTACTTCTACGCAGGTCCTTATCCACTTGTCCTATTTTCCATCTTTTCTCCCCTTCCTTTGGATGGTTGGCTAGAAATGAGGTCAAAGCATTTGAAACTATTATTAAAATAAGGAGGGAGTATGGGATAGGTGTTTTCTTGATGTTGGAAACCAGGAAATGGGATAACATTTGAAATGTAAGTAAAATATCCAATAAGAAAACATAAAATTAAAAAAAATACAGGTTTTAAAATATTAAGTCTTCAAGTGGTGCCCAACTTGGTGAAAGCATAATGGATATTTCTGCTTCAAATGTGGTAAAAGAAAGGTTGTACTATGAAGGGTGAGAAGTGTTCCTCAAAGAGGTTGGCATAATAGCATCTATGGTAGCTCGGTAGTTTCCTATGTCTTTTCCAGAGTAGAGTTTTAGTTTTATTCCTGGTTTTCAATTATACTTCTTTGTAAATGTTTGGGGATAGTTGATAACTAATTTTGTTAGAGAAATTTCTAGAGAGCTTGTGAATAGAGGTAGAAGTGCTTCAGAACAAAAAAAGAGCCACTGGGAGGAGAACAGCAGTATTCAGACCTGGTGCCTGTTACCAGGAATGTACTGAATGATGAAAAAGGGAAAAAAAATAGTCTGGAAGGTAAGCTGTTTCCTTGAACTGCTCTCTGAATTTTTGCTGACAGGTTGCCCTAGCACCTCAGTGAAAGTAGAGGCTGAGAAGAGCAAAGAATGGTAGAGATTTAACCATATAGTACGCAGCTGAGTGTACAACCAGAGGTTTTACTTGGGCCTACACCACAACATTAGGCCTTCCCAGTCTTTTTGCAGCATATGCCTACTAATGATGCTATTCCTGCTTAGCATGGGATAACCTGGTATCCAAAAGAAATGGTAGATGTAAATCATTTTAAAGAGGCAATAGTATTTGTATGCCTTATATGCTCTATTTATTAAAGACATATTAAATACTTGAGCTAGGCAGAATAGAGTTATCCCCAAGATTGGAAAAGATTGGTGTCAGCTCTTCTATAAGCTGGACAACAATTACAGTGTTTGTCATCATAAAGCATGAAACCAAAAACATAGAACAACAGAATATAAAAAAGGGGGATACATATCACTGAAGACCAACTGTTTGATGAAGGGTGTCATACTCATTTACAAGAAGAAATCTGATGTAATGATGGCATAATTGAAAAATATCCAGTGGTTTTAAGGACCTGGTATATGATTGAGAAGTCAGGGCAAAAATCTACCTATTCATGAAGGTAATATAGAAACTTATAGAAGCATTCACTGATTTTTTTACAGAGATTGGTTTCAGTTGTAAATAGAGCTACATCCATGGCTAAAGCCAGATAGTTATTCATAGAAATATTGGCCTCTCAAAAAGTGAATACTTATTTTATATGTGCAATCGGACCATTGAAAGTATGAGGAACCCTGATATATGAATGGGTAAGAGAAATTACTGGTATTCTTTTTCAGAAGTGTCATGCTAATATCTTATGACAAGCTATATCTAGAAGTCTTAGAAATAAAAATGTTCAATGTTTTAATTGTGAATTTGGCCATCTCAAAAGGGATTTTAAAGTTAGAATATTCAAATGTTAAGTTGAAGTTACATTTGATCTAGAGAATATGGTGTTTATAGAAGAGAATAAGCACATTTTGGCTGTTTTGGACTGTAAACTTTTATATGATAGCCACTGTGGAAAGGGTAAAAAGATCAGTAAAAAGATTGCTAGTCCTTTGGAAACAACAGAGAGACCTGTGAGCTCATGGTCCCATAGTAAATAATAAAAATTGTCTTCCTTTTTTTTTTAACCCAGAAAGTACCAACAGGCAAGAAAATCAACATTTAGTATTTAACATTTAGATCTTAAACCTGCAACAGATGGGAGTGCAGCTAGGGACATGGCCACAAATATTCCTCTTACCCTATTTCCAAATGTTTAATGTTACAAATTAATCACTGGTATGTGTGGTCTTTTGACCTCAGGAACAATTAGAATAATCTTTGAATTAAGAAGTTTAATAATCTGGGATTTATTGTGAATCCCTGTACACTAGGTGGGGCTAGCAAGCAAAAAAATTAGAATCATGGTATATGTGTGAAAGGAGACACAAATTAATGCAAGGAATAGAATTTCCAAACAGTTTTTTTCTTATTTTAAAAGCAATAATGTTCCAATAGAAAGAACAGCAGCTTTTGGGAGTAGAGGAAAAACAGGTATTCTGGCAAATAAAGTTTAATGATCAGAGACCCAAATTAATGGTGCAAATGAACATTTTTGACACTGAACATTTGGTAGATATGGGAGGTAATATTAGTATCATATTATGGGAGGTAATATTAGTGGTCATGAAATCCAGATTGACCACTTGAGATGGTTTACACACAGTTCATAGGAATTTGTAAATTACCAGGAATAAGACAAAATATCCAGTAGATTAATGGTGTGGGATCAAAAGGGAAACAAGAGAAGCTGCAACTTTATATGGCTCACATACCCATATTAATAGAAAAATTAACAGAAAGAGTATCTCTTATGACAATAGTGTATGCCAATCATTATTCTTACAATTCGAGAACAGCAAATGAGGAAACTAAGTGTGTGACATGTTAGCTGCTTGTGGACAAAGTTACTGACACCAGTAAGTAAGAAAATTCACAAGCTCTGCCATGATCTAAAAACAGGACCTCAAAGGGATTACATTTACAAATTATAAGGCACTGCTGACAACAGCCTTTTTCCTCAAAATTTTATCAAACCAATCTGTATGGCAATAGTAGTGGCCCATAGCAAAAGGAACATTGAAGTCACTTGAACAGCTCATAAATGAGCATCTTGGGGCACATCTTGCAGAACACTCTTCCAGCCCAATTAATTCTTCTGTGTTTGCTGTAAAAATGAAATGAGAAAAATGTAGGATGATAACTGATTTAAGAGCAGCTAATTAGGTAATTTAACCAATGAGTCCTTTAGAGTCTGGGATTCCTTTGTCATCTTTGTTATTGATATGATGGCCTATAAACATAATTGACTTAAAAACATTGCTATTTTACAATGCCCTCACATGATAAGGATAGAAAAAGTTTTGCTTCCTCAGTACCTACTTTGAAAAAATTTCATCAACTAAAGATATACCACTTGAAGGGGCTTCCACGGGGAATATAAAATAGCCCAACCTTATGTCAGTATTTTGAAATTAGAAAAAAATGTAAGCAATTCCTTCAGTCTATAATTTATTATCATGTGACTGACATATTGTTCACTGATTCTGACAAAGATGCTTTAGGAAAAAATATTTATGGTAAACAAAATGTTCTCTATGTTGAGCATTACAGATTGCTCCAGAAAAAAAAATACAAAGAGAAGTTTTACTTAGTATTTTTACTAAGGTTTTAAATTCAATCAACACAAAATTACACCATAAAGGCCATAAACCCCTGTAGATTATATGAGTATGTTTAATAATTTTCAAAAATTACTTGGAGATATTAACTGGATTTAACCTCCAACTCTATTAAGTACATATTAATTAAGTAGATTGTTTTAATCATTACAAGGAAATTCAAATGTAAGCAATCCAAGATGTCTAACAATTGAAGCAGAAAATGAATTAATACTTGTTGAACAATAACTGCATGATGCATATATCGGTTAATTTTTTCCTAAGCTTGATCGTAGTTTGGTCATTTTACTTTCAATTTATTCTCCTACTGGGGTCATTATACAAAGAGAAGACTGTAATATGGAATGGATTTTCTTTGATCATTAACAAAACAAAATATTAAAGATATCTATACAAAAATGATCTATGTTAATTATAAAAGGGAGAATAAGGTTATTCTAATTGTCAAGGAAAAATCCAGCCATAATTGTAGTTCCCCTTACATGCTCAGAGATTATGACGTTATGGTTGATGAAGATTGGTAAGATCTTGTATAAATCATTTGGGTGATTTTTTGTGAACAAAACCAGAAAAGCAAATGATACAGTTTATAAAAGAAAGAATATTATGTTTCACATATCAGAGAGAGAAAACCAATTTCAGAGACATCAATATTTTATAGTTACAAAAAGGTGGGGATTACAGGTTATAAATGAAACCAAGTAAGCAAGGTGCTCAAAAGTCCATATACCTCAGTTCAAAAGTCAGAAATATATGGAGGCTTCTGCTATTCTGAGATTATCTTCAATCTCTTAATATAATCACTCATTCATTATATGCAGGGACTGTTTTGGGGCATATAAAACTATTGAAGTTGTACATGATAACTCAGAGTTAACCTTATTTATACAATTACAACAGGCTAGCAGAAGTTGAAACCATTCTCATATATTACTCTTAGTCTAATGCAGATCTGCCGGGTTGATTACCTCAAGGAAATGATAAAATTGACCCATCACTAATAGGAATTGAGTGCGAAGCCTCAAATTTTCAAGAAAATATTTTGTGAATGGGAGAGGTTTAATGAAGAAATTCCATCACTTGACAAAAATCAAAGAAATAATTAATAATAATAATAACAAGAACAAGAACACGATAATGATTAACCGACATGTTCTCTATTCAACAAAATTCCATTACCTAATAGTACCTAGGAGTACCAAAACAAATGTTATCTTGATGATGCATGTTTTCCATTTTGTAGTTCAAAACAATCCTTACCATTGACATGTATTCAAGGATTTAATTGGCAACTCCTTTAAATGCTGAAAAGCCTGATAGTGTCATTACATACTTATTGGAAATAATGTCAATTATTGGGGTACCTGAACAAAATAAAACTGATAGTCCTCCTGGATACCTACCTAAGAAAGGGAAACAATTTTTTACATAATACAATATATAGCATTTTATTGGTTTACCACAAAATCCCAAATGACAAGCAGTTACAGAAAGCCAAAGACCTAAACAAGATGCTTATTAATCAAGAAGGGACAGTAAAATCCTCCAGCGCCTGACTAAATAATGCCGTTTTAACTCAAATTTTTTTAATGTTGGTGAAAAAGAAACAAGAACACCTAAGAGACAGTGACTTACTTAAATGCTAAGGAATTTGGGCAACAAGTATACTATAAAGGTGCATTGACATTAAAATGTAAACCTGCAATAATTTTAAGACTGAGATGTGGTTATGCTTATTAATGTATAGATAATGAGAAAATACAGTGATCAAAAAAAGCTTATAAGGATTAGAACTAACCAGGGAAGACCTTTTATCAGCTAGGACATAAATAGCTTTAAAAACAAAAACTAAAAAACCAGTTGATTTACTCTCACAGATTCCATCAGGTAATGATTTCCCCACCATACTCATGCAAACAACTTCAAAACTACTTGCCAAATAATCAATCACACTGAGAATAAATGACACAAAAACTTAACAAAAAACACATAGACACAGACTGAATCTAAAACAAATAGACCCAACAAGATATAGACTGGGTGGTCAACACATAGACTAGATAAAAACAGAGAATAAGAAACAAAAGCTAATGCTAGGGTTCTCTTTTTTCTTTCTTTCTTTTTTGTTCTTTCTTTCTTTCTTTCTTTCTTTTTATTATATATTTTTATTTTCTATATTCTTAGTTTACAATCAAATGATTTCCCCTTTCCCAGTCCCCCTCTCCCCATATGTCCCATAAACCTTCTTCTCCCACCCATTCTCCAATCACCTCTCTTTTTCTCTGTCCTGGTAATCCCCTCCAATGCTAGATCAAGCCTTTCAACGATCAGGACCCTCTCCTTACTTCTTCATGGGAGTCATTTCTTATGCTAATTGTGCCTTGGGTATTCAGAGCTTCTGGACACAAAAAATTATCCTCTGGCAAAAATTAAATAAATGATTTCCATATTTCAATGTTTTATTGCACACAAGGAAATGAATACAGACTTGTCTGAAAAATTCATTTTTAACTGGAATCTTTGCTATTAATATTCATTTAAAACATTTTAGTAGTTAAAAAAATATTTTATTGGATTGGGAAAATAGCTTTAATGTGACCCATGTATTGAGTTTTTCATAATAAACTATGAATGAACATTTAACACTGAGATCTTGGTCATATATAAGTCAGGTGTTTGATATATATGTGATGATCTGACCCATTATTTCCATTCACATTAAACTTCCATTTGTACAGTCTTGCCTTTCTCTAATCTCTATCCCTATCACTGCCTATGAATCAGAATGTAGCTCTCAGCTACTGCTCTAGATCCTAGTCTGCTGCCACGCTTGATGCCATAATGATAATGGGTTGAAACTCAGAAATGCTAAACAAGGCACAAATTAGATGCATTATCTTATAATATTTGCCTTGGTCATAATGTCTTCACATTAATGGAACAGAGATTAAGAAAGACAGTGGACATCAAAAAATAGCTAAAATACAGCTTGAAATATTCATCACAATAAATTGAGGAATTTTCTAATTTCTACTCAGAAATGCATTCTTTTATGGAGAATTAAATATTCTTAAAACATTCATAAATATATATAGTACATCATGACCATATCTATTCTTAAATTCTCCCTATTGCTTCGCAGACTCTCTCCTAAATATCTACCATCTTCCTCTCAAATTTGAGTATATTTTTTTCATACTAATTCCTTTTTCTGTTTGCCAACAGGGTGCATATATGATCTCATCAACCTGGCACTGGGCACCCTATACCAGTGCCTGTTGCCCTCAGGAAGAGTCAACCTCAAACCCTCCTCAGCAACCTTGAACTGCAATTTGCCATGGCAACCTGAATCCATAGAGCCAACCAGGATACAGAAGTGCAATCAATGCAGCCTTCTTATAGTTGTTCTTATCTGGGCTTGTGAACTGTAGGCCTGAAGCTCTGGCAACCAAAAGGATTGTGCTTTTGGCTGGTGCTCTCCATCAGGTTTCTGCTTATGTGTGGTTGTCACTCTCCTTTGACCGGCAGAGGAACCATGAGAAATAAATCCTGCACCTTTGATGTGGTGGGTCCCGCACCTCAGTTTATGTCTGTTGTTCAAGATTAAATGCTGAACCATGTGTTGTAACTAGAAATAAACATATATGTCTGTGTTTAATTAATAGTAATGTGAGTACACCTGTTTTTTCCCTACATATTTAATTCAAGCTATAAAGAGTTAACAGATTAGATTGAGAGACTGGGAATATAAAAGTACTAAAGGTCATTGACCTGTCTGTTTCCAAAATGTTAACCTGGGTCCTTATTTCCTTCTGTATGATTTCTATAAAATACATTGCTCATCAATAGCAGATTTTGTTCTCTGATTGCTAAACTAGATGCAATAACAAGGTCCAGTATTTCTAAAAGAGAGAAAAAGGCATTGCCTCCATCATTTGCGAAGGAATTTTTCTTATATATAAGAATTTTCAGTGATCTTTGCTCCTGTGACTGTATAGAGGAGCAGACAGGTATACAGGGATTACCCAAGTAGAAGATCACTTGAGACAAGCTCCACCAGGAATCCACCTGTACCCAGAAGCTCAGCAGCACCATATCCATCTAGGTGCCTACCCTGCCAGGAGTCATCTTTCCTGCAGGGAGGCGGTTAGAAGGAGTACCACTTTTAGAGGTGAGGTGCCTCCATCTTTGCTCCTGTGACTGTGTAGAGGTGAAGACAGGAATGCAGGGATCACCCTAGTAGAAGTGTATTTGGGACATGGACTGCCAGTGTCCCACCTGTACTCAGGAGCTAGGCAGCACCACCACAGCCATCTGTGCACCTAGTCTGCTAGAAGATATTTGCTCTGCATTGAGTCCCACAATTAGAGGTAAGGCCAGCATCTTCTCTCCTCCGACTGAGCGGACAGTTGCAGCTAGGAACACAGAGAACACCCCAGTGTAAGATCACCTGGGACTTAGTCTGCCAGGTCCTGACCTGCACCCAGGAGCTGGCAAGCCCCACACCAATCTGTACCGAGTGAACTCTGGTCACCCAGGGGTGCTGAAATAGGCTTACAGGCACAGGGGAGGGACAAGCACCATCTAGTGACAATAGGACCAACTAACACCAGAGATAAGCAGATAGCAAAAGGCAAACAGAAAATTTACTAACAGAAATCATGGCAATGTGGCAGCATCCTAACACAATTCTCCCACAACAGCAAGTCCAGGATACAGCAACACACCAGAAAAGCAAGATTTTTTATTTAAAATCAAAACTCATGATGCTGATGGAGCCTTCTAGAGGGACAAATATGACTCCCTTAAGACTTTTCACTTGAGGAATACCGAATGACTGAGAAGCACCTAAAGAAATGTTCAATATTCTTAGTCATCAGGGAAATGCAAATGAAAACAACCCTGAGATTCCACCTCACACCAGTCAGAATGGCTAAGTTAAAAAACTCAGGAGAAAACAGGTGCTTGTGAGGATGTGGAGAAAGAGGAACACTGCTCCACTGCTGACAGGGTTGCAAGCTGGCACAACCACTCTGGAAATCAGCCTGGCATTTCCTCAGAAAATTGGGCATGATACTACCTGAGCACCCTGCTATATCACTCCTGGGCTGAGGATTCCCCAGCATGTAATAAGGACATATGCTCTACTATGTTCATAGCAGTCTTATTTATAATAGCCAGAAGCTGGAAAAAACCCACATCTCACTCAATGGAGGAATGGATACAGAAAATGTAGTATATATTTACACTGGGGGATTCTTCTCAGCAGTTAAAAACAATGAATTCATGAAATTATTAGGCAAATGTGTAGAACTGGAGAATGTCATCCTTAGTGAGATGACCCAATCACAAAAGAACACACATGGTATGCACTCACTGATAAGCGGATATTAGCCCAGAAGTTTGGGATACCCAAGAAACGATTCACATATCAAATGATGCCCAAGAAGAAGGAAGGAGAGGCCTCTGGTGCTGGAAAGGCTCAATGTTACAGTGTAGGGGAATACCAGGACAGGGAAGTGGGAAGGGGTTTATTGGGGAACATGGGAGGGAAGAGGGCTTATTGGACTTTTGGGGAAGGGGGGATCTAGGAAAAGGGAAATGATTTGAAATGTAAATAAATAATATATCTTATAAAAATACAAAAAAGAAAAGAAGCATGAGATTAAGGGGAAACATTCATCACAGTACTGGATTTCTTAAGGACAATTCATAAAAATAAAATTATATATCAGTATAGCCTTGTAAACTGAAAACTAAAACTTCAATGACTATGGACAATTTGGATGAAGCTGATTATATTCCAATTACAATTTTTAAAAACTTTCATTAGCCACATAAAACGGCTTTACTTGATAACCTCTATATTGCAAGATCTAACAGCAAGATAAACAAATATGAATTTTTGGTTGTTTGACATAGTAAATCAATAATTCCTTACCAGTAGAAAAGGGAAAAATGCTAACAGATTGTATCTAACATCTGTGGTTAAGATTCCTTTGCCTGTCATAACTACTTTTTAACATTTCCAGTAATGTATTTTTAAAATGCCTTGATGCAGAATTTCCATTGTTTTGTTACCATAAAATGGTCATAAAACTATTTCCATACTGTACTTGGAGAGACATAAATGATAGATTCCTTTACCCATATCTGACTTCACAATAAACAATCTTGTAGTTTCTGTAAAAAAAAAAAAAAAAAAAAAAAAAAAAAAAAAAAAAAAAAGATTTTTCAGTGAATGCAGAGAGGAGGAAAACAGTGATGTGAGAGAACTCCAAGCACAGCCATAGAATTGCATAATGAGTATTATAACTAGAGTTTTATGTATGATAGGAAGGATTCATGGAGCTGTACCCATGATGTAGGCAACTCCCCAATTGACAGCTGTGTAGATATTTGAAAACTTCATGGTCATTATGTTACTACGTGAAATATACTTTCACAGAGGTCCACATTTTTTATATCCATAGCTTTCTAGACTATCTATTTCAACCTAATAATTTTCATAACTTCCTCAAAAAGTAGAAACAACAACAAAACCCTTTTCTGTCTTTGTTTTGTTTTATAATTTTTATTCCAAGGAGAAAACACAAGGAGGGAAACTGTACCCTAAAAAGGCAGGAAAATAATCTTTTATCAAACCCAAAAGAAGATAAGCATGTAAACATAAAAAAATAGCATCAAATACAATAGGAAGCAAGAATCACTATTCTTTAATATCTCTTAACATCAATGGACTCAATTCCCCAATAAAAATACCTAGTCTGACAGAATGGATACATAAACAGGACCCAGAGTTTTGTTATATACAGGAAATGCACCTCAGTGTCAAAGACAAGCACTAACTCAGAGTAAAATGCTGGAAAACAATTTTCCAGGCAAGTGGTCACAGTAGGAAAGCTGAAGTAGCCATTCTAATATCAGATAAAATTGACTTTCAATGAAAAGTCATCAAAAAAGACCCTGATGGACACTTCATATGCATCAAAGATAAAATCTACCAAGGAGAACTCTCAATTCTGAACATCTATGTGCCAAATGTAAGGGCATGAACATTCATAAAAGAATCTTTATTAAAACTCAAAGCACATAACAAAGAGGAAAATCTAGATGAAATGGGCAATTTTCTAGACAGATACCAGGTACCAAAGTTAAATTAGGATCAGATAGACCCTCTAAACAGTCCCATAACCCTTAAAGAAATAGATGCAGTAATTCAAAATCTTCCAAAAAAAAAAAAAAGACATAAAACCAATACTCTTCAAACCATTCCACAAAATAGAAAAAGAAGGAACACTACCCGATTCCTTCTATGATGCCTCAATAACTCTAATACCAAAATAAGACAAAGATCCAACAAAGAAAGAAATTCAGACAAATATCAATGCAAACATACTCAATAAAATTCTTGCCAATGGAATCTAAGAATACATCAAAGTGATCATCTTCCACCACAATCAATAGGCTTCATCCCCGGGATTCAGGAATGGTCCAATATATGGAAATACATCAATATAATCCACTACATAAACAAACTCAAAGGGAAAAAATACATGGTGATTTCATTGGATGCTGAAAAAGCATTTGACAAAATCCAGTATCTTTTCATGTTAAAAGTCTTGGAAAGATGAGAAAGTCAAGGCGCATACCTAATCAAAGTAAAAGAAATATCCAGCAAACAAGTAGCCAACATCAAACTAAATGAAGAGAAAATTGAAGCAATGCCACTAAAATAAGGGACTACACAAGGCTGCCTTTCTTTCCATATGTATTCAATATAGTACTTGACATTCTAACTAGAGCAATTAGACAACAAAAGGAGGTCAAAGGGATAAAAATTGGAAAGGAGGAAGTCAAATTATCACTATTTGCAGAAGAAATGATAGTATAATTAAGCAACCCCAAAAACTCCACCAGAGAACTACAGATGATAAACAACTTCAGCAAAGTAGCTGGAAATAAATTAATTCAAACTAATCAGTAGCCTTTCTATACTCAGCGCTGAGAAAAAAAAAATTAGGGAAATGGCATTCTTCACAAGAGTCACAAAAAATATAAAGTGTTTTGATGTTACTCTAACCAACCAAGTGAAATATCTGTATGACAAGAACTTTAAGTCTCTGAAGAAAGAAACTGAAGAAGACTTCAGAAGATGGAAAGATTTCCCATGTTTGTCGATTGGCAGGATTAATATAGTAAAAATGGCCATCCTACAAAAGGCTATACATATTCAGTAAAATCCTCATAAAAAATTCTAACACAATTCTTCAAAGACATGGAAAAAGCAATTCTCAACTTCATCTGGAATAACAAAAAAACCCAGGATATATCAAATTATTCTCAACAATAAAAGAACTTCAGAGAAAATCAGTATCCTGGATCTCAAGCAGTATTACAGAGCAATAGTGATAAAAACTGCATTGTATTGGTACAGTGACAGGAAAGAAGAATAATGGAACAGAGTGAAGACCCAGAAATAAATCCACAAACCTATGCTCCACTTGTGTAACCCGTCCAGCGGGTCAGTTATTCCAGGGTTCCGAAGGGGGGCTACCTGAGGGTCAAAAGGGGGGAGAGAAGGAGGGAGGCCAAGCACCAAGAACGACAAGTCACTCTGGGTTGTGTCAAAGCCTCGTTTAATGTTCTGGGGTACACAGGTTTTAAGGCTTTCAGGAGGGGCGTACCCCAAGGCAAGGACAAAGGAAGAAAGGGCAATCTTAGCAGTTTCAGCAGGAAGAGATAAGGGTCCTCTGGTGGAGATAACAGGTGTTTGCACAGGGTGGAGCCTGCTGCAGTTATCTCAGGACTTCCTTCCACCGCAATTACCGGAGTCGGCGGGTGTTGATGCAGGCAGGACCATTCTGCAGTTATCTCGAGACAATGGCTAAACCAAAGCCCGTGGGAGAGGCTCTAGTTAATTGTTCTTATATTTTAGCAGCCACCACCTTAGGGCCATGAGTAAGCAATAGTCCGAATAGCTCAGGATGGCTTCCCACACAATTGATCTTTGATAAAGGAACTAAAACCATTCAGTGCTAAAATGACAGCCTTTCAACAAAGGGTGCTGGTTCGACTGGTAGTTAGCATGAGAAAGAATGCAAATTGGTTCATTCTTTTATATATATATATATATTTTTCTAAATTCTTTGTTTACATTCCAAATGATTTCCCCTTTCCCAGATCCCCCCTCCCCATATGTCCCATAAACCTTCTTCTCTCCATCCATCCTCCAATCACCTCCCTCATTTTTTTTCTCTGTCCTTATATTCCCCTCCAATGCTAGATCAATCCTTTCCAGGATCAGGACCTTCTCCATACTTCTTCATGGGAGTCATTTGTTATGCGATTTGTGCCTTGGGTGTTCAGGGCTTCTGGGCTAATTAATATCCACTTATCAGAGATTGCATTCCATGTGTATTCTTTTGTGACTGGGTTACCTCACTTAGGATGATATTTTCCAGATCAAACCATTTGCCTAAAAATTTTGGGAATTCATTGTTTCTAATTGCTGAGTAGTATTCCATTGTGTAAATATACCACATTTTCTGTATCCATTCCTCCTTTGAGGGGCATCTGGGTTCTTTCCAGCTTCTGGCTATTATAAATAAGGCTGCTATGAACATAATGGATCATGTGTCTTTATCGCATGCTGGGGAATCCTTTGGGTATATGCCCAGGAGAGGTATAGTGGGGTCCTCCAGACGTGTCATGTCCAGTTTTCTGAGGAACCGCCAGACTGATTTCCAAAGTGGTTGTACCATCTTACAGCCCCACCAGCAGTGGAGGAGTGTTCCTCTTTCTCCACATCCTCGCCAACACCTGCTGTCTCCTGACCTTTTGACGGTGTCCTTTGCCTTACAGAAACTTTGTAATTTTATGAGGTCCCATTTGTCAATTCTTGATCTTAGAGCATAAGCTATAGGTATTCTATTCAGGAACTTTTCCCCTGTCCCTATGTCCTCAAAGGTTTTCTCCAGTTTCCTTTCTATTAGTTTCAAGTTTTATGTGGAGGTTGTTTATCCACTCAGAGTTGAGCTTAGTACAAGGAGACAAGAATGGATCAATTAGCATTCTTCTGCATGCTGACCTCCAATTGAACCAGCACCATTTGTTGAAAATGCTATCTTTTTTCCACTGGATATTTTCTGCTCCTTTGTCAAAGATCAAGTGACCATAGGTGTGTGGGTTCATTTCTGGGTCTTCAATTCTATTCCATTGTTCTACTTGCCTGTCACTGTGCCAATACCATGCAGTTTTTAACACTATTGCTCTGTAGTATTGTTTGAGGAAATGACACCCTTCACAATAACCACAAACAATATAAAGTATCTTGGTGTGACTCTAACCAAACAAGTGAAAGATCTATATGAAAAGAACTTCAGGTCTCTGAAGAATGAAATAGAAGAAGACCTCAGAAAATGGAAAAATCTTTCATGCTTGTGGATTGGCAGGATTAATATAGTTAAAATGGCCATCTTGCCAAAAGCAATATACAGATTCAATGCAATCCCCATCAAATTCCCAACTCAGTTCTTCACAGAGTTAGAATAAGCAATTCTCAAATTCATCTGGAATAACAAAAAACCCAGGATAGCTAAAACTATTCTCAACAGTAAAAGAACTTAAGGGGGAAACCTCATTCTATGGACATCATACAACCCTAACAGAATGAGATTCAAAAATGAAAGAATAGTTGCAAGCCTGGCAAAACAAGTTTTATAGGAACTAAGTGATTGTGAAATCAGTAATAACTGTAGGAAAGGCAAAGGTGAATTATTTTCTTAGTGTAACACTAAACATGTTACTAGACTACTAGAAGCTGTTCTGCCAGGTTTACTGACAGTGCATAGTCCCATACAATAGGGAATAGTCCATATCACATGGAATCCTAAAAAACTAAAAATTGTTTTTCTGAAAATTGTGGTACAAAACTCAATTCTTTCAGTTGCTTAGATTTCCTACAGTCTTAGGCAATTTAAACATGGTGGCCTGCAAATTCCTTAAGGAAGTAGAAGCAATCACTTTACTGCTGGACTGTGTTTTAGCAAATGCAGTTAGTAAACAACTAGTCTAGGCATATATGTGATCCATGAATATAACCAAACATGAGGAATATAGAAAATGCAATTTTTGAGAACTGATTTTTTTCTTCCTTAGCAGGCTTTCAAAATAAAAACAAAGCAAGTGGTCATCTTTACAACCTGACTTGGGAATGTTAAATCTATAAGACGAGCTGGTCTCAAAAACACAAATTATTGCTGGGTGTGATAGTACATGCTGTTAATCCTAGCACTCAAAAAAGAGGCAGGTGGGTCTTGAGGGAGTTTCAGGACAGCCAGGACTATGTAGTAAGACCATGTGTCAGGAAAAAAATCAAAACGCAAAACCCACAAATTATTTTTTTATTAACTTTGGCTTTTTGTTTAATGGAAATTTGCTGCACAATGATCTCAAAGATAACTCCAAGTCACAATCAGAGCATCATGCCACTAATTTAAATTAGAAATATAATTTCAATGTTTTCAACTATTTGAATTATTTTTAAAATTAAAAACTCTAATCTAAGTCTTCAGTTACTAAACTTTTAAAAAATATAATTCAGATCTGATGAAGAGGACTTATCTAAGCTAAATTACTTCTAATAAGCGTTCAGAGCAGTGAGGTTCAGAGAGCCTAAACATGGTTGACCTTTAAAAGTACTATTTCCTGACTCAACATCCAGCTTTATTTTTTTATATCTATTTTTTTATTTTATTCGCTATATTTTTTACTTATATTTCAAATGATTTCCCCTTTTCTGGTCCTCCACTCCCCGAAAGTCACATAAGCACCCTTCCCTCCCCCTGTTCTCCAACCCACCCCTTCCCACTTCCCTGTTCTGATTTTGCCTTATACTGCTACGCTGAGTCTTTCCAGAACCAGGGGCCACTCCTCCATTCTTCTTGTACCTCATTTGATGTGTGGATTATGTTTTGGGTATTCCAGTTTTCCAGACTAATATCCACTTATTAGTGAGTGCATACCATGATTGATCTTTTGAGACTGGGTTACCTCACTTAGTATGATGTTCTGCAGCTCCATCCATTTGCCTAAGAATATGATGAATTCATTGTTTCTAATGGCTGAATAGCACTCCATTGTGTATATATACCACATTTTTTGCATCCATTCTTCTGTTGAGGGATACCTGGGTTCTTTCCAGCTTCTGCCTATTATATATAGGGCTCCTATGAACATAGTGGAGCATATATCCTTATTACATGCTGGGGAATCCTCTGGGTATATGCCCAGGAGCAGTATAGCAGGGTCTTTCGGAAGTAACATACCCAGCTTTCTGAGGAACCGCCAGACTGATTTCCAGAGTGGTTGTACCAATTTGCAACCCCACCAGCAGTGGAGGAGTGTTCCTCTTTCTCCACATCCTCGCCAACACCTGCTGTCTCCTGAATTTTTAATCTTAGCCATTCTGACTGGTGTAAGGTGAAATCTCAGGGTTGTTTTGATTTGTATTTCCCTGATGACTAATGAAGTTAAGCATTTTTTAAGATGTTTCTCCACCATCCTAAGTTCTTCAGGTGAGAATTCTTTGTTTAACTCTGTACCCCATTTTTTAATAGGCTTATTTGGTTTTCTGGGGTCTAACTTCTTGAGTTCTTTGTATATATTGGATATTAGCACTCTATCTGATGTAGGGTTGGTGAAGATCTTTTCCCAATTTGTTGGTTGTCGAATTGTCCTTTTGATGGTGTCCTTTTCTTTACAGTGAATTGATCCATCCTTCTTTCCTTGTACTAAGCTTAAGTCCAAATGGATCAAGGACCTTCACATCAAGCCAGACACTCTGAAGCTAATAGAAAAGAAACTGGGGAAGACCCTGAACAGAACACCAATAGGGTATGCTCTAAGATCAAGAATTGACAAACGGGACCTCATAAAATTGCAAAGTTTCTGTAAAGCAACGGCTTTATTTTTACTACAAAATTCTTGCCTCATTTTCTGGACTGTTTAGTATCCAAGTTTTAAAACTTGCATCACCAGAGGCAAGGTAAAAGTGAAACTAAAACTCATTTCTGACCTATCTACATAAATAAAGTCTTACAAAATCTTATGGAAAAATTAGTGTTTAGAAAGCATTTTCTTGTTTGTTGTCAACCAAAAAGTAACTAATTCCCTATGAAAGAAAGAGAGAGAGAGAGAGAGAGAGAGAGAGAGAGAGAGAGAGAGAGAGAGAGAGAATGGACCTACAGTGTTTGGAAATTTAAAGATCATAAAAAGTTTGCAAATCCAGGATGGTATTTAACATGAAAACTATGGTTTGAAAATTTTTGTTCATAGTTCAAAACTAAAATCTCATAACTGCACAATCCCCTGACTTTTGGCAAAAACATTAAGAGAGATTTTAGACTTTTGGTCACTTGAAGCTGCTACTAAATACATGTCCTTAAACAGGAGAAAAAGAGACCATGAGTAAGTGAAGGTTAGGTAATTATTTCACATACACATAGACTATAATTTGAACAGTCATTTCTCCTAAGGATCTCAAACTCTAAGAACATTTCTAGCCTACTATTCTATTTTGAAAAGAATTTGAGCTTCTGTAAGGTCCTGTAGGAGGTACAGCCTGGCAGCAGCTTCAATTTTCTAGGCTAGTTCTCAATCCAAATAATTATGTAACCTCACAAGAAAAAAATAATCATACATGGCAACAGGGCTACAATGCAGGGAAGTTCTTCCACACACATACATTTTAGGAGAACATCCATCAGTTTTAAAGAGAACCACCAGGTTTCAGATAGCCTAATACACTCTACAGCTAAGTTTTATTTTATACCATAGGTGATTTCAAATTAGGTGTAAGTAGTGCAATGATGTTTCTTTCTTTTGCCTCCAACTATATGCACATTGCAAAACTATTCTGTATCACATGATTTAAAATGAAATAAATATAAAAATGAAGCACTCAATCAGCATATCATCTGTAATACTCCACATTATTTATCTTGATCACAATGGTCACAACTGCCTTGTCAACAATCTTGTGAGTTGAAGAGCTGATTCTCATTCTCATATCCATCAGGCAGATAAGCTCTCCTCAGTTGGTCTAACTCAGGGATGGATCCTCTGTTCTTCACATGTCAAGACAGGAACACTCTGACTGCAGGATGATCAGCCTTCTCCAGGGGAATGTTGGCCTCCAGGCACATTTTCACATAGTCTATACTGACTTTCTGTCTGCACAGTGCTGTTGCACTAAAGAGATGCAGTCAGGGACCTCTGCTTCTTTCTCACATTTTGCTCTTCAAATTCTGCCTTCCTCTTTGCATGGGTCTTTGACTTGAGGTGGTCATTAATGGCAGACTTGCGAACATGATTCAGCACTACATTGCTAGAAGTGCAATAGAGTTATCCTCCATCTTCATGAAGCTCACCTCCAAATTCATTGACTCAGTCCAGAGGGGTTACATACAAATCAGTCTTAGAATGATTTTGAGCAGGTGGTGCTGTTACAAAATATCGTTCCATTTTGTCTCTGAATAAGGTTCAGCTTAATTTCCAGGTGTTTTTTTTTTTTTCCTTGAGATTAGATAGTGACAGTTTCCAATGCAAAATTACAGAAGCATCCAATCCTAGCGACTGCGTATGTTCAGACCAGGAGATGCCTTCATCTCAGTTTTTCAACAGGTGGTGGTAGGGAAACAGTTTCTGAGCTTGAGCCCTATTTTCCCTGTGAGGCCGAGAAGTGATGCCTTTATGGTAAAACACAAAAACAAATAGAAAGGGAAGGCAAATAGAAGGTAGAGGGGCAAGAAAGGCGGAGTGCAGGCCCAAGGCAGAGTGTCTCCTGTCACTAGGGATACAGGTGTCTCTGCCTTCAGTATGTGACCCCTAAGCTCAAGCCTCAAGCCAGCTCAGCTCCCATGCCCCCGCGGGTGCCCCGTGGCCCCACAGCCCGTGTGTTCCACAGGCTCCGGTGGGGTCGGGAAAGGCAGGCGTGGGCCACCCCAAGTCTAGACAGAATCATGATTATGTGAAATTCAAGTTGGACTGAACAGGATAACAATTTTCACAATAATTCAATGCTAATTTTAATATTCCTGATTTTAAATCAGTATTTTAGATATGACTTCATGAAGACCTAAAATCTCATTCCCTGTAAAAATATCTGACCTTGAAGAGTGGCCCCTTGTTCTGGAAAGACTCAGTGAAGCTGTATTCAGCAAAACCAGAACGGGGAAGTGGGAAGGGGTGGGTGGGAGGACAGGGGGAGAGAAGGGGGCTTACGGGACTTTCAGGGAGTGGGGGGGCTAGAAAAGGGGAAATCATTTGAAATGTAAATAAAAATATATATCGAATAAAAAAATTTTAAACAAACAAACCAAAGAAAAAATATCTGACCTTTCAAACTATTTCCCTACTGACATCCCTACCATTCTGGTAGTGAGGATGGTGTGAAGTAGCAGTGTTTACCAAGTGATGGGAAGACTTGTTGAATTTAGACTATCATGTATGATTGCAGTGACTATCTCTTCTGACTGTTCTTCAATGAAATGCAGCAACTAGAACAAATATCACTGAAGAAATATGGGAGGAATATGTGATGCTGACTCAGCAACTTGTAAAATTCCTATTGAAAACGTCTATGAAACAGGTAAATTGGTTCTCTAAAAGTGACTTGAAATTAAAGCAAATAATAAAGATATTTGTTTTCCAACTCAGCAATATAAAATCTTCACATGAAAATATGAAAGAAGTCTTATAGTATTTTAAAATATCTACCACTTTTTCTACCTCACATATGTGTCCCCTAAATGAAAGCCTTGATCTCAAGAGAAGAAATATTGTATTAGTCACTATTCTTAATTCATTGGAATTAAATTTTGACACTGATTCAACAAAATTGTCACTCAGGAATTTCTACTCACCCTTCTGTTACTGAAAATCATTCCTGGCGTTATGACTGATTGAAAACTTTAATGTCAATATTGAAAAAGTGTTTCTAATAAATTGCCCAATGAACATCATGTACTGGAAGTTATCAGGAGCCAATATCGAAGAAGTCACATTTATCATCCTATCATAAATGAGAATTTTTTTTTATATTTCAAAATGTAGGAGCTAAAATTATACAAAGCTCCTAAGAATATCAGATATTTCAATTTCTTTTCTGTTGTTATATGTCTTATTTCCAGAAATTTGAAAATTTTCCCATGTAATTTTCTCAACCATTCCATTTTACTTATAGGCTGCAATTTTTGATTAATAAAGAGGATGAATTGTTGTATTATTTATCTTATAAAGAAAGTATTTTTATATAGAACATAAAAGAATCACAAATCTAAATTGGATATAAAAATCTATCATTCATTATACTTTAAATCCTCAGGTGAACATCTAACAATCATTAATGGTTTTACTAAATCATATTAAGAAGTCAAGGGCAAAATGGATTCAAAAATTAATCATTGCATTTATAACCAGCCCAGGTCTAGAAAGTCATTTCAAGTTGTGCTGATAGGGCTTCAATTGTTCTTATTCACTGACCACAAAAATTCTCTGACCTTCTGAACATCAAACAAAAAATTTCTGAACTTAAAATTGTTTCCTACAATTTTGTACAATAGGATGATGGACAAAAACATCATAATCTAACTTCCTGGCAAGCTACACCAAATTCTAAAGGTGGTAGTCATTGCTGACAATCTATGCATCTAAATTCTTTTCAAGGGTGGTGATTGAATCACTAATCTGTTCCAGCAGCAACGCAAAACAAAGATCAAACATTATTATTGTGAATGCTAATAATACTGCCCAGTGAGAGACTAGAAACCCCCTCTGAGTGTTCCCACATAGCTTAGATGAGGAAGGATGTGAAGACTGAAAGTACAGCAAGTAGAGCTATGTTCCATAACAGCATGAAGTCCCCAGGACATTTAGTCCTCAGGGTTCTGCCTATTGGGGCATGGCCATCATAGTTGTGCTACTGAGTGTGCCACAGTTTATGAGTTCTAAAGAAGCATGTTGTTCCTCTCAAAGGGCACCTACAAGGACATGGATCATACAGTGACTCCTTCTTGAGAGATTCTTATATGTACACATTTGATTTAGCTTAATTACAAATCATGGTATAGTTGTTTCACATAAAACAAGAAAATAAGTAAATAATATACATAAAAATAGTGTTTATATATATATATATATATATATATATATATATATATATATGCTTGTAATGGCAAATATTTAAATATTGTTATAACAATCTTCATGATAGAATTGATTTAGAATTTCACACACATAGACACGCATATGTGTGTTACAGCAATTAATTGAAAAATGAGCAAGAGCACACATATGGAAGGATTTACAGTGTGAAAAACAGTGATATAATTATAATACAGAAAATATGTAGCTGCCCTCAGCTACAAGTTACCGGGTTCCCTGGAAGGAAAGCTGGAGGTAGGAACAGGGTAGTGAAAGAAACTTGGAGTCAAGACAAGATTTCCAGCTCAAGGCTCAAAGTTTAATAGACGTCTCCAAATATATAGGCGGGGGAGGGGGGAGACTCTTCCCCTAAAGGCTGGAAACAGGTCTGCAGAACTGTTTCTCTTGCTCAGCAGGTGGCTGGTGCCTCAGGGAACTGCTGGTCCTGGGAGAACAAAGGGCTTCACCTTGGGCTGAGTGCTCCACCCTAGGTGGAGCAGGTTTAAGGCTAACAAAGGAATTCTAGCTTGAAGGCTGGGAGAGGAACTTCACCTTGATCAAAGTCAAGTTCCTGTGAGGTGGCATAGCGCTCCAATATGGCTCTCTACAAAAATATAAGAAATAAAATTTGATGTTCATCAAGGGAAAAAATTCTTGGTGAATATTGTCTGTATCATCATCCTAGCTCTGGATAGAGAAGGGTAGAAACTATGCTTGTAACCATGGCAATAACTCTGAGCCTACTTGTCAGTCAGATGTAAGGAGACCCATTCTCACACATATATCATAGAATTCAGAAGTAACATTCTATTAGACACTTAAAATTTGCACAAATTTTATAGATATAGAAATAGATAGATCATAGATAGATAGGTAGATAGATAGATAGATAGATAGATAGATAGATAGATAGATAGATAGATAGATAGATGGATGGATCTTATGGGGGATGCATTGGTTCATCTTTTATTCAGATGCTGATTTCTATATCCAGATAGCAGGTTGCAGTCTGCATGATGAAACTTTCAACTATCTCTGGTTTCTATGTTATGTAAAAAATTTTTTCTATCACCTCTGATTGCTTAATAAAAGATCCAATGAGCAAATTAGCTGCACAGAGAAGAATACTGCAGGACTTCTGATCCCAATCAGGGGATCCCAGAGGATGAGAGAGGAGAGATAAGAATGACCACTAGGAGAAGGTGTGGAAAAGCACACTGAGAAAGCAAAAGTATTAGCTATAAGGGTTCCAAGGAGGAAGGAGCCATGAGGATATCCATGAAATGGAGCAGGCCAGGGCAAGGACAGATGGCAAATAATGGGGCTCTATTCTGGATACTCACTGCCTAGTTGAGTAAGAAAATTTCAGTACCTTCCCAGGTTAGCTTTCAATGTGTTAATAAAAGTACCAGGTCTCTGTGTCATTACTTGAAGCTAAAATCTGGTTAGGCAGTATAGAAATGTCCTACACTTACTTGGGATTCAAAGGGATGTGAAAATCAGAACTTCCTCTCCCCACATGGAAATTGTATTGCATTTGGCACACTGAATGTGGGTCAAGAACTTAGTAAACATCCACATTTAGAGAGGAATCTAAACTTATAAAGAAGCAGGCTGTAGGCTTAGAGTTTTTAAAACATACTTTCAATGAAGATTCTCACTTCTTTTGACTCACCTTCTAGCCTCCCATCCAAAGAAAGGGAGAAAAGATGGTAAATGGAACAAGTGGATATTGTATTTAGAAGTAGTTCTTGGGTGCAATCCAATTTCAGATCATCAAGATACCAGCAGTCAGTTTCAGCAGTGTTAGGATACCAAACATGAATCAACATCTGTGGCTAGTTCTACCAGAAATGAACAAACCTCTGCAGAATCTGCAAAAGTCAGTTGCAGCAAGCAGGACAACCTGGGACTCCAAGAGAAGTACTCTGCTGTGGTCTCTCAATAAAGTAAAGATCAGGGAAGATTAAGATGCAAGGCCAAGGAATCATTGCAAAGCTAGCTATGCAAGCTCACATTCATTGTCTGTTGAGTCCTCTCATACTCTCCAAAACATTATTTTACCTACCATGGGTCTTAGCTCAGAATCTGTCTGAATTACCCACATGACTCTGTCTTAGCAAAACATGACCTTTGTGGGTATCAAGGGACATATCAATAAATTTGCATTACATACATTACATTCTTCTTCTTGTTTTAAAATTGATTTTCCCTAACTTTAACCGTATACATACAATAAAAATAATTATAAGAACCAAAAAATTAGAACTTCATATCATATTTCAAATTAACAGCCCATTAACAACATAGCCTAACAAAACAACCTTAAATTTCTATCAGTATACAATAAATTTGAAAAAAAACAATCATAAATTCCTATCAGTAAACTATCATTAAAAAAAACTTAAATTTTATTAATTTCTTTAATATACAATAAAAATAAAAGAACCTAAAATTCATATTAGTATAAAATAAATTTTAATACTCTTAATTTTAAAATACTTAAATTTTAAAACTCTTTTTTATTATTATTATAATTTTCTAAATTCTTTCTTTATATTCCCAATGCTTTCCCCTTTCCCGGTTCCTCCCATCCCATATATCCCATAAGTTTTCTCTCCACCCAATCTTAAATCACCTCCCTCCTTTTTCTCTTTCCTGGTACTCCCCTACAATGCTAGATCAAGCCTTTCCA
Organism: Apodemus sylvaticus; assembly: GCF_947179515.1. NCBI lineage: Eukaryota > Metazoa > Chordata > Mammalia > Rodentia > Muridae > Apodemus > Apodemus sylvaticus. The sequence continues at coordinate 85,861,830 of NC_067473.1, read as the reverse complement.
GGATCAAGACCCTCTCCTTACTTCTTCATGGGAGTCATTTGATATGCTAATTGTGCCTTGGGTATTCAGAGCTTCTGGGCTAATTAATATCCACTTATCAGAGATTGCATTCCATGTGTATTCTTTTGTGATTGGGTTACCTCACTTAGGATGATATTTTCCAGTCCAACCATTTGCCTAAACATTTCATGAATTCATTGTTTTTAATGGCTGAGTAGTATTCCATTGTGTAAATATACCACATTTTCTGTATCCATTCCTCCATAGAGGGACATCTGGGTTCTTTCCACCTTCTGGCTATTATAAACAGGGCTGCTATGAACATAATTGAGCATGTGTCCTTATTGCATGCCAGGAATCCTCTGGGTATATGCCCAGGAGTGGTAAAGCAGGGTCCTCTGGATGTGTCATGTACAGGTTTCTGAGGAACCTCCAGAATGATTTCCAAAGTGGATGTAGAAATCCTACCAGCACTGGAGGATTATTCCTCTTTATCCACATCCTTGCCAACACCCTCTGTCTCCTGAGGTTTTTTTTTGTTTTGTTTTTTTGTTTTTTTTTTTTTTGTTTTGTTTTGTTTTTGATATATTTTTCATTTACATGTCAAATGATTTCCCCTTTTCAGGCCCCCCCACTCCCGGAAAGTCACAGAAGCCCCCTTCCTTCCCCCTGTTCTCCCATCTACCCCTTCCCACTTCACTGTTCTCGTTTTGCCCTATACTGCTACACTGAATCTTTCCAGAACCAGGGCCCACTCCTCCATTCTTCTTGTACCTCATTTGATGTGTGAATTATGTTCTGGGTATTCCAATTTTCTAGGCTAATATCCACTCATTAGTGAGTGCATTCCATGATGGATTTTTTGAGACCAGGTTACCTCACTTAGTATGATGTTCTCCAGCTCCATCCATTTGTCTAAGAATTTCATGAATTCATTGTTTCTAATAGCTGAATAGTACTCCATTGTGTATATATACCACATTTTTTGCATTTATTTTTTCCATTGAGGGATACCTGGGTTCTTTTCAGCTAACCTTAGCTATTCTGACTGGAGTGAGCTGAAATCTCACGGTTATTTTGATTTGCATTTCCCTAATGACTAATGATGTTGAGCATTTCATAAGGTGCTTCTTGGCCATCTGAATTTCTTCAGGTGAAAATTCTTTTTTTAGATCTGTACTCCATTTTTAAGAGGGTTATTTGGTTCACTAGGGTCTAACTTCTTGAGATCTTTGTATATATTGGATATTAGCCCTCTATCTGATGTAGGGTTGGTGAATTTGTCAGTTGCCATTTTGTCCTTTTGACAGTGACCTTTGCCTTACAGAAACTGTGTGATTTTATGAGGTCCCATTTGCCAATTCTTGATCTTAGAGCATAAGCTATTGGTGTTCTGTTCAGGAACAGTTCCCCTGTGCCCATGTCCTCAATGGCTTTCCTTAGTTTCCTTTCTATTAGTTTCAGTGTGTCTGGTTTTATGTGGAGGTTCTTGATCCACTCGGAGTTGAGCTTAGTACAAGGAGATAAGAATTGATCACTTCGCAATCTTCTGCATGCTGAACTCCAGTTGAACCAGCACCATTTGTTGAAAAGGCTATCTTTTTTCCACTGGATGTTCTCCACTACTTTGTCAAAGATCAAGTGACCATAGGTGTGTGGATTCATTTCTGGGTCTTCAATTCTATTCCATAGGTCCACTTGCCTGTCATTGCGCCAATACTATGCAGTTTTTAACATTACTGCTCTGTAGTATTGCTTGAGGTCTGTGATATTGATTATCCCAGAAGTTCTTTTCCTGTTGAGAATTGTTTAACTATCCTGGGTGTTTTGTTATTCTAGATTAATATGATAATTGCTTTTTCTAACTCTATAGAACTGAGTTAGGATTTTAATGGGGATTGCGCTGAATCTGTAGATTGCTTGTGGCAAGATGGCCATTTTAACTATATTAATCCTGCCAATCCAAGAGCATGGAAGATTTTTCCATTTCCGAAGTCTCTTGCAGTTTCCTTCTTCAGAGACCTGAATTTCTTCTCATACAGATCTTTTATTGGTTTGGTTACAGTCCCACCAAGATACTTTATGTTGTTTGTGGCTACTGTGAAGGGTGTCATTTCTCTAACTTCTTTCTCACCCTGTTTATCTTTTGAGTATAGGAAGGCTACTGATTTGCTTGAGTTGATTGTATAACCAGCCACTTTGCTGAAGTTGTTTATCAACTGTAGTAGTTCTTTGGTAAAGTTTTCTGGATCACTTAAGTACACTATCATATCATTGGCAAATAGTGATAATTCGATTTCTTCCTTTCCAATTTGTATCTCTTTGACCTCCTTATGTTTCTCTCCATTTAGTTTGATGTTGGATACTGGTTTGCTGTATATTGCTTTAACTACTTTTAGGAATGGGCCTTGAATTCCTGTTCTTGCCAAGACTTTTAGCATGAAAGGATGCTGAATTTTAAAATGCTTTTTCAGCATCTAATGAAATGATTATGTGGATTTTTTCTTTGTTTATGGGTGAACAAAACAATAATTGTTCTGTTCAATTGATGGATTTCCTTACATTGCACCATTCCTGCATCCCTTGGGATGAAGCCTACTGGATCATGGTGAATGATCATTTTGATGTGTACTTGGATTTGGTTAGCAAGAATTTTATTTAGTATTTTTGCATTGATATTCATAAGGGAAATTGGACTGAAGTTCTCTTTCTTTGTTGGATCTTTGTGTGGTTTTGGTATCAACGTAATTGTGGCTTCATAGAACGAGTTGCATAGTGTTCCTTCTGTTTCTATTTTGTGGAATAGTTTGAAGAGTATTAATGTTAGGTCTTTGAAGGTCTGCTAGAAATCTTCACTAATACCATCTGGTCCTGTGCTTTTTTTTGGTTGGAAGGCATTCTATGACCCCCTTCTATTTCTTTAGGGGTTATGGGACTGTTTAGATGATCTGTTTCATCCTGATTTAATTTTGGTATTTGCTATCTGTCTAAGAAATTGTCCATTTCCTCCAGATTCTCCAGTTGTGTTGAGTATAGACTTTTGTAGTAAGATCTGATGATTTTTTTTTTTTAATTTCCTCAGTTTCTGTTGTTATATCTCCCTTTTCATTTCTAATTTTGTTAACCTGGATACTGTCTCTGTGCCCTTTGGTTAGTCTGGCTAAGGGTTTATCTATCTTCTTGATTTTCTCAAAGAACCAGCTCCTGGTTTTGTTGATTCTTTGTATGGTTCTCTTTGTTTCTACTTGATTGATTTCAGCCCTGAGTTTGATGGTTCCCTTCCTCTTTGCCTCCGGAGTGAATTAGCTTCTTTTTGTTCCAGGGCTTTCAAATGTTCCTTTAAGCTTCTAGTGTATGCTCTCTCCATTTTCTTTTTGGAGGCACTCAGCGCTATGAGTTTTTCTCTTAGCACTGCTTTCATTGTGGTATAATTTCACACTGGTATAAAATAAATTTTAATACTTTTAATTTAAAAATATTTAAGTTTTAAAACTCTTAAAAATAAAGCATGGTTCCCCAGGGTTCATTCTACCATCCCTCTTTTCTTCTGAGAGTGTCCTCCCCCAACCACCACTCACTCACACCTTACCCTTGGCCATATCCCCCTTCTGTGGGGCCTCAAATTTCTACAGTATTATGTGCATCCTCTTCCACTGAGGCCAGACAATGTAATACACTGCTACATATGTACCTGGGGCCAAAGACCATCTCATGTATACGCTTTCCTTAGTGACTCTGGTTCTGTGAATGCTGAGGGATCCTGATTAGTTGATGCTGTTGTTAATCTTTTTTATTTTTATTTGATACATTTTTATTTACATTTCAAATGATTTCCACTTTCCTGGCTCCCCACTCCCCAAAAGTCCCATAAGCCCTCTTCCCTCCCCCTGTTCCCCCAGCCCCACTTCTCACTCCCCTGTTCTGGTATTGCCCTATACTGCAGCACTGAGTCTTTCCAGAACCAGGGGCCATTCTTCGTTCTTCTTGGACATCATTTGATATGTGGATTATGACTTGGGTAATCCAAGTTTCTAGGCTAATATCCACTTATCAGTGAATGCATACTATGATTGATCTTTTTAGACTGGGTTGCCTCACTTAGTATGATGTTCTCCAGCTCCATCCATTTGTTTAGGAATTTCATTAATTCATAGTTTCTAATCGCTGAATAGCACTCCATTGTGTATATATACCACATTTTTGTATCCATTCTTCCGTTGAGGGACACCTGGGTTCTTAACAGCTTCTCGCTATTATAAATAGGGCTGCTATGGACATAGTGGAGCATGTATCCTATGTATCCTTACTTCATGCTGGAGAATCCTCTGGGTAGAAATGGTACAATATAAGAACATCCATCAATGCAATCCACTACATAAACAAACTCAAAGAAAAAACCACATGATCATTTCATTGGATGCTGAAAAAGCATTTGATAAAGTTCAGCATCCTTTCATGCTTAAAGTCTTGGAAAGAACAGGAATTCAAGGCCCTGTCACTCAGGATATTTTCTAGTTCCAACCATTTGCCTAAGAATTTCATGAATTCATTTTTTTTTAAATTTCTGAGTAGTATTCCATTGTGTAAATGTACAACAAATAATGTATCAATTCCTCTGTTGAGGGACATCTGGATTCTTTCCTGATTCTGTCTATTATAAACAAGGCTGCTATGAACATAGTGGACTGTGTGACACTATTACCTGCTAGAGAAACCTTGGAGAATATGCCCAGGAATGATATAAAAGTATCCTTCAGTAGTATTATGCCAACTTTTCTGAGCAACACCCAAATTGAATTAGTGAGTGGTTGTACTAGCTTGCAATCCAACCAGTAGTGAAGGAATGTTCCTCTTTCTCCACATCCTCTTCAGCACCTTCTGTCTCATGAGTTTTTGATTTTTACCCATTCTGAGTTTTGTGAGGCAAATCTCAGGGTAGTTTCGATTTGCGTTTCCCTGATGACTAAGAATGTTGAACATTTTCTTAGGTGCTTCTCAGTCATTCAAAATTCCTCAGTTGAAAATTCTGTTTACTTTTTTTTTTAATTTTTTTTATTCGATATAATTTATTTACATTTCAAATGATTTCCCCTTTTCTAGCCCCCCCACTCCCCGAAAGTCCCGTAAGCCCCCTTCTCTTCCCCTGTCCTCCTATCCACCCCTTCCCACTTCCCCGTTCTGGTTTTGCTGAATACTGTTTCACTGAGTCTTTCCAGAACCAGGGGCCACTCCTCCTTTCTTCTTGTACCTCATTTGATGTGTGGATTATGTTTTGGGTATTCCAGGTTTCTAGGTTAATATCCACTTATTAGTGAGTGCATACCATGATTCACTTTTGAGTCTGGGTTACCTCACCTAGTATGATATTCTCTAGCTCCATCCATTTGCCTAAGAATTTCATGAATTCATTGTTTCTAATGGCTGAATAGTACTCCATTGTGTAGATATACCACATTTTTTGCATCCACTCTTCTGTTGAGGGATACCTGGGTTCTTTCCAGCATCTGGCAATTATAAATAGGGCTGCTATGAACATAGTAGAACATGTATCCTTATTACATGGTGGGGAGTCTTCTGGGTATATGCCCAGGAGTGGTATAGCAGGATCTTCTGGAAGTGAGGTGCCCAGTTTTCAGAGGAACCGCCAGACTGATTTCCAGAGTGGTTGTACCAATTTGCAACCCCAGCAGGAGTGGAGGAGTGTTCCTCTTTCTCCACACCCTCTCCAACACCTGCTGTCTCCTGAATTTTTAATCTTAGCCATTCTGACTGGTGTAAGATGAAATCTTAGGGTTGTTTTGATTTGCATTTCCCTAATGACTAATGAAGTTGAGCATTTTTTAAGATGCTTCTCCGCCATCCGAAGTTCTTCAGTTGAGAATTCTTTGTTTAACTCTGTACCCCATTTTTTAATAGTGTTGTTTAGTTTTCTGGAGTCTAACTTCTGGAGTTCTTTATATATATTGGATATTAGCCCTCTATTTGATGTAGGATTGGTGAAGATCTTTTCCCAGTTTGTTGGTTGCTGATTCTTTTTGTGGCCAAAGCCACAAAAAGATCCAACAAAGAAAGAGAACTTCAGACCAATTTCCCTTATGAACATCGATGCAAAAATACTCAATAAAATTCTTGCCAACCGAATCCAAGAACACATCAAAACGATCATCCACCATGATCAAGTAGGCTTTATCCCAGGAATGCAGGGTTGGTTCAATATACGGAAATCCATCAATACAATCCACTACATAAACAAACTCAAAGAACAAAACCACATGGTCATTTCATTGGATGCTGAAAATGCATTTGACAAAATTCAGCATCCCTTCATGCTTAAAGTCTTGGAGAGAACAGGAATTCAAGGCCCATACCTAAACATAGTAAAAGCAATATACAGCAAACCGGTAGCCAGCATCAAACTAAATGGAGAGAAACTTGAAGCAATCCCACTGAAATCAGGGACCAGACAAGGCTGCCCTCTTTCTCCTTATCTTTTCAATATTGTACTTGAGGTACTAGCTCGGGCAATTCGACAACATAAGGAGGTCAAAGGGATACAAATTGGAAAGGAAGAAGTCAAACTATCATTATTTGCAGACGACATGATCGTCTACCTAAGTGACCCAAAGAACTCCACTAGAGAGCTCCTACAGCTGATAAACAACTTCAGCAAAGTGGCAGGTTATAAAATCAACTCAAGCAAATCAGTGGCCTTCCTATACTCAAAGGATAAGCAGGCTGAGAAAGAAATTAGGGAAATGACCCCCTTCACAATAGCCTCAAACAGTATAAAGTATCTTGGGGTGACTCTTACCAAACATGTGAAAGATCTGTATGACAAGAACTTCAAGACTCTGAAGAAGGAAATGGAAGAAGACCTCAAAAAAATGGGAAAACCTCCCATGCTCATGGATCGGTAGAATCAATATAGTTAAAATGGCCATTTTGCCTAAAGCACTATACAGATTCAATGCAATACCCATCAAAATCCCAACTCAATTCTTCACAGATTTAGAAAGAGCAATTATCAAATTCATCTGGAACAACAAAAAACCCAGGATAGCTAAAACTATTCTCAGCAACAAAAGAAAATCTGGGGGAATCAGTATCCCTGACCTCAAGCAATACTACAGAGCAATAGTGTTAAAAACTGCATGGTATTGGTACAGTGACAGACAGGAGGATCAATGGAACAGGATTGAAGATCCAGAAATGAACCCACACACCTATGGCCACTTGATCCTCGACAAAGAGGCTGAAAACATCCAATGGAAAAAAGATAGCCTTTTCAACAAATGGTGCTGGTTCAACTGGAGGTCAGCATGCAGAAGAAGGCGAATTGATCCATCCTTGTCTCCTTGTACTAAGCTCAAATCCAAATGGATCAAGGACCTCCACATAAAGCCAGACACACTGAAGCTAATAGAAAAGAAACTGGGGAAGACCCTTGAGGACATCAGTACAGGGAGAAAGTTTCTGAACAGAACACCAATAGCGTATGCTCTAAGAGCAAGAATTGACAAATGGGACCTCATAAAATATATCCATTTTTAATTGGGTTAATTGAGTCTAACTTCTTGAGTTCTTTGTATATATTGGATATTATCCCTTTGTCAGTGTAGGGTTAGTAAAAATCTTTTCCCAATTTGTTTGTTGCCCTTTTTCCTTATTGATAGTGTCCTTTGCCTTACAGAAACTTTGTAAGTTTATGACGTCCCATTTGTCAATACCTGATCTTTGAATATTGGTATTGACAATTGGTATTGGTATTCTGTTCAAGAAATTATCCCCTGTGCCCATGTATTCAAGGTGCTTCCCCCACTTTCTTTTCTATTAGTTTCAGTGTGTCTACTTGTATGTGGAGGTCCTTGATCCACTTGGACTTGAGTTTGGTACAAGGAGATAAAATGGATCAATTTGCATTCTTCTGCATGGTAACCACCAGTTGAAACAGCATCATTTGTTGAAAAGGCTATCATTTTACCACTAGATGGTTTTAGCTCGTTGTCAATGATCAAGTGCCCAAAGGTGTGTGGCTTCATTTCTGGGTCTTCACTTTTATTCCATTGATCTACCTGCCTGTCACTGTACCAATAACATGCAGTTTTTTTCTTTATTGCTCTGTAGTACTGCTTGATATCTGGGATACATACTCTCCCAGAAACATTGTTAAGAATAGTATTAGCTATGCTGGCTTTTCTGTTATTCCAGATGAATTTGAGAATTGCTCTTTCTAACTCTATGAAGATTTGAGTTGGAATTTTGATGGGGATTGCATTGTATCTTTAGATTGTTTATTGCAAGATGGGCATTTTTACTATATTAATCCTTCTGATCCACAGGCATGGGAGTGCTTTATATCTTCTGAGGTCTTCTTGGGTTTCTTTCTTCAGAGTGTTGAAGTTCTCACCATATGGATCTTTAACTTGCTTGGTTGGAGTCACACCATGATACTTTATATATTTTGTGACTATTGTGAAGTATGTTGTTTCTCTCATTTTTTTTTATCAGCTTGTTTATCATTTTTGTATAAGAAGGCTACTGATTTGTTTGAGTTAATTTTATATCCAGTCACTTCGTTGAAGTTGTTTATCAGTTGTAGGAATTCTCTGGTAGAGTTTTTGAGGTCCATTAATGGTAATGCAGATCATATCATCTGCAAATAGTTATAGTTTGACTTATTCCTTTCCAATTTTTGTACATTTGACCTATTTTTGTTGTCTAATTGCACTAGCTAGAACTTCAAGTACTATTTTGAATAGATATGGAGTGAGAGGGCAGCCTTGTCTAGTCCCTGGTTTTAATGGGATTGCTTCAATTTTCTCTCCATTTAGATTGATGTTAGCTACTGGTTTGCTCTATATTGCTTTTACTATGTTCAGGTTTGGGACTTGATTTACTGATGTTTTCAAGACTTTTAATATGAAAGGATGCTAAATTTTGTCAAACACTTTCTCGGCATCTAATAAAATGACCAAGTGCTTTTTTTTTTCCTTTGAATTTGTTTATGTAGTGGATTTCATCGAAGTTTTTCCATGTATTGATCCATCCCTGCATCCCTGGGATGAAGCCTACTTGATAATCATGAATGATGTTTTTGATGTGTTCTTGGAATCAGTTGCCAAGAATTTTATTGAGAATTTTTGCATTGATATTCATATGAAAAATCTGTCTGAAGTTCTCTTTCTTCATTGGATCTTTTTGTGGTTTTGGTATCAGCATAATTGTGGCTTCAGAGAATGAGTTAAGAAGTGATGCTTCCGTTTCTATTTTGTGGAATAATTTGAATAGTGTTGGTTTTAGGGATTCTTTGAAGACCTGATAGAATTCTACACTAAAACGATTTGGTCCTGTGCTTTTTGTGGTTGGGATACTTTCAATAACTGGTTCTATTTCTTTAGATATTATGGGACTGTTTAGATGGTCTATCTGATCCTGATTTAAGTTTGGTATTTGGTATCTGTCTAGGATATTGTCCATTTCCTCCAGATGTTCCTGTTGTGTTTAGTATAGACTTTTGTAGTAAGATCTGATGGTTTTTTGAATTTCCTAGGTTATTGTTCTTATATCTCCCTTTTCATTTCAATTTTTTTTTTAATTTGGATACTGCCTTTGTGCTCTCTGGTTAGTGTGTCTAAGGGTTTAACTATCTTATTGATTTACTGAGAGAATCAGCTTCTGGTTTTGTTGATTTTTTTTTGGATAGTTCTTTTTGTTTCTACTTGGTTGACTTCAATCCTTAGTTTGATGATTTTCTGCCATCTACTCCTCTTGGGTGTATTAGTTTCTTTCTGTTCTAGAGCTTTCTGGTGTGTATTAAGCTGCTAGTGTATGCTTGCTCCTGTTTTATTTTTTTAGGCACTCAGAACTATGAGTTTTCCTCTTACCACTGTTTTCATTGTGTCCCATAAGATTGTGTATGTTGTGTCTTAATTTTCATTAAATTCTAAAATGTCTTTGATATGTTTCCTTAGTTCTTCCTGGACCAAGGTATTATTGAGCAGAATATTGTTCAGTGTTCAACTTCCATGTATATGTGGACTTTCTGTTGTTGTTGGTTTTTTGCTTTTGGTTTTGGGTTTTCTTTGTTTTGTTATTTTTTGTTTTATTTTATTTTTTATTTTTTTATTTTTTTATTTTTTTATTTTTTTGCTATTGAAGAGGAGCCTTAATCTGTAGTAATCTGATAGGAGACATGGGATTAGTTCAATCTTCTTATACCTGTTGAGGTCTGTTTTTTGAGCAATTATATGGTCAATTTTGGAGACGGTACCATGAGGTGCTAAGAAAAAGGTATATTCTTTTGATTTAGGGTGAATTGCTCTATAGGCATCTCTTAAATCCATTTTTTCCATAACTTCTGTTAGTTTCAGTGTGTTTCTTTTAGTTTGTGTTTCCCTGATCTGTCCATTGATGAGAGTGGAACATTGAAGTCACCCACAATTATGTGACATACAATGTGTGCTTTGTGCTTTAGCAGTTGTTTTATGAATGTGGGTGCCCTTGCATTTAGAGCATAGATGTTCATAATTGAGAGTTCTTCTTGGTAGACTTTTCCTTTGATGTGTATGAAGTGTCTTTCTGTGTCTTTTTTGAGTACTTTTGGTTGAAAGTCAATTTTATCTGATATTAGAATGTATACCACCTTGTTTCCTGGGAACATTTGCTTGAAAAAATATTTCAAGTATTTTTCTCTGAGGTAGTGTTTGTCTTTGACACTGAAGTACATTTCCTGTATGCATCAAAATGCTGGGTCTCATTTAAGTATCTAGTCCTTTATGTCTTTTTATTAGAGAATTGAGTCTATTGATGTTAAGAGATACGTAGAAAAAGTGATTGTTGCTTCCTGTTATTTTAAATGTTATTTTTATATTTGTGTGGGTTTGGTCTTTTGGGTTTGTTGAAAGAAAATTACATTCTTGCTTTTTCAAGGGTGTAGTTTCCTTCCTTGTGTTGGCATTTTCCATCTATTATTCTTTGTACGGCTGGATTTGTGGAAAGATATTGTGTAAATTTGGTTGTATCATGGAGAAACTTGGGTTCTCCATCTATGGTGATTGAGAGTTTTGCTGAATATAGTAGTCTGGCCTGGCATTTGTGCTCTCTTATCGTCTGTATGAGATCTGCCCAGGATCTTCTAGGTTTCATGGTCTCTGGTGAGAAGCCTGGCATAACTCTGATAGGTCTTCCTTTATATGTAACTTGACTTTTTCCCTCTCTGCTTTTAATATTCTTTCTTTGTTTAGTAAATTTGGTGTTTTGATTATGATATGATGGGTGGAATTTCTGTTCTAGTCCAGTCTATATGGTATTCAGTAGACTTCCTGTATATTCGTGGGCATCTCTTTTTTGGGCTAGAGAAGTTTTATTCTATAATTTTGTTGAAGATATTTACTGCCCCTTTAAGTTGGAAATCTTCCCTCTCTTTACCTATAATCCTTAAATTTGGCCTTCTCATTTTATCCTGGATTTCCTGGATGTTTTGGGTTAGAAGTTTTTTGCATTCTGCATTTTCGTTGACTGTTGAGTCAATGTTTTCTATGGTATTTTCAGCACCAGAGATTCTCTCCTCTATCTCATTTATCTGTTGTTGATCCATGCATCTATGACTCCTGAATTCTTTTCTAGGTTTTCTATCTCCAGAGTTGTCTCTCCTTGTAATTTCTTTACTGTTTCTACTTTCAGTTTTAGAACCTAGATGGTTTTGTTCAGTTCCTTCACTTGTTTGTCTGTGTTTTCCAGTAATTCTTTAAGGATTTTGTGTTTTCTTTTTAAGTGAGTCTAACTGTTTACCCATATTCTCATGCATTTCTTTAAGGAAGTTATTTATGTCCTTCTTGGAGTCCTCTATCATCATTATGAGATCTGATTTTAGATCTAAACCTTGCTTTTCTGGTGTGTTGGGGTAACCAGAACTCACTGTTGTGGGAGAACTGGGTTCAGACAGTGCCATATTTCCTTAGTTACTTTTGGTAATGTTCTTGCATTTGTCTTTTGAAATCTGGCTCTCTCTGGTGATAGCTGTCCTTGCTGTCTCTGACTATGGCTTATCTGTTCTGCAAACCTCTGTATCTGTACTCCTGGGAGACCCATTGACTCTGTGAGGAATTTAGGTATGGAGATCTATGATGCAGGGTCATCTCAGGTGTGCAGACAGAAACCAGAAGGATCTTGTCCCTAACTGATCTTTGGCTCTGGTGTTCTGATGGCTCTGGTCAAGTCCCACTTGAGCAAGAAATTTGAAGAGAGGTGTTGGCCTGACCTGTGCACACCAGAAGGTAGGCACTCCTGGGAGACCAGCTCTCTTGCAGTGATATTTTTGTATATAGCTCTGTGGTTCAGGATCAAATCTGGGTGAAGACACAAATCAGAAGACTCCTATACCAGGCTGCTCCTGGGATCTTGTGTCCTCAGGGATTCAGGGTGGTTCCTCTGAGCAGCAGGTGTAGTCCTACCTGAGCTCTCAGACCTCTCCACACTCCTGGGTCTCTGTTCCCCCATTTTAAAATTTAATTATATGGTGTTTTTGGAGACTAACTATTTGAGTTCTTTGTATATTTTGTGTATTATTAGTCCTCCATTGGATGCAGGGCTAGTGAAAATCTTTACCCACTCTAGAGTTTACCAATTTGTCCTATTGACATTGTGCTTTACCTTAACTGATGCTTTGGTTTCGTGAGGTCCTATTTTTCAATTGTTGTTCTTAGAGATGGAGACACTGGTGTTCTACTCCAGAAAATTTCGCTGTACTAATGTGTGTGAGGCTACTTCCAACTTTCTTTATGTTAAATTTTGTGTATCTGGATTTATGTGGAGGTCCTTGATCCACATGGACTTGCACTTTGTACACGTTGACAAATATGGATCAATTTGTATTCTTCTAGGTGCTGACTGCCAATTAAACCAGCACTGTTTGTTGAACATGCTTCCCTTTTTCCACTGTATGGTTTTGGCTTCTTTTCTTGATCTTCAGTTCTATTTCATTTATAGACCTGTCTATCTCTGTAGCAATACCATGAGGTATTAATCACTACTGCTCTGTAGTATAGATTGAGTTCAGAGATGTATTAGATGTTCCTTTATTGAAGGAACAAATGGAACAAATGATAGACAGGAGAGAGAGAGAGAGAGAGAGAGAGAGAGAGAGAGAGAGAGAGAGAGAGAGAGAGAGAGACCTGTCTATCTCTGTAGCAATACCATGAGGTATTAATCACTACTGCTCTGTAGTATAGATTGAGTTCAGAGATGTATTAGATGTTCCTTTATTGAAGGAACAAATGGAACAAATGATAGACAGGAGAGTGAAAGAGAGAGAGAGAGAGAGAGAGAGAGAGAGAGAGAGAGAGAGAGAGAGAGAGAGAGAAAGGGAGAGGGAGGGAGGGAGAGAGAGAGAGAGAGAGAGAGAGAGAGAGAGAGAGAGAGAGAGAGAGAGAGCTCTGTATCTAGTATCAAATTTCTTTTTCTCTTGTTTCATCTTTGAGCCATACAATTAACAAACCACAACCAATCTCACTGAATGATCAAGACTCTGGACAAACAATGAATAACCAATACTGAATCCCCACATTTCATGAACCTCAAATTTATAAACCCCTGAGAATGTCTCTGAATTCCAAATGTCACACAAATGCAAAAACTATCTGCAACTGGCAAAATTGTGACCCTGCTAAATGACAAGTGAAATGGTAGTCAGTTGAATTAGAAAAGCTGAAGTAGCCCCATGCCTGGAATTAAGTGAAAGCTCATTCTCATAATATTTCTGTATGTTTTAAAGAAACAAAAATTCAAAATTCTCATTACAGTGAAGTTGAGAGGAAAATATGAAATAATAGGGTAGATTTGACCAAGATACTCTCTCTCTCTTTCTCTCTCTCTCCCTCTCTCTCTCTCTCTTTCTCATTCTCTCAAATATATAAATATATATAATTAACATAATTTGAATATATGTATTCAAAATTTTATAATACAGAGTATTAAAATTAAATTAAAATGAGCAAATTTCCAAATTCCTCAATTTATTATTATATTCTCAAACTTGTTCTTAATAATTTTTTCATATTCACTGATTGGTCATGTTGTATAGTTGTGAACAGTTGTGGATTTCTTAGTCATGTTGTATAGTTGTGAACAGACACTAAGTCCAAACCAGTTATTATAACAGAAAGTGTATAACTGGGTTTTGCTTATAGTTTCAGAGAAATTAGTCCATTATTCTCACAGCAGCAGGCATTAAGTGGGAGCAGTAGCTTAGAGCTCCATCATGCTTCATAGGCAGATAGAGAAAGTGTGTGAGAGAGTGAGAGAATAAGAGAGAAAGAGAGAGAGAGAGAGAGAGAGAGAGAGAGGAGTCTTAAATGTAATTAGATGGGAAGAAAATAAAATTGTACACATGGTATTTAGGAAGTAGAAATCATGAATCTGAGGATCACTTATATTCCAAGTAGAAGAAGCTATTCCTTGGCAGAAGTTAATTGAGTGTTTTTAGTGCTCAGAGCATAAGAATATAAGTGTGTCCATGCTACACATCTTGAAGCTATGCTATTAATATGCAATGTATACATTGTTAACCAAAAATTTATTTTAGTTGACTGGAAAAATGAACTCAATGTGACATATGTATAGAAATTTTTATACTAAAATTGACCAGGTAGCACTAAGATCTTGGTCATATATGAACCTGAAAATAATATCAGTCAGTGTCAATGTTCTTGAAATGTTTCAGGGAGATCACGTTCTTTTGTGTGTACCCTGTGACCAAACCAGCTTGCTCTTCTTGACTTTGTTTCTGAATGTCAACAATTCAGGAACATTTATATTACACTCCACTGAATTCTAATCCCATGGGTTAAATGAAAGGAATTCCAGACATTTACAATTACTGCCATCCAGCCTTCTAAAGTATAGTAAAAATTTAAAAAATTGTGAATTAACAGGTTCAGAGAACATTGTACAAACTGAAATGCTTTGTGAGCTTCTTCAATTCATCATTTCACCAGCAGCTGAATCCCACTACTCTTCAGCTTCAGAAGAGAGAAGATTCTGGAATATGAATTATCGTCTCCTTTCTCTAGGCTGTTTGTTTGCCAGTGAGGAACACTTACTGGTACAAGGATGGGCTTTCAGGGAATTATACAGGAAGAAAGGTGGCTTTGGTGGATTTATGAGTTAGTACCAGAACCTCCAACACCTGTGACATCACATAGGTGACAGTGCAGAGTGACCTATAGGTCTGTTGCCAAGGCAACACCCAACACATACCTAGAGTTCACTGGGCCTACCTTTAGCTGTGACTATATCACCATCCGTATATATTTGAGCAGTCTCTCCCTCCCTCCCCCCCCCTCTCTCTCTCTCTCTCTCTCTCTCTCTCTCTCTCTCTCTCTCTCTCTCTTCCTTCTTTCTTTCTGCTGCCACCTTGGTTCCCCATTCCAAATAAAACACCACATGAAACTGTTTGGGCTTGTGTGGTCTCCTTGTTGCTGCTGTGGCCCAGGTACCCACGATGTGTCTCCACTGCCACTTGTGTCACTGCACAAGCAGTCACCCAACAAACATAAGAATCATTGTTTTACATGGCAGTCAGTATGATTCTATGAACATTTTTGGCTTTTGTACTTGAATTATGTCCCATGTCTTAGCACATAATTTATTTTAGTTTATGGTAATAGTTACCTCATTTAAGTTTCTTATATTAGCTATATTTTTAATCTGGGCTAAGTGTATGAAATTAAGATCTTACATTGCTTTAAATCCTCATGGTGCACATTGACTGATGACCAATATTTTTATTAAATAATATGGAAGCTGGCAGCAATAACAGCTACAAGAAATTAATTATCTGTTCTAGAAGGCGTGTCATGTCAGATAGTGCTAGTAAAGGCTGGCATTGTTCTTATTCTCTGATCACACACACACACACACACACACACACACACAAAACAACTAATCCCTACATCAACTATTAAGAGTGTGCCAATTTGAATAAACTTCAAGTAGATTCCTACGATTTTGTGCAGCAGAACCATAGACAAAAACAACCTAATCTATATTTATTGAAAAACTGCATTTCCAAATTTTAATTGTGGTGTTCACTGCTGACAATCTATATCGATAAATGTTTTCAAGGCTAGTGAATGAATTATTAACCTGTTCCAGCAGCAATGCTGAACAAATATCAAGTTTATTATTGTGAGTGCTAATTGTTAGTATTCTGTCTAAGCTCTACCACACAATTACCTGGCAACAGCCCGGCATGCCCCTCCTCATAGTTGCCTGGCAATAGCCAGGTAGACCTAGTCTACTATCAAAGGGGCTGCTTGCCCTACCTCTTCCTCTCTCTCTCTCTCTCTCTCTCTGCTCTTGCCTCTTGGCACTCTCACCTCTCTGCCCCTCTTGGGCTCTCCTACCCTCCGTGCTCTCTCCACGTGGTCATGGCAGGCATCTGCTTCTCCACTTCTCTATTCTTCCTCTCTGCCTTTCTCTGCATCCACTACCGCATGAACTCCCATCCTCTGCCCTGAATAAACTCTATTCTATACCATGTCTGTGTGTGTTTCTGGTCCCTCAGGGGATGGGATGTCTGGGCATGGGCCCACCTAGACACCCTCTTCCCCACAGTGCCTTGTACCATTTTCTAAACCTCTTTCTCTTTTTATGAACCCAACATTTGGTGCTGAAACACAGGAACAACATTGAAATGCCATCCAAGAGCCTAAAACCCAGAAATCAAACTACACCGCTCGCTAGTCCTGGACTTGTAAGCCCTCCATGCCCCACTGGTCAGAGCGGCAGTCTATGTAGTCCTAGGGTAACTTGGAGCTAACCCTGCATTATCCTTGAGGGTGGAAGTCTGTAATTTTTCCCCTTTCTCTCATTTGCAACCTGCTAATTAGCTGGATTTGCTTGAAGGGTCCTTCTTCCCTCTCCTAGTTCTTGTACCTCTGATATGATACAAAGTCTATGTTTGTGCTCTCACAGCTTGTGTGCCCTCACTCTACATTGTGCCATTGCTAGGATATAAAACAAGATACTTGGGTACTTTCTTTTCCTGCCCACCTTGTGCTATGACTTCAGCCGCTGGCAAGAAGCAGCTCTGCTGCTGGGCTTTCCAGGACTTAGCAGACAAAGGAGGAAGGAGGGAGGGAGTGACAGGCAGCAGAAGGGTGGGGAAAAGATCAGGCCTGGTTATTACACACTGGCCAGGAGCTTAGGGTAGAACACAGTGGTGCCTGGGCAGTTCAGCTCTTCAAATGCTACACCAGATGTGCGAGTCTTATAGCTGTGCTGTCTCACAGCCATGCCACTTCTGGCACAGCCGTCTCTGCCGCCTGAGCCATTCCTGTGGGCCTTTCCTGCAGGTCACATGGACTTGGGTGCCCATTCCAGTGGGTGCAGAGACCTCCCATGTGTCCATGGCCATGCCACTGCTTACTTTTCTCAGACTTCCAGTTTCTTGTGCCTGGAAGAACAGTTACACCAGCTCCCATGGGGTACAGCTGCCTGTCAGGTTCTCATTTCTCCTACCAAACTACAAATTCCTATACACTCACTGACCATAATAATGGGTAAACATTTTCTTCTGTTGGCCAGAGGGACGCTTAAGCCTTCAAATGAGACCTAGACAGCCTCTTTTGCACTAAGAGTCAGCTTCCAATGCCTAGTCCATATAACTGCCCTCCTGACTAACTCCTGACTATTTCCTGCTTAGGACATTTAGACACTTGGGTGTCCCCTAACTTAGAAGTGACCCAGATCCCCCTATAGCTTTTATAGCTGCTGATAAATCTTAATCCTGGTCTGGATTGGGTGCTGCTTCCAATGTTCTGTGAATGTCGCAGGCCCTAGAGCCCTCGTGAAGACCTGGGTCTTTAGTCTCACTGCACCTTGCTACAAATATTCTTCCAGGAAGCTGGAATTTTATTTAGCAGCTACCTCTCCCTCACCCAGGGGGCACTAATTATCTTTGACCATACATTTTATTTTTTTATTTTTTTTAATTTTTTTATTCGATATAATTTATTTACATTTCAAATGATTTCCCCTTTTCTAGCCCCCCCCCACTCCCCGAAAGTCCTGTAAGCCCCCTTCTCTTCCCCTGTCCTCCCTCCCACCCCTTCCCAGTTCCCCGTTCTGGTTTTGCCGAATACTGTTTCACTGAGTCTTTCCAGAACCAGGGACCACTCCTCCTTTCTTCTTGTATCTCATTTGATGTGTGGATTATGTTTTGGGTATTCCAGTTTTCTAGGTTAATAACCACTTATTAGTGAGTGCATACCATGATTTACCTTTTGAGTCTGGGTTACCTCACTTAGTATGATGTTCTCTAGCTCCATCCATTTGCCTAAGAATTTCATGAATTCATTGTTTCTAATGGCTGAATAGTACTACATTGTGTAGATATACCACATTTTTTGCATCCACTCTTCTGTTGAATGGATTCAACAGAATCCATGGGTTCTCCTGGGTTCTTTCCAGCATCTGGCAATTATAAATAGGGCTGCTATGAACATAGTAGAGCATGTATCCTTATTACATGGTGGGGAATCCTCTGGGTATATGCCCAGGAGTGGTATAGCAGGATCTTCTGGAAGTGAGGTGCCCAGTTTTCAGAGGAACCGCCAGACTGATTTCCAGAGTGGTTGTACCAATTTGCAACCCCACCAGCAGTGGAGGAGTGTTCCTCTTTCTCCACACCCTCTCCAACACCTGCTGTCTCCTGAATTTTTAATCTTAGCCATTCTGACTGGTGTAACATGAAATCTTAGGATTGTTTTGATTTGCATTTCCCTAATGACTAATGAAGTTGAGCATTTTTTAAGATGCTTCTCCGCCATCCGAAGTTCTTCAGGTGAGTATTCTTTGTTTAACTCTGTACCCCATTTTTTAATAGGGTTGTTCGGTTTTCTGGAGTCTAACTTCTTGAGTTCTTTATATATATTGGATATTAGCCCTCTATCTGATGTAGGATTGGTGAAGATCTTTTCCCAATTTGTTGGTTGCCGATCTGTCTCTTGATGGTGTCCTTTGCCTTACAGAAACTCTGTAACCTTATACATTTTAAAAGATTAACAGTCTGCTAAATTAAAAAAGACCTAAGCCTCACCTATCCATGTTCTCACACCCTTAGCTTGTTCATTCCCATAGCCTGCATGCTCAGTGTTACAAGCCTAAATCTGCCTAGACAAACTCATTTTCTGTCATCATGAGTTAATCCATTGCTGCCAGCTTTCTTACTCTGATCCTAGCCTCTTTATCAATGAAGCAATATCCTTTCCACTACGTATACAACCTGTCAAAGCTACTTAAGATTCTCATTCCTATCCTCTCTTAAATATTGCTCTCCTATCTTGTGCTCAACCTTGTCATAAGTTTGTTATTAAATTTATGACAGACAAAATTTCCAAAAGCCTGACAGATTCTAGGGTCCATTCCATGCATAGGCACCAAACTCTGAAACTATTGCAGTTGCAATGCTGTGCTTGCAGACATGAACCTATCATTGCTGTCTTCCAAGAAGCTCTACTAGCAGCTGACTAAGACAGGAGATACCATTTAACGGTGGTCATTACCCATTTGGAAGAGTTAGGGTGTACTGGCTGGTTTTGTGTGTCAACTTTGCACAGGCTGGATTTATCACAGAGAAAGGAGTTTCAGTTGGGAAAGTGCCTCCATGAGATCCAGCTGTGGGGTAGTTTCTCAATTAGTGATCAAGGGGGAGGGCTCCTTGTGGGTGGTGCCATCCCTGGGCTGGTAGTCTTGGGTTCTATAAGAGAGCAGGCTGAGCAAGCCAGGGGAAGAAGTCAGTAGGGAACATCCCTCCATGTCCTCTGCATCAGCTCCTGCTTCCTGACCTGCTTGAGTTCTAGTCCTTACTTCCTTTAGTGTTGAACAGCAGCGTGGAAGTGTAAGCTCAATAAACCCTTTCCTCCCCAACTTGATTCTTGGTCATGATGTTTATGCAGGAATAGAAACCCTGATTAAGACATAGGGGAAGGAATCTAGGAAGTCAAGGGGATGGCAAGCATTTAGGAAGAACAAAAGTATCAACTAACCCAGATCATTAAGCAATCCAAAAGACTAAACCACCAACCAGAGTGCATACATATGCTGGTCTGTGGCTCCCATCTCACATGTAGCAGTGTACTGCCTTCTCTGGCCTCAGTGTGATAAGATGCTCTTAATCCTATAGAAATGTAAGGCCACAGAAAAGAAAGATACAGACAGGGATAAGGTGTGTATGAGGGGATTAATGGGCCAGGATACTCTCAGAAGCCAACGGGTGATTAGATGAAAAAATTTGGAAGGGAAGCATGTTTGTATTTAAGGTATATTAATATAAAATTAAGTGTTTGTAAAATAATTTTATATATATATAGGAATTTAAGCTCGTTTTGTTTTTATTGTATATTAGTAGAAATGTAGGATTTTTGTGTTTGAAATATAGGATACTCAGAAATTTAAGATTGTTTCTTTAAATTTATTGTATAGTAACAGAATGGTATGTTTTTTAGACTATATTTTTCATAAGCTGTTCCATTCAAATATAGTGTAAAGTATTAAATTTTGGTTCTTAAAAATATTTTTATTAATGATAATTTTAAATGTAAATAGAAAAGACAATTTTTAAACCAAAGAGGGGATATGAATAGGAAATTTCCAGATATGTCATGTGAGGCCCATTTAGGTGGTGTGTCACTAAGTCAGACTCTCTCATGGTTTTTGCTGTGACTAGACCCATGGTGGAACACGTGGTGTTTGGAAAGAGTATAGATAGGACTCAACAGACAATGATTTTGAGCTTGCATACCTAGATTTTCAGTGATTGATTGATCTTGTATCTTAATCTTGGCTTACCTGGTATTTTTATTAACAAACTTCAAGCCTTATCTAGGCAGGTTCTGAACTTTTCTAACCCAACTAGGATGCTAATACAAAGAAAAGTAACACATTACTTGTCATCTGAGCTTGCCTTTGCTTGTTTTGTTGCATGGGTGTCCTCATGACTCTCCGTCATTGCAAGCATCATGGTGAATTCTCCTGATCTCTCCATGTGGTTTCTACACACCTTCTTTGCCTAAGTGGCCCTTCTCTCCTCGCCTCTGTCGCCTGCTGAGACCCCAGGACTAGGGGTCAGATGTCTTGCATTTTCTCTTCTGCCCAGTTCATTGGCTCTTTTATTAACCTCCCAGAGGTGATGGAAAGCAAGTTTTACATGAATAGAGGCAAGAGATAGTTGACAGTGCCATCATCCAGTCTGCAACCAGATATGTGGACAAAGAAATCAGTATCTGAATGGAGAGTGCCCAAGACCATTCCCCAACAGACATATATGTATTTGTGGCTATCAGCCAATCATTGAAATGACAAAGGGGTCCCCAATGGAGGAGTTAGAGAAAGGACTGGAGGAATTGAAGGAGTTTGAAACCCCAAAGGAAGAATAATAATATCAACCAACCAGAGCTCCCAGATTCTAAACCACAAATCAAGGAGTACACGTGGAGGAACTCATGGCTCCAGCAGTATATATAGCAGAGGATGGCCTTGTTAGACCTCAATGGGTGAAGAGGCTCTCAGTGCTGTCCTATTAAGGCTCAATATCTCAGTGTAGGGAAATGCAAGGGCAAGAAGGCAAGAATGGTTGGGTAGTGAGGGTACACCCTAAAAGATGCAGGAGGAAGGTGGATGGGATAGGGGGTTTCTGGTGGAGAAATCTGGAAAGGGGTTAATATTTGAAATGTAAGCAAATAAAATATCCAATAAAAAAAGAAATGTTCAAAATATTCTCTTTCACTATAGGATGATGAATGTAAGTTTTATCTCGGCTCCTGATAATTTCCATTGCAAAATGTGCATAGAGTACTTTATTGAAAAATCTTTTGTAATATTATTATCTATGTACTTATTCATACATAAATCCAATTATGATTTTTAATAATAGTAGGGTTTCCTGAAATTCTAGAGTTATAATTATGAATACTTTGCCTTTGCAATCTTGATTTGACCTCAAACTTTATTTCCAGTGACTCAAGATAGTGATATTTTTTTTCTGTTCATAAGATCAAGGTCCCCATTTAGGACATGAATCTGTGAAGTGAGACAAAGAGGGAGACAGTTTAAAATACTGTTGAATTTCCATCATATTTTTATGTAAATATTTTATATTAGTGATGTCTAAAACAAAAATCTTTACCATTTGCTCTAATTTCAAGATATCTCTTGTCTATATTTACAGGAACGAACTTACCACTTTCATATATGTTTTCAATATTTTCAGTAGGAATTTCAAGTTCCTGAGTCAGGTTCACATATTCTTTCCACACTTCTTCATTAATATTTTTTCCAGTTGCTACATTGCATGGAAGAAATGTAAGAAGATACAGCCACTATAATCACAGCATAAAGTTTAAGTTCATCAAGTCTTCTCATCAGTTAGTAAATCCTGCTTCTTCACCACACCCACCCTATCATAATGGTGATGTTACTCAGGGAAACATTCTGAAGTTAGTTCAGACATTCTTAGTCAAGATCAGATAATATCTCTCCATTCAATAATTTCTAAGTCACTGAATTAAAATAAAGACTATTGAAGTCATAAAATTATTATTGAAATTATGCTGCACAACTCATCTTGAATTTCACACAATCATGACTATACTTGAAATATGTTAGGAAACACATTCCTGCATCAATATGTCATGAAATAAAATGCAGGGGACACAGTTATGCTGCAATTAACAAAAAGAAAATAATGTTTTGTCCCATATAAGATTTACATACCCAGTGCTCCTGCCAGCTTCTGGAAGTAATTCAAAGCATTTATAAACTGGATTTCAAATAGGATGATGGAGTTTGAGACAAAATGTATCACAATAATTAAATCACTTTGGGCTGGAATAAATAAATTATCTTTCATAAGAACTTGATGTAGACATTTCTATTTATTTAGTTACTTACATATAGTTTATGTTTGAGGTTTAATATAATTACACTATTTTGAAACTTCCCTTTCCCCACAAAACTCTGAGTATGTATCCACCTATACTATCCTTTAAAAGCATGTGATCTTTGTTCACTTAGTCTCATCATATACTTATATTTATCATATTATAATAATGTTATATTTTATATTTTACAAATTATTTATTATTTTATATAAAGTAATAATTCATAAAATATGAAATCTTCATTCATAAACATAATAATTTTAGACCATATAATGTAAAACTGATGCATATTATTTTTAAAACAACATTGAAAATTCTTTCATAATAATCCTATTTTCCTAGTCTACTTAAAAATATTTTTTTCTACATTAAATCATTGAGTCAGAGAAACATTTTTTTGTTTCATAGCATGAATTTAAAAACCATGATCAATTTTAGCAATACCTGTATATAAATATTTCTTTGATTTTTGTGTTTTGTGACACATACAAAGATTGCCTAATATCTTCTTTGAAAACACACACACACACACACACACACACACACACATATGACAATGCTTTTATATCATGCAAAATATGATTAAGAAAAAACTGTAAATAACAGAGTATAGCAACCTGTTTGGATGCTGCATCAGCAAAAAAAGTAATATTAAAAATTTTAGTAAAAATCCACAGATTAAATGCATTCAAAGTAAATAATAAAGAAACAATCATATATTGATGTCAAAAGTGTGTGGCAAGGCAATATGACCAATGTTCCTTTCATGACACATACCCAAGTGCATTTTCCCTCCATAATGCTGGAGTATAGATTTTACTCACTTCTATATAAGCCTCCCTCAACGGCTGGGTAAAAGTAGATGTTTGGAAAATGACGAATTGTATCTCGCACCTTCCATACCCCAGGGATGGAATCGGTCCCATTTTTTTCGGGACATTCTAAAAAAATCCCATTCCAGAGTGCTTGCAAGACATACCCTGCAACATTAGACACAATAGAACATTTATTCAAAGAAGACACTGTTGGTAAATATCAAATTCCTTACAGAACATTTAAATAATATAATCCATCTTGGACCATTGCTACTCACATTTCACTGCACAAAACTTCCACTCAATTTTATCAGCCCATACTGTTTGTAGTTGGCACTTCCCATTTTTCCTAAATAATACATATTAAACAATAAACACTACTTATTTCACATTTATCTTCACAAACCTGTTTGTCCCTAAAGAAAACACATATTACTGAAAGTCAGACACATTTCTGGTGCTGATCCTGTCTTCTATGATGTAATTCCTTGTTCTGTAAATATCTTCATGAATCATCTTTTCCATCTACAATTCCTGGAATGGACCGAATTACCATGTGCACCTAGATTTGTGGATGGGATTGGGGCTCAGAATCTTAATTAATAGCACTTCCCAAGTCAGCAAAGCAAAGCAAAGCAAGTGACCTCATTTATTCCCATTTCAACAAATTGTTCGTTCTATGCAAAAAAAACTTTTCTTACCTGACGTAGAACATCATGCGCATGACTCTGTATTGATCAAAATAGGTAACTTCACGCATCAACATCCTCACTTGACTATTCTCTGCTATTAATCCCTCAGATCTGCCTGCTAGATAGATGGTATTAAATTTCCCTGAAAACTATATAATAAAGAAGAATTAAATTCATCAGTCAGGGCATATGATTTTTGAGTCCCCACACCCACCTCTTGGTACATAATCCCCTATAACTTTATTTCTGAGGGATATCTTATTGTCTTAGTAGGAACTATATATATATATTGTAGCATGTGGAACAAACAACCATACACATAAAGTGATACTATGAAATAAGTAAAAATTTAAGGTTAGAAAATTAAAATAGAGATGTTCAAATAAAGAAATAAAATATTTAATATTGTAATATAAAGTTTATATATAATGTGCTGATACAAATATTGCTTATTTCTGTTTATAACTTACAATTGTCTAATATCTTCTTTGAAAACATATATACATATGCATATACATGTATACACACATGGCAATGGTTTTATATCATGCAAAATATAATTAAGAAAAAAGTGTAAAAAGCAAATTATAGGCTCCTTTTTGGATGCTGCATCAGCAAAAAAAGTAATCTTCAACATTTTAGTGAAAATCCACAGACTAAAAGCATTCAAAGGAAATAAAAAAGAAGCAATCATATTTTGATGTCAAATGTCTGTGTGTGCCAAGGCATTAAGACCAATGTTCCTTTTAGAAATCACTCAGATCAGAGGATGAAAGAGATAAATTGTACACATTGTGTGGCTTTTTCCCTGATTTCTATATTTTTGGTTCAATATTCCTTTCAAAACCTGTAGTCACAGGCACACACACAGAAACACAGATACAAATATGTGCAAAATTAAACTTCAAAAAATAAATCCCTGTTTTGGAGATATTACTGGATGATAATTAGTATCAATAATATCTCATATATTGACCATAGTATAATGACTCTAAAGGAGAGAAATCCTCAAATATAAGATATATAATGTGTTTGCCTTGCAGATATGAAATTGACTTTAGGTTTCTATTTTATTAACAGAGTGTTTATTCTTTTTTTTGTTGCTGTTTAAAAATTTTTTGATTCGATATATTTTTTATTTACATTTCAAATGATTTCCCCTTTTCTAGCCCCCCACTCCCCGAAAGTCCCGTAAGCCCCCCTTCTCTCCCCCTGACCTCCCACCCACCCCTTCCCACTTCCCCGTTCTGGTTTTGCTGAATACTGCTTCACTGAGTCTTTCCAGAACAAGGGGCCACAGAGTGTTCATTCTTGAATGCATGAAGAATAGTGAAACATTTAATGAAAATGTCTATTGACTTCCAAATAAGAAAATAAAGTTGATTATGCAAATGTTAAAAAGCATGGCATTAATAGGTTAATTTTCATAACATTTACCCAGGTAAAATAAAATTAGGCAATATAAGTAGTTCAAATGAGTTTCATTATAACTTTAAACTAAAACAAATGTTTTAATACATGGGTCATATTCCAAATACAAGAGCCAGAAAGAAACCAATAAGTTCATAAATCACACTGATTGTCAGTTCAGTCTATGATAAATTCACTACATCCACCTTCCTATATAACTATATATTACATAAATACATAACCTATTTCTTTCTACATAACTGCCTGAAAGTCCAACCTTGTACCGGTAATGGTTCCTCAGCTTTTGAAACCAAATAGGCTATAGCAAGGAGAAAAAACTTCATTTTCCAGAATATTCTCTTTCTTTGGAAGTAGAAATATACAGGTGTTCAGCTGCTGATGAAATGATAAACTGAAGAGGATCACAAAGCATTACAGTTTTCACAATGTGCAATGATTCTGTTAATTCACTGGTTATTTTATCTACCAGAACAGGTTGGACGAGTGGTTGGAAGTATTTGTAAGTGTCTGGCATTGCTTTCTTTTAACCTATGGGATTAGAATTTAGTGTTGTGTAAGATAAATGTTCTAGAATAAAAGTCAAGAAGAGCAAGCTGGTTTGGTAACATTGTGACAACAATACAACAATGACTAAGAAAGCCAGCAAACAGCAAAAGATTAAGAACAAGTTGAAAATCTCAAACGGGAAATTGAGAAATTTGTAAATTTTTAGGTTATAACTTATTTTTAATGGAGGGGGATTAAAAAATTTTTAAAATGTTATATAAATATAGAATATATCTTGATCATAACTACCCTCACATTCTCCTTTCAGATTTCCAAGATTCTCTCATATTTTTCATACAACTTCATTGTAATGAGAATTTTGGAATTTTAGTTTCTTTACAACACAGGACTATTATAAGAATGTGCTTTCATTTAATGCCTGTGTGAGACTGTTTCAAAACAGTAACTGTCTATCATTTTCCTCATCATCTAGCAACGTGTTGATTTTGCCAGCTGCAAATAGTTTTTACAGTTGTGTGACATTTGGAATTCAGGCACCTTCTTTGGCAGGGTTGGGTGATGGTCATGCATTGTTGGACCAGAATCTTGGTAACTCACTGAGATTGGTTGAGATTTGTTAATTGTATTACTCAAAGATGAAACAAGAAAAAAGAAATTGCATCAGGGCTCTCTCTCTCTCTCTCTCTCTCTCTCTCTCTCTCTCTCTCTCTCTCTCTCTCTCTCTCTCTCTCTCTCCCTTCCCCATCATCTCTTTTTTTTCTCTCCTATCTATTTTTAGAGTGTTTAATGGGGGAAAAACATGGACAAGTATGAAAGAAAGAAGACCACATAAAGTATCAAAAATCAGCTATACTTTGTTATTTCTTCCCCACAATATCCATTTACTCTATCCTGTATGGGTGAGTACATGGGCACATCCACCTATTTATGGGAACCCTATAACAATGCCTGCTCTCAAGAACAGTTAACCTAAATGCCTCACTATGTAATATTTTCTCCTTGTTTGTTTGGTTTATTGGTTTGATTTTTCTATCATTTTTCTTAATTTTTATTGGTTATTTTATTTATTTACTTTTCAAATGTTGTTCCCCTTCCAGGTTTACCCTCCTCAAATTCCCCATTCCTCTGTATTAGTCAGAGTTCTCTAGTGCCACAGAACTTATGGGTAGTCTCTACACAGTAACGGATTTTTTGATGACTTAGAGTATGTAGTTCAACTCCCCTACAATGGTCACCAGCAGCTGTGAATGGAAATACAAGTATCTAGTAGTTGGTTAGTTCCACAAGTCAAGCAGGCAATGAAGAGAGAGCAAATCTTCCAATGTACTTATGTAGGTATCCAGCAGAAAGTACAGCCCAGATTTAAGGCGTGTGCCACCATGTCTAGATCTGGGTCTTACTTCTTCCCAGATAACCTCATGCTTCAAGATCTCCATGCCAACCAGGTCAGAAACATGAATCTTCCAACTTCCATATCAGGATCACAGGTGAGCCTTTCAATTCTGGATTCATTCCTGATATAGTTACCTTGACAACCAGCAATAGCCACTACACCATCCATGATAATCTGGAGAGCCAGGAAAGACACAAGAGAATAAATCATGCAGTCTTCTGACAGCTGTCCTTGTATGGGCTTCAAAGAATTATGGATGGAAGCTCCAGCAACTAGACAATCCTACTTTCACTTGCTATTTTTAGCAAGGTTACTGCTTATGTGGGTTTGACATTCCCGATTCACCTGCAGAGGAACTATCCTAGAGGGATGGAATGGATGGGAAATCCTACAGCTCTGTTTACATTGATTGTTCTGGGTTATGTGGAGAATCACTTGTGATAATCAGAACTATCTTCATATGTCTCTTTTAATTGATAACTTCAATTTTTTGTTTGTTTTTATTTCCTTCAGATGGATTCAAACTAAAGAATGAATTTACTCTTATGTGTGAGTGACTAGGATTTTCAAAGTACTAACATTATTTAGTTCTCAGTTTCCAAAATGTCAATCTATGATTTAAGGTTGCAACTAAGTGTTTCTCATTCTCATCAATGGCAGATTTGTGTTCCCTCTTTAAAAAAACAAAAACAAACAAACAGAAAAAAAGCAGGAAGGGGATTGCTCACACTTTTTCTGAGGAATTTTTTTTTCTTTCACACAAGAATTTTCAGTGCATACAAAGACAAAGAAAATTGTTAGGTGAGAGGATTCCAAATATAGTCACAGTGTCTCTGCCTCTGCCTCACAAGTGCTATGATTAAAGGCATGTGCCACCACCGCTCTGCCAAATCCAGATTTTATATATGATATTAAGGTTACCTGGAGCTGATCTCACAAATATAGTTGGATCTACACTATACAGGTGTCTAGAAGTTTAAAAGACTTTTTTGGTTATGAGACTGATATCAGAAATTTATTTTCACTGATGATTCTCATTGTTGATTTCTGTAACAATAGTATCTGGATTTGGTGACTGAATAAAGGATGTATCCCCAGGTGTCACAGTCTCAGGATGGAACACACTCATAGAAGCAGGGGCAGGGGATTGGGATAGGGGCTT
Organism: Apodemus sylvaticus; assembly: GCF_947179515.1. NCBI lineage: Eukaryota > Metazoa > Chordata > Mammalia > Rodentia > Muridae > Apodemus > Apodemus sylvaticus. Next base: position 85,832,890 of record NC_067473.1, on the reverse strand, counting down.
TCTGTGGCCAGGGGAGGGGGATAACATTTGAAATATAAAAAAAAGAATATATCCAATAAAAATAACTTACAAAACAAATGAAAGAAAGAAGGCAGAAGGAAGGAAGGAAGGGAAAAGGAAGGAAGGAAGGAAGGAAGGAAGGAAGGAAGGAAGGAAGGAAGGAAGGAAGGAAGGAAGGAAGGAAAGAAGAAAGGAAGGAAGGAAGGAAAGAAGGAATGAAGGAAAGAAGGAAGGAAAGAAGGAAGGAAGGAAAGAAGGAAGGAAGGAAGGAAAGCCTGTGCTATGCAAATGGCCCTAAACATCCATGCTATATAAATAGTACAAATTCCTGGTTATGTAACATTAATGCTCCAACTCTTTTTATAGTTAGAACATTTTATATGCTAAAAACTTTCCTTATCTGGGTCATTTTCTCCTTTAGAGTGTAACTTTTTTTCTATTAATTTGTCCTTACATTGACTATTAACTATTTGTTTCAGTCTAATTAATCTTAAAACTTCTTCACATCAAAAAATGCAACATATTCTTCACATCAAAAACATATAGCAACCAGAATTTTATTTTTGTCCTTTATTACGTTTTTTATATTTATTTTTGAAATTTCTTATTAATTTCAAGGAAAATCCCTTAAGTTTTATGTCTTACAAAATATTCTATGGCTTTGAAGAGACACAGGAAGATGGCAACTCTTATAAAAAGAAAACAATTAGGAATTGTTAACAGTTTCAGAGGTTTAGTCTATAATCAGCCTGGGAGGAGACATGGACTCTTGCAGGCAGAGTGCTAGGGAAGTAGCAGAGTTCCAAATCCTATCACATGCAACAGAAAGAAACCCTGGACTTGGCTTGAGCATTTTAAACCTCAAACCTCACCCTCAGTGATACTTCTTCCAACAAGGTCACATGTACAACCACACAGCCAACCTTCTAATCTCTTCAAGCAGAAAATTTCCCCAGTAACCAAGCACACAAATGTACATATGTGTGTGCATTAAAACATCCAGGTTTTCTGAATGGATATGTGTAATAGTATTTCTTTGAGTAGAGTGTTTCTAATTTCTCTTTTGCCACAGAGAGGGGATATTTTTCTGCCGGCTCTAGCCAATATTACTGTCCTTCTTAGAAGGGGGAACAGAATACAAATGGGAGAAAATACAGAGACAAACTGTAGAGCAGAGACTGAAGGAAATACCATCCAGAGATTGCCCTACTTGGAGAGCCATTTCATATACAGTCACCAAACCCAGACACTGTTGTGGATGCCAAAAAGTGCTTGCTCTTAGGAGCCTGATAGAGCTGTTTTCTGAGAGGTTCTGCCAGTACCTAACAAATGGAGAGGCGGTACTATCAGCCTCCTCTATTGGATTGAGCATAAGATCCCCAATGGAGGAGTTAGAGAAAGGCCCAAGGAGCTGAAAGAGCTTGTATCCCCATAGGAAGAACAACAATATGAAGCAATCAGTACCCCCAGGGCTCCCAGGGACTAAACCACAAACCAAAGATTACACATGGAGGGACCCATGGCTCTAGCTGCATATGTAACAAAGAATGGCCTTGTTTGACAACAATGAAAGGGACAGGCCCTTGGTGGTGAGAGCTATATACCCCAATTTAAGGGAATGCCAGAACAGGGAAGCAGGAGTGGTTGGTTTGGTGAGCTCAGGGAAGGGAGATATGATTGAGAGTTTTCAGAGGGAAAACCAGGAAAAGGGATAACATTTGAAATGTAGATAAAGAAAGTATCTAATTAAAAAAAAAAAGACAGATACCTGGTATTTTAATTAAGAGTGCAAGCCTTAGCCTGGCAGGTTCTGAACTATTCTAAACTGATTATGCAGGTAATACCCAAAAATTTCCCTTGATATTTGTCATGTGGTTTTGAGAAGGCTTGCTCAGGTTCATGAGTGCCTCATGACTGCTCCCTCATAGCAACCTTATGTGGAAATCCTGCTGTTCTCTCCATCCAGTTTCTGCACTCCACTTCCCCTTGTGGTCCTTCTCTCCTGTCTTACATTTCCTTCTGAGCCCCCTTGACTAGTATCAAAGGTTCCAGCCTAAATTCTCCTGTCAATCCAAGTTGGCTGATCATATCTTTTGTTAACCATCAGAGGTACTTGAAACCAATTTTTAGAAAATATAGGGACCAACATGGTTGACCACACCATAATCAAGACTGCATTCAGATGTCTGGATATAAAAATCAACATCTGTACACACAGTACACAACCATCCCCAACATACCACTCTGTTAGTCCAATAAATAATTCCTTCTCCATTAGTAATATGCTATACACAATAAAAACAACTATGAAAACTTATCAAGTAAACTTACATTCACAGTGTGAAGCCCATTTTTATTTGACAACCTTGGGAAAATTATTATCTCTCCTGTCTTGGTGACATTAGAATTCTGTAGTTAAATCCTTTTATCATAACTTGCATTTATAACCTAGAGTCATGATTTTAGATCTGAAATGTTTTTCTCAATCCTAAACAATTTAGTCTTAATCATAGGATTATACCTGTCTACACTTCACCCCCACTAGAGGTGTGAGACAGATTAAATATTACCTGAATATGCAGGAAGAGCAAACAGATTCTAAAACTATAGAAATGACAGAGGCAGATGACTGCCTGGACAATTGCCTAAAATTTCCTTGAGTCATAGGAGCAAGATTATATATATATATATATGAATGAAATAGGAATATTGAAGGAGTTGCCTCACTTGTCATTGTAAAGCTTGGCAGTCAAGTTCCATGCATGCCATTTTTTCAGTTTGAAGGGCATTCTTATCTGCACTTGAGACAAGGGTAACTTTTGTTTATTTTTGCTTTTTGTTTTGTTCTTGTTGTTATTGCTGTTTTTCTGTTTGTTTTGGGTTTTTTTGGTTTTAAGTTTTGTTTGTTTGCTTGCTTGCTTGCTTGCTTTGTTTTTGGCACAGTGGCTATCTTGCTGCATTTGAAGCAAACATCATAAAGTGATTCTTCAAAGTTCATTAACTTCTATGAAGCAGAATGGACATGCTGCCAGGAGCAGTCA